>NC_066373.1:349324-698649 GCF_013377495.2 Cygnus atratus
TTGATGCAAAAAGCCCAAAGGAACATGTGTAAACTGGCTTCTTCAGACGAAATCAAGACGATGACCTGAAGGAATTTAATATAGACACTAGAAGAAAAATTTGGTTACTAGAAACACTCTTCCAATGATGAACATATTCAACTAACTGACAAAAATCACATACATACTTGGAAAGGAACAGAAGAACATAAAAGAAATGCCATACAGACTAAGAAGAAGACTGTATCAGAAGATTCAGCAAGACAGATAAAAAGTATCAGACAAACTGTATACCTTCATTTCAGTTTTATCAGAAATACCAGGACCTTAGTATGTTGGGAAAAGAACAGGTGAGAAATTTTTAAGAGGAACATATTTAACTGGATATTTTCATATTGGATATTAATATATTGGATATTTTCAACAGACCCAGTATATCAATTCACAGACCTACAGTGTTTATTAACTAATTTTAAAAAAAAGAAAACCAAATCCAAATTGTGCAAATTTAAGTGAATTACAAAGCTTTAAAAAAAAACTTGAAGTCCTTTAAGATTCATAGTAACTAGTCACCATTCTACTTGCTGCTGAGTACTGACCAGTGATGGTTTGTATGCTTCAGCAGGCATCTAACTGGTAATATTAATATATACAAACACAAAAAGGCTAGTTAGTGACTCCTCCTGAGGAATATATTTTGAATAACCTTTTCTAAGATAAAAAAATAAAAGAAACAAAATAAATAAAAACTAAAAGTGTACCCACCAAAGCTGAGATGTGTGCAAATAAAAAAATACAGTGCTCCAAGAAGTGCACTGTATTATTTCCCATAGTAAGATCTGTACTTTGAAAGCAATGCTAATATGAAAAAACAAAGTTGCAGTTTATTACGCCTCAATGATCTCCAGAGTAAATTTGCTTAGTGTGCAAACTGAAAGATGATTTTCTCACCTTCTAGCTATGAAAAGCTGAAACTAATTCTGTGTTCTCTGGCCACTCATGATACAGTCTCTACAATCAAAACATAATTAACAACATTGCTGTTGCTGATGATGAATAAGCTAGAAAAGTATCTACCTCCCTCTTAACTAACACTAATTTTGCAAGGAGAAAAGGGAGAGTGAAAGGCAAGAACAAAAGTGTTTTGAGGTCAAAGTAGGCAATTGCCGTATCATTCAATAAGGTAGCCACTTTCTAAGTATGATTAGTTATAGTTAGAAGAACTTCACTAAGGAAAAACAAAGGTCCCATCCACCTTTCAAACTTTCCTGGTTTTAAACTTGACAAATAGATACCATTCTCTCTTATTATTGACTCAGTCTTGTTCTGAAACACAAATGTTATGATTGTGGCACTGAGTACAGCTTCCACAGCAATAATGGCACAGAATATATTTTTAAAATAGGGTTAAGGCAAAGGGAATTGATGATGCTATTACTAACATCTGCAAGATGGTTATAGATCCTTACACAGCTGGGTCTGTGAGCAAACAGATGAGAAGGGAGACCAACAAGTAGAAACAGCTTTGAAAATTTCCTACTCATGCTCAGACTTCAAATTAATAGCAGCTAAAGCAAATTATAGAACCTTTGCCCATTTTTCTCAACATTTCTTCCTCAGTTTTGTTTATGAATTCAACCTCTTCTGTCCTCCCAAAATTTGAAAAAACAAAGCATAAACAAAGGAAAATACATTCTCCTCCTCCTCTCCTCTAGAATAGCACAAGCTATTCTCAACATCAGGTCAATAACAATGAAACTAGGAGAAAGCTTTTCAATATTAATTTTTTTTAAGTTAGTCCAATTAAAGATAATACCTTCAAACTCCCTTAAGCTGCATTTTCCAGATATTTTAAAACATTGGATGCAAAATGCTGATGATGGAAGAAGCTGAAAGCTAGCTGCCAAGCTTTGCCAGGAGTAAAAACTTTGTCCCTAGGGAACTGACTAGCAATTGGCCACGTGATCCAGTGTTACACCAACCTTTGTCCTATTCCAAGGGCTTCCTTTAATCCAATTGTTTAGATACAGCTTGATATTATCCCAGATCTAATTACCACATTGCAGAAGAACAGACTAAGTCCTGAATCAGGAAAGAAGTACAGACTACAAAACAATCAATTCGGATATTGTCTAAACCAAAGAACTCTACTAACAAAAACTCATCCTTACTTGGAGTGAAGGGTGGACAAGAGTGATGGAAAAGTGTCAATATACTATCAAGAAACCATAAAGAAGAAGTCCAGAGTTCCTCTTCTCCTGCTCCAAGCTTTTTAGGCATGGTTTGTACTTCCATGCGAAAGAAACAGGGCCAGTGTCAAGACCATATTCAGAGACCTATTTATTTCTATTGCAGCTGCAGACAATAACATGTCATGAAAAAGCTTACTAATAGGTGCTCCACTTTCAGTGGTCTCTGTTAAGCGATTATTTGTTGTCCCCAGGTTACTACATTTACATTTCTAACTGTTAAAATGTTGTCTAGAGCTATATTCCACATCTTCAATTTGAGGGGCAAGCTCAATATTTTCTCTTCCTGAATAATTAGGAGTTGTAATCTAATTTTATCAGGAAAGCAGAAGACAAGATAAAAATCTCAACACATTAGTAACTGTGCATACTATTTCTCAGACTTACCATTCTACACAGTGATTTCTCAGAGTCACAGGCTACAGAAGGTGTTGCACAAAAATGCATTTATACTTCTCTCTCGATTTTTAGGGCTACTATTATGATAAACCTTGGTTATAGTCCTACGGAAAGCATCAAAAGACTGTCACAACATCCATCATTGAAAGAGATATCTGAGCCCTAAAAAGTTGAAGTCTTGAAGACAAAAACACAAATACATTAATCTTCTCATTTAGATGAAATTCAAATAAAATCTTAAATTAAAAGAAACAAAGCCAAGGCTTAAGTTGGGCCCTGAGACTGCAAAACTTGACAGAATGTGGAATGAAGGGAAGGAAAAAGTTCAAAAAAAAGCATTCTAGCTGGTAACTCAAACCAGACTTAACATATGAAAGAACATTCTTCATGTAGACTTAATGGTGAGACAGAAATCATGGATTTACTAAAATCTGTTTAGTCATGTTTCATGACGTACAGTATATATAACATGTTGCATAAGACACTTAAAACCACTAGACAATATTAGGCAAGCTATTAAAGCTAGAAAAAAGTATGAAAGGCATGCAGCAGAAATAGAAGTTCACTGAAACTCTTGGAGAGAACTGTTTGGACATTGCATTTGCATCTCAGTGAGGGAGGGGACAGAAGAAAGGTCTAGTTTCGCCAACGTAGTAAAGGGACCTCCTATTCCTAAAACTTTCCTTTGAGCAGAAGTACCATCACTAGCTTGAGACAGGAGAAAAGACATAGGCAGTTCCATTCCTTCCATTCCAAAGACAAAATACAGATTCAGAGTGCTCCCAAGAGCACTCTCTTGAATGATCAACCATTCCCCACAGACTGTAAGACAGGTATCAATTATTTTTCTGAATATTTTTCTGAATATCCTTCTAGACCCCATTTCACGCTTCCTGAATAAGAGGGATTTTCTTTTTACTTATTATTCCTTAATGAATTATTTGTCATTTTTAGTCACTGTTGAACCCATGTAAACTTGTAGCATCCACAACTGCAAAGTTCTGCAGCTTAATCACACAGCATGAAGAACCACCTCCTTATGTTTGTCTTGAACCTCACACCTTGTTTTATATGATGTTCCCTAGGTCTTATAATAGCATAAGTGGGTAATCATTTCCTATTCATCTTCCCCATGCAACTAATGGATTATACTTCACCATCATTCCCTTTTCTACACCAACAGTCACCCATAAAATGTTCTAGGCCCAGAAGTGTCAAGTTCTCAAATTCAAGGGACAAATCTTACACAACAGCTCTGAAACTACAAGTTTGGTGCATAGTTGCAGCCAAACCATTGATCATAGTGACAGTGAAATGATACCTCAGGGTAATACAGGGTTAAGTACATTCTGCTAATGAATATGTATAATCTAACTCAAAACCAATGGAAGTTGCTAGCAAAAAGACTGATAAATCTTAGATGGTTTGCCAACTGAGATTGAAGCACTGCCAAAAAATATGCTTGCTTATCCACAATATATCTAAAACAGTTCAGTACTTTTTTTTTTTTTCCAAAAAGATGCTCTGGAGTTGTTTCCCTTCCTTGGAAGGGCAGCAAAATGCAAGAGTCACAAAGCAAACAATATGTACAGGTATGCAGACTTCCTCAATAGCACCCTTAAAAAATCTTTTTAAAATTCCTTTTTTTTTTTCAGAAATATGTGCAGAAAACCAGAGTAAAGAATTTTTGATCTTGCTTACCAGAAGTCAAGGAAGAAAATACATAACCTTAAACTTTCCACATGAGTATCATTCAGTTTTCACTTTAGTGACTCAGCAGCGGCTTTGAAAGGCTCAAATACCTGTCAGTATATATCAAAACAGTTAATCTTTGCAACCAAATCTATAAGCATGCTACAACTCCACTAGCCATTTGGCCAATTAAAAGACCATGACTTTAAAATTGTATCCTCATTTGGAACTGTACTCAAACAATGCAGCATAGATTTTCACAGATGGTCAGGAAAGCTATGGATCAGAAGTGCTGTAACCTGGAACTTTCCACACCAGCAGCGTCATGCAAGGCTAGATGGAAGACTTAGATTTCTAGAGATCAAATGGGGATGCCTCCCTCATAGCTGAAATTGTGCTGTGGACCAGATTATCCCATTAGTCCTCCCATGTGGGAAAATGTACATCACCCCCCCGCCCCCCATAAGAACAAAGACCATTGATTTTTCTGTTTATAGAGAAGGAAAAGAACAAAACTCATGCAAAGCCCTCAGTCTTAAATAAGGGATTTTTCCCCTGAAACAGTTGCATCTCAGACTATGAAGCCTGAGTGTTCTCTAGCTCATGCCTGTGTCAGTGCAGTGACTTCAGTGGAGGTCTCAGTTATAGAAACTTCTTTTCTGGAGGAGGATGTCTGGCATCGAACACTAACCATCAGAACTGGCCATCTAACTGAAAGAGAGGCCACAAAGCTTTAATGTATTACCTGATTTATACTGCTATTCATATCTATCAAACTATTTACAGTAAGGAAAAAAATATTTACAGTAAGAAAAAGTATTTTGGTAGTTTCTTGGATGCACATAGAGCCTCTGTAGCATCCTGACTGACAGCAAATATATTTTACCATCATTGAAACAACTATTTGGTGCAAGTATGAAAGGAATTGATGAACAGTTTTCTCAGTTACTGTGCAAGAGACCTGATAAAGCAGCAGATGATTTTGTAAAACATGTATTTACATAAAGAGCCTGCAAAGAAGTACAGCTTCAGATGAGTAACTTTCCTTTTGGCAATTCATCTCATAACACTGAGCATGATGCCAAAAGTCCTTGCAATAGTACATTAGGTCCTGTAGGATTCATCTCTGGAAGTGGACAACAGGTGTACCATGTGGTAGCACTATGCTTACGTAGAATTAAAAATTCACCAACATTCCCCAACACCTGCTTTGAGATGAGGACTATTATACTGCAAAGCATTCTACTACTGAAACAGCTGCATAACCCAGGATATTTAAGGATTACTTGCACCAAGTTTTAATTCAGGTTAATTTAATTCCTCATAAATTTGGGGAACTTGATCTATTTGCAGAGGGTGGCACAGACACACCACAAGTGTTTACTCCAGGATAAAAATATTTTGTTTAGTCTGAACATGACTCTCTAGCAGCTTACTAGATTTATCTGGATCATTTGCAAAGTTTATTGAAAAGTACACAAAAAACTCAGCAAAAAAAATCCTCATACAAGACTACTGTTCACTAGACAGAAATGCCAATATTCTACATGTTAACAGCCCCAACTGAAGCAGTTTACTTAAACAGGAGGAATTAACTTCAGGGCAGCTGGTCTCCTGAATGTCAATAGGCAGTAACTCAGACTTTTTTTGTGTGTTATGGTTCAGGAAAAGGAATCTTTGAAAGTAGAAGACAGAATGAAATTGAGCACACTAGCCATTAATGGATGGATTCTAATACCAATTATTGAAGGTAATTCTAATATTTGTCTTTCAGAATATGGACTTCTCACAGAAGATGTACAGGGCAGTATACCAGCAGTCACAAAAAGATTATAGGTAAGCTTTTCCACCCCTTTTAAATAAGCAGGAAAACCAGATGTGAAAGAGCAACTCCTGATCCTCAGTTATCTGCCTCCTATAAAAACAAAAAAAAAAAACAACCTCCCCTCAAAACCACATCCACAGATCTGTGAGGATCTGTAAGCTGGAAGAAAGTTGCTTCAAAGCCTGAAGAGTATCATGATTAAGAGAAGCTAGACAGGAAGAGTACACAGCCATTTTTTCATTCAGTTAACATACCATCCACCTTGAAATTAAAGGCTCCAAACCTTTACAAAAAGATAATTCTATACAGATTTTGCCACTGCATCACAAAGCAAATACTTGGGTTAACTCAGCCTTATGACTTGAAATCATGGTCCTATGCTCCAAATTGGAAATGGAATAGTCATAACACTGCATTTTCTTCCTTTGTCTCAGTACCAAGGGAATATTAGAAGATCTCAAGCATTATAATTTTTGGCACTGTAAGCTTTCCTTGATATTTTCATATTCAGTCTGATGCATCTCAGGATTATGACACAATAAAAGGGACAAGGACTAACCCAACAAGCAAGGCTGTCTTCAGTCCACAACAAAGGACCTAAATTGCCTTTTTGGAAAAAAATGGAACCAAGTCAAAACAAATAGAAAAAAATTATTGGCAAGTGATTTTCTTGTGAGCATTTAAGTACAGGATGAGCAGTTGTGCAACCATTATTTTGCAATTGCAGAAGTAAGTTTAAGCTGATATTTGTATTTGACTAAAATAAAACTATATGTAAAACAAACATTTAAAGGATAAATACAAGCATTGCTCTACATTGCAACACATTAAAGAGATATTACCTCAATAAATAACATTTACTAAAGTTAGAAGATAGTTGATGTTCAAACTAAACCCCAAAGCAAACAAAACTAGAAGTAAAAGCGTCTGTGTTAGAACTGCTTTCCTGCACGATGTACAGGAAAAATTTATGCCTGTTCTACTGAGCTGTTAGTGTTGAAATCTCAAGAAACAGTTTTGGATAAATTCAAATAAATTTACTTCCTCTTTCACTAACCAAGCCCAAGCAGTAAAAAAAAAAAAAACTGAATTACTTGAGGTAAGTATTTGAGACTAACTAACATTTAAAGCTCTATACTGTTAGAACTATTGTATGCAATACACTGCAATTCAATGGGTATTGCTATATTCACTAAAAATAAATATTTAATTTTAAATCAAATTATGGAATACAATACTGCTATCCCATTATTTTGGTGAAGAATATTGGTGAAGAATATTGGAACATAGAATTGTGCTATTTCATTCTATCTGTTGATGTTTTTATTCTTATCACTTTAACCAGTCAAGCTCACTACCATTTCTCCCTTCCCACCACACATTGCTAAGTCAGTCAGTAAACCTCGCTGCCACCCCATGCATGTCCACACTGAAGAAGTGAAGAAATGGGGTGTTGTTTATCCAGGCAGGAGAAATATAAGGAGACAGCTTTTAGATACCTAGAAGGTTGTGACAAAGAGCAGAAATCCTTCTCCACGTTCACGGAACACAAAACAAGCAGAAGTAGGTATGGACAGTGGTAAAGTAGATTTAGATTAAATAAATGAAAAAATCTCTCAAATAGTAAAGATAATTAAGCACCTGAATACATTTCCATAAAGGTATCAATCCTCTCCATAGCCAGAGAAACCTTTCGTGGTCTTTTCCAGCCCTATATCCAACAATAAATCCTTGACATCCTTTTCAGCCTGTTACCTCCTTACATAGTTTCACAGACAGTTCTTCACCATTATCTTGGTATGATAACGAAGTCTGATTTTGGTATGATAACTAAGTTTGATTTTCATTTAACAAATGGTGTAGGGTTACTAATTTTTTTTAATATAAGAAATTGCTTTTCTAAAAGACACCAGTGATCAATAAAGTCTGATAGCCTGTCTGCAAGAGCTGCCAGCATTAGTTTTGGGGAAAGAAATTTTGCCAAAGGGACTTGAAGAATCTGTTTCCTTGGGTCTTCCCAGGGTCCAGCCACTACACTAAATAGAATCTGCATACATCCCAAAACTGTTTAAAAACTTCATAATCATAACTTCAGATTTCCTTGCTGAAGTTTTGAATCCTACCATATTCTTCATCTGCATAAACTAATCTTCAGTGCTAATTTTAAATTAGGTGGGAAAAAGATTTCAGTTACTAGTTTTGATTTTGAGTTTGGAATTGTATCAAGTGCTATTCTACTTCTGGTTATAAAAAATGAATAGAAGTGATTTTTTTTTTGCATGAACAATCTTTCCAAAAAGCTACAATTGTTTTGGCAGATTACACACACTATTCATCTATGTGGAATACTCTCCCATTAAGTGGGACAAATAGAGATTCTACTGTAAATTCCTTCAGAGGAATTGCAGAGTAAGCATTCATGTCATAGCCACAATGGGAGATAAGTATCTGATCTGAAATTTCAGCACTGTGGTGGTTAAAACAGTGAGAGAAAAACAACATTGTTTTGCACTTAGAAACCTGTTTCTAATCAGCTGAGCTACTCCTATGGGGTCAAATAAAAATGATTAGCTTATTAAAAGCATAGCTTTGCTATTTAATAAGCAAAAATGATTGAAAATTCTGTTCCAGATCCTGATAATTTTAGTGTTTCTAGTTAAGCCTGCAAAATTGCATTCATTATTAGTGTCTAGATTCATTAACAATTCAATTTATAGATATTAATGCTTATAATGCATGCTTCGCTTGCCAAAACTTGAAGAGAAATTGTTTCAATTAGCTTTCATGGATCATGAATCCTACCGGCTGGGTATTTTTAGACAAAAGATACAAACACATCCCCAAGCAATGCTAATGCACAGCTGGGATTCGTATGTAAGGTCAGCTAACAGTTTAAAAGGAAAAACAGTAAATGAGTTTTACACAGAAGAGGAACAGAACCAATCAAATATTTGCAAGTCACACTACTCTAATAAAAGTCAGGATTCTCTGCTTTTTCTGCTGTATTTTTAGAAAGTCAGTCCAGGAATATACAAACTAGTGACTAGGTTAAAGAATTTTTTCAGCATGTGACTAAGACATACTAGATATACGTACAGGCTCAAGGCAAATTGTTCCATTCTCATTTTCATGCAAACTATACAATTAAAATCAGTAAAGATGCAGACATAACCAAGAATATTTTACTCAACTCTTTTCTTCTTTCCATAGTCACTTACAGTCAAGCAGAGGAAACTAAAAATCTAAACATTTTTGCACTACGCATGCAAAATAAAGGAGCCACAAGATGAATACTCTCTGAATAGAGTATTTAGCAGTTGAGCTGACTAGGTTAGTGGTTCAGGAATATTATGACCAGCACTATGACCATGTGAACAGAAGGCCTGGAAACAGGAAAACCTTCCAGTTATGCCACATCAGGAAGAGTTGAGCTCTGCCAAACACTCAGATCTTGCTCAATTCATTGAAGCACTGTACATGAACCAAAGAAAGTATGCAGCCTCAGGATAGAGATTAGCAATTTTATCTGAGCACTTAAAGAAAAAGCACCCAGAATTGCTTACGTCCAAATGCTGGACTTCATTAATATAAAAAGTTACTATAAAAAATTGGCTTTTACTATTGCCAGTAAACCATTAACCTTCCTTCTCTTCTAACACTACTAAACACCAACTGGAAATGGCTGAGATTTTAAATGCAGCTACTACATAGAAGGTATCACGAGGTACATCAGATGTCTCTGAAGTCATGGCAAATCCTTGAAGACAAACAGCAGATCTGTTGTTCCTTCTTCCTGAATACACGGTTACATGGCATGAGGACTTCAGTTAAGTAAAAGCCCGCAGTCCATTAACTGCTATACAGCACCATAACTTTTGATTTTGGAAAGTCTGCTTCTGAAATTAGGCTATCTTCCAATCCTTACAGATATTAAGCCCTCTGTGATTATTTATAGAGCTTAACATGCAAATACAATGAAAAGATGCTGGCTTGGCTTTTATTTTCCATTTTGGTGGTTCATATCCATTTCTGTGGGCAATGTCTCCCAAAATGCTGTAGGGATTTCCATTTCGATTTCCATTTCACCCTTTTAGTAATGGAGAAAGAAGGAAAAAAAGGCCGTTGAAACATAAACAATGTAGCTAAGGAACAATCTGCTTTTGACTCAGTCTTCCTTTGACTCATGCCCATGTTATTTGTCTCCGAAACAGGTTTATGAAAGATGTATTCAGGATCAGGAAAGATTCAAAGAAAATTAGTATTTCTGCAAACAGATAACTTTGGTTTGTGTCTCTCCTCTCTGTGAAAGAGGTAAGTTAAATTCCAGGAATATTGAAAATAATCAGTATTTTATCCAAGCAGCTTGAAAACCATTCCTCCATAAAGCTGGTCTTCATTTCAAAAGTGTTTAGACTATACAGATCAAATCAAGTTATTTCTTTTGAGATGGCTTATTTTGTTTAGGGAGCAGTACTCTGTAGAATACCACCCTAATGGTTGACCACAAAGGAGTCTCAATCATTTTCCTGCTAGGCTTGAGCAAGTCTAATCCACGTTCATTTGTAGAGCAGCACGTCAGGCCCACAATAAATTTTTCCCCAGTGAAGTGAGAGCATCTGCTTCACTGGAATTTCTCTGCAGGGACAAGCGATTACAAAAAACATTGAGAAGACCAGCAACACAGAAGTTAGCTGGAGCCCAGTCTACATATCAGGACTGTTAGCAGCTTGCCCACAGCTCAAGACAGCTTCGGGGCCAACTGTCTTACAAATATGTCTTCACAATTAGAAAAATTAGTGTAGTTAGGACTTGAGTAAACGTAACCTTATTATAACTCCAGAGAAGGCAAAAGCAAATAATCTGTCTTCTGCAGTTGAGCTTCACCATAAGTTTGCCAGTGCATTAATAGATTATGGATCACACTTCACTCCTAGTTAGAACCATACCACTACTCAAGCCTTGCAAGGTACAAAAAGCTGCCATAGTGAAAATCAGGATCTTCTCACAGATTCAAAAACAAAGGTTGGATGTGGTACTTTGGGGCATGGTTTAGTAGGTGATATTGGTGGTAGGGGGATGATTGGATCAGATGATCTTGGAGGTCTCTTCCAACCTTAACAGTTTTATGATTATAAAATATAATCTAAACCACTATGTTTAATGATCTGATGTCTGTCCTCATCAACATCAAGGAAAAAAGGAATAAGCCCACAAACCTTAACTTGTACTACCCATGTTCCCAAATTCATTACTTTACAACTATAGCTTGAACGGTCTGTAAAAAAGAGTCAACTAATTTAATAAGCAAACTGCCTCAAAAATACATCAGAAATGAAATGATAGTGCTAGCCTTACTGCCAACAGCTGTGGTCAGCAATGAAATCATTAGCAATACCACATTACTATTCAAGACCATAATTCATTTGGTTTAGAAAGTCCACAGAGGCCTGACTTGCTTTGCCATGAAAAACTGAGAGCAGATTCCAATTACAAGAAGATCCTGTTCTTTACCTCCCCCACTTCCTACACACATGCTTTCAAACATCTTTTACCAACCTCTAAACAGTCTGATTATTTGACTGTGTGCCCAATCTGTCACCCAAAGGCCTCTCTCCCATGTTCATCCCTAGGTTGGCAAACCTTTTTAAGTATTTTCAGATTGATGAAGAGGATGGTACAACTAAATAGATGTGCAGGCTACACTGATTGTAAATAATTAGGTTGTGTTCATCTGTGGCACACGCTTTGCTAAACTTAGCACATCCTGCCGGGTATTTGGATCATCTGATACTGTCCTTTTATAGGAAAAGTCAGCATGCCTAGTAGCCAGCAAGACATGAACCACTGTTGGAAAGCAGAAGCTTGCAAGGAGAAAGTACTCAGATCTGAACTGGCACAAATCAAAGGGCAAAGTACAGCAAAAAAAGAAATTAATAACTTGAAGTCAGTTAGCTTGTTTTCAGAAAGCATCTGCATCTTTAGGTGCAGATGCATCTTTAAACATACATATATATATAGCTGGCCTTTAGACCTTCATTGTTTGCATGTATCACATGAGCCAATGACAGTGTCATGTAGGAACACCTAGTCAAAACAATGTCAGGAGTTACCTAATTACAGAACAGCTGAGGTCTCTCACCTGTTCTTCTGTAGCACTCAAACCTGATAACTGCTCTGTAGTTGTCCACTGTTGCCCTCTTTGAATCACACTACAGCATCAAGTTTTCAGAAATCCTCAGGTTACATGTACACACGTAAACAAGTATATAAAAATAACAAGGTATTATGGTGTTTCAGTGTTGGTAGATTATCAACCTCTGATCTTTGGATGATTACTAAAAGGAGGTAGAAAAGTCAAAGGAAAGCAAGAGTATTAGCAGACATAACTTGAATAATCAGGGTTTTGCAAATGTGTTCTGTTCTAAAAATTGAATGCACAATGAGAATAAGAAAGGGCTGAGACTGTTCATTATTACAGAGATTTTTACTTTTAGTACTGTACACTTCGTAAGAACAGTACTCCCCAGCTTGTCGTTGTTTTCTTAAATGCAGTAGACGGTCACTTCTAAATTTTGATTTTAATCAAAATACATGTTTTCTTATTCTTTGTTAATGTAAGAACATTTTAACTGTATTCTTAAAGATTACTACTTAGATGAAAACATGGTACACCTGTAACATGCAGATAGGAAAAATACACGATGGCATGTAGCTCCTTTCTCCAGAGAAGGTTCATGCAGGAAAAGAGCAATAAAGAACAAGCTGCTTTTCAGAGTCAGACATTGAATCTATCCATGATGGATAGTTTTCTAAAAGCAGACATTTACATTTTCAGGTGCTCCTTTAAATAAGAACTATTTTTTCTTGTATGCTTAAAGATCTAAAAAATATGAATTAAAAAATATTAATTAGCAAAGCGAAAAGAGCAGAGCTCTGGAAAGGTGTCAAGGATCAAGAAAATGTGGAACACAATTTGGACAAATAGAGGAGAGTTTGATGAAATAGAATCATGGAATCTGAAGATAATTAACACAAAAACATTCATAAAAATACATTTCCTTCAGTCATTTCAAAGAACATCTCCAAACCACAGTTTTATTTAAATGTGGTAAACCCACAAAATATTTACCATTAGTTTAGTTAGTTGGAAGATCCTGCTTGAAGTTACATATTTTGTTTTTAATTTTTAATTTGTTTTTATTTCTTTCATTTTCTCAGGGAACATTTGTTATTTATTTTGTTGTCATTGTTCTTAATTACATCCCTGATACATAGGACATTTCCTACCAACGGAAACACAGTAGGAGACTTAGTTTCCTAACAAAGGAAGCAAACTTGCAAGTTCTCCAACACACTTCCCTTACCTTCTATATCCCCTTATAGTAGATTATTAAGGATCTAAAGACCTAAAATAATCCTAGATAGTAAGATTTTCATTGCAGGGCTAAATCTCATTACTTTTTCACCTTTACAAAAAATTCTTACCTGTATTTCCTATCCCTACTTGCAAGTACACCAGCATGAGCAGGTACAGTCTGAAACCTAGCATCTTATGACATTGATGTCTCATATTTAGAGTTTTGTGTAACATCACTCTGCAGCTGACCTGGAAACTAAGTGGATAAGCACACAAAGGAAAAGAACTCTGTACTGTTAGATGATGATTAGATTCAGCATTTTAACTTGTGCATGTTTTTAGGTTTTGCATGTCCACTGAGAACACTGAAAAAAATGCACAGACAAGGAAGGCAGTTTTGTGTGTGTGTTGTTTTGTATTTTAAAATGAACTCATTCCCTGAGCAAGCCTAGATAATAAGATCATTAAAGACAAAGGTGTGTGCAAATGCTCCCAAATAAGCAAAAGAAGTATGGAGGATTCCCTGAAGTCCTATGTGAACAAAACCAGGGCGTGTCACATTGAACTCGTAATTGGGCCATGTTCTGACTTCACCTCAGTTTCCAGATGTTCTTCTCAGATGGCCTCAAGATGTTAGTAAATCTACAGCTCTTTTCAATTGTCTAGCCCTGAAGTGAGTAACTGAACTGGGGTCTACATATGAAAGCAACTATACAATTCCGTTTGTCTTATTTTGAGCAGATGGGAAACCAGCACACATGCCATAGCTGTTAAGTACCCAGAAGCAGAATAAAAACTAACAAAAATAAATTAGGAACTTATGTTACAAGCAGCTTGTCCTGCTCCCTTAGAAGTCCTTGCATAAACTTCTTCCAGTCTATCAGCGTTATCCGAGGCTTGTCTAGTTCTCATGCAATCTCACACTGTCACCAAGTAAACACTTCCCTTTCGCCAGCCAGCTCACAAAAACGATGAGGCAAAGCTGAAAGCTATTGGCATGTAAAACACACTAATGTATTCAACAATAAAAAAGGAGCAATATTGCATGAAAGGGGAGTCAAACCAAATGACTAAGTGCCCCAAACTACTCTGTCTAATGAGTAAAGTCATTGAGGGACAACTCCATCTACTCCAAGTGCTATAGATGCAACAAAACTATCGATCAATCTATAGAAGACCTGTGAAGTTACACATGCATGCACTTTGATTTATCGTCCCTCCATCATTGGGGAGTGATCAGCAAGAGCTAGCACATGAAAACAAAACACAAGTCATCCTCACTGAATAGAGGATACAGAACTAGCTTGCAAGCTGTAGCCTGAAAATCTTCCAGCATCTGCAAAACACCAGCAAACTAAAGTGCTGTGACACTTGAAAGGAGTGATCAGAGCTGGAAGGTGTTTCTGTGATGCCTACCTCACACAGAAAGGGTGCTAATTTGTGTTCTCCAAAACCACACTTTGTAGTATCAAACTTCAGACTGACTTCTGCAGCTTGACATGAGACATTTCACAAGCAATGAGTCTCTTATATCTCAGGACACAAGTTTCTGCTTGGGGTGTCCACAGATTTATCTCCAAAAGAATACAGGTATCCAAAATTTTTCACTGCTATCTGTACTCATCTCCAACACAAGATAGCTTAACAGTTAAGAATGAAATAGAAATTTATAGAGTCAGAAGGGTCAGACTTCCAGTTAGAGCTAGAAACAAGATTAAAAGTAATTAAGAATTGCATATAATATGCTTAAAACAAAAAGATTACCTTCAGTTTACAGCTTGTAGCTACCAAAGCACAGTAGGAATTCCTGAGGTAAACTGGGTCCAGAGATTCACCCCATCTTCCACATGACCATTTCAGACCACAAGTGTTTAAAGCTCACTGGGACAGTGACATGCCTTGCCCTCTCCAATCCAGACATCTTATCTTCTTTCAGCAAATTTTCTCATCCACCACATTTTAAATTTAGTTTTTATTTTCTTAATCCAGTAAGAATGGAGCTTTTATGATATACCTCTTCTTATATCACAATTAGTATTTATATTAGCCAAAAAATCAGAAAAACAACTGTGACTTTCATGACACAGATGCAAGTATTTACCTTCAGTATTCAGAAGATTCCTTAGTATTGACTTTCTCCTCCCAGCTCACTTTCTAAGGGAAGACAGTCTCCTGTACTGCAGCTTTAATCATCTCTTCCTTTCACGGACACCTAGGACAGTTTAAAAATACTTCTTTGACTTGAAGTATTACACAGCAATTTAATATTTTTCCTATTTTGTTTTCTTATGGAAAGCAGGTGTAAATTTTAGACATACCAATAACAGAACATCGGTAATGAGAAACTTATGCAACTTTTCCATTACCAACACCACCTTTGTCAATTTTAGGTGCTCCTGACATCAGAACATCATGTTTTATCACATTCATAATCCTATCTTGCAGTTGCTAGATCACACCACCTTTGTTCACTGCAGAGAAAACAAATGGCCCAATTCCAAACATTCTCCAGTTCTGTAACAATAGCTATTTAAAATAGTAGTAAAGTCTTACATTCCCTTCCTCATCTTTATCTCATTGTGGTTGTTCTGCAGAGAAGATAAACCGTGCATTTTTACATTTAGTCACACATACAAGCTCAGTCAGAAAAGTCCTGTATTAAAATTACATTTGTGACCCTGAAATGTCTGAACACAGGGTGGGGGTTGAGGGTTGGGGCAAAACCTCAAATATGCAATTTTCACCTGAACAACGCACAGCAACACACTTCAACATGTCAATAAGTTTACAAAATCTAACAGAAGTTGAGAAACATTCCAAGGTTCCCTGTACTACACCAATTAATTTTCTTTGGTCATTTACACAACATTGCTGTGCAAGACTTCTGTCTCATTCAGCTCCCAGTGCTAAGACAAAAGATTTTCTAATGCATAAAGCATTGGGCTAGAAACCTCAAAAAAACATGCTTTATCCCTGCTCTGTCACAATCCCTTGTAAAAAATTAGTTGAAACCATAACATATATAAAGGAATTAAATTAAAACTGTACCAGAACCTCAATATTGAACTAATAAGTTATCCATTGTTCGAAGAAAAACAAAAATAGTTTTACATTTCAACTCAGGATACAAAGAAGAAAGCTTAAAAACAAAGAAAACCCTACTTTTTGAAAATCAAAGTAAATTTTGATCATTAAATTGTTTATACAGAAATGATTCATAACAGTCGATTTTTCTTTCAAAAACGGAGCATGGGCAGTGATGATTTCTGCAAGTTTTTCTCTTTCTGCCTTAAGTTCCTCCTGTCACACCAAACACTTATGTGATTAAATAAAATGAAGTTATTTTTGGTAAAGAACATTTTCCACCAAAAACTGTTTCCTTTATTTGAACATCTTTTGTCCTTTCTAACCTCAGTGATTGGTCTTAAAGCCTTCAAACTTTTGCCTCTGATCCTATGGCTACACATCTCCCTCCCACCCTTTTAAAACCCCACCACCTATTTAACACTATTAAGTACAGCTGACTTCACTTTTGCATCTTATTTTTTGCAGGAGTAGACAGGAGGACAGTGGTTACAGTAAGAAGGTTTACATGCTGAGAGGATGATGGAAAACAAACATGGATTAGGCACAGAGGTTATTACATAGAAGGACATAAGCTGGACTAGTAGAAGGAAATGTTAGTCAGCACGAAGGTAACTAACACCCCTTGTTTTTACTATCAGCAAAGTACTTTGCCCATTTCTTCCCTAAATGCTTTGTGCTTTTCCATTGCATTGCCCTTTATGCAAAAACTTCCTCAGACTGATCTTTAGACTACGTCACTTTCCCTTTTCAAAGATCTTCAAGGCTTATTGCTACAATGATGATGACAGGAATCAGCTGAAGGGCAACTAGCAGAAATTATCTGGCACACTTTCACAAAAGAACAACAGCAAATGCACACAAAAATTAGCAAATACATTAATTCAAGATGTCAGATACCTGGCAAAACAATCAGGCTCAGTTTATGGAAAAGGCAATGGGACAACAAGTGCCCCATGTCACACCAGAGTCTCAGTGCTAAGACTTAGTCTCCTAAACCAAACTACTGTGCTCCACCCAAGAGATCATCTTTTGGTACACAAAATGAGGTACAAACCCATGCAACACTACATGCTTGGGGCAGAGTGGCTCGAAAACTGCTACGCAGAAAAAAGGGATCTGGGTGTGTTGGTCGATGCTCACCTGAACACGAGCCAGCAGTGTGCCCAGGTGGCCAAGAAGGCCAACAGCATCCAGGCTTGTATCAGGAATAGTGCAGCCAGCAGGAGCAGGGAGGTGATCATCCCCCTGTACTCCGCTCTGGTGAGGCCACACCTCGAGTGCTGGGTTCAGCTGTGGGCCCCTCAGTACAAGAAGGACATCGAATCCCTGGAACGTGTCCAGAGAAGGGCTACAAAGCTGCTGAAGGGTCTGGAACACAAGCCCTATGAGGAGCTGCTGAGTGCACTAGGGTTGTTTGGTCTGGGGAAGAGGAGGCTCAGGGGAGACCTCATGGCTCTCTGCAACTACCTTAAAAGAAGTTGCAGGGAGCTGGGGGTCAGCCTCTCCCTCCGCACAGATAACTAGAAATAGGACAAGAGGGAATGGCCTCAAGTTGCACCAGGGAAGGTTTAAGTTGGAAATCAGGTGAAATTTCTTCTCAGAAAGAGTAGTCAGGCATTGGAATGGGTTGCCAAGGGAGGTGGAGTCACCGTCCCTGGGGGTGCTTAAGGAAAGGTTGGATATGGTGCTTAGGGACATGGTTTAGTGGGTGACATTGGTGATAGGGGCGTGGTTGGACTAGATGATTGTGGAGGTCTTTTCCAATCCTAATGATTCTCTGATTCTAATATGACAAGCTGCATCAGCCTCACTACAAAGATGAGCTGCACATGGTCCAACTATTTCTCTCCTCATGCCACCAGAAGACAACAAATTGCCTTTCTCTGGTTATTTAGAAAGGCTCAACTGCCCCTCTCCCACCCCACAGACAAAAATAAAAAAAAGTATTCTCAACAGTTGTTAACAGCATGAGATGTCTGAAGAGAAAACTTCATACCTCCTTGGGATTCCAGACCAAGAGACAAAGCATAGGTGTTGAAAATAAGTGGGAAAAGGAGGAAGAGGAGGATTCTGAAGGTCAAGAGAATCAGATAAACTGTCATGAGAAGGAAAAGTTATGAGTATCTCATGAGCACCATAACTTCATGTCTGATCCTCTGGTTTTTCCTCCCCTCAAGGGACAGCTCCTGTGGTAAGCTTGGCAGGCCCCTTCCATCACAGATATCTTTTGTGCATTTTGGAACAGATCAGAGTGGGATAATCCAAATATCTCTACAAAAATGCTCCAAGTATCCCAAACAGGAAAGGGTCAACTTTAGAATTCCTAAGCACCTGAATATTAAGCCTGTTTTCAATACTTTTTTTATTTTATTCTAAACTAAGGAAAAATTTCACTCGATAGATTCCTATCTCAGAAAATCATTGATTCTGACATGATCAGAAATCCAATTTTTACCTTGTCTCAAAGGCTGTAAACTTGCAGATTGCAGTAAAAAAATAAAAACTATGTGTGTACAAATTACTGCTTAGTTTAAAAAACAAACAAACCAAAACCACCCACTTCCCCCCCCCCCCCCCCCCCCCCCCCCCCCCCCCCCCCCCAAAAAAAAAAGGCACAACAACCCTCTGTCTGCCTTTCTACTCTCACAAACCCACACCCATGCTCAAGAGGCAGGCTCCTTGGTGGTATTTCAACTTAGTAAAAGGAAGCCACTTCCTCATTAAGACATACCCAACTATGGTAATAATATGGCGAGCCAAAAGTAGTAACAGATTTATTATTACCACAGTGTGGAAATAATTTTTTCTGTTACTCAATCCAGTTAATTATCCATGCAAAGTAAAGTTATTCCTGGCAGCCACAGAGACAAAACTAACTTCAATAATGCTGGGGATAGAATGTTTGTTATGCAGGAGAAGAAACTAAATAGTTCAGTAAATTAGCCCAAACAAGATACACAGTGGGATTGGTCCCTAGTGATTCAAAATACCAAACTCAATGCTTTTAGGCTTATCATACTTTTTATTTAATAGCAACATATCTGATCTAGGGCTGCATCATATCCCAAAGACAGTACAAAGATGCCATTTTTTTCAGAGAGTGCCCTGAGGGTAACAGGAAGGATTACTGAAAGCTTCAAGCCATTCAGCTCCCACAAGTATCCCTGCGTTCTGGACTTTCACTTAAGCAACAAAGCACAACCAGCAAGAAATTTGTGGTGGTTGCTGAATATTTGGACTGGTATTACAAAGCACAGCACTAAATGCTTCGATAGCCCAACATTTTCCTGGAAAAGCAGAGTCTGATTTTAGTGAGGTGAGGACCACGCTCAGATTGCGGCATCTTCTTGATGCTACCAGCCTCAGCACAGCTCAGCCCAAAATGCCACATACCCACAGTTCCCCCTTGTCCCTAGGACAAGGCTCTCTTCTTGTCCTAGCAGATGTCCCCAGAGTCAGGTTTTGCCTCAGAAAAAAAAATGTACCTATGTACATATGTACATATGAGGGGAGGTAATGGAGGAAGGAGAAATCCCACCAAACCCCCCAAACCTACAAAAAGAGCACACAAAGCAATGGCTGAAAGCACAAAAACCAAGTGTTTGTTTTGACTGTCCACAGGCACTGTGATTCTGTAAACAATGAACAACAGGAACACAAATGAACACTATGGGAAAAGAAACCCCTCACATTTTTTCACTGTAGTGAAGTACAGACCACCAAGAACAGTTTGACTCAAATACCCAACATCAGTTCCCACACAAGAGCTGTTATTGTTGGCTTCAACACCCAAGTCCAACAAGAACAGTAAGAACATGCATTCTGCTAGTGTTTGAATAACCCTTGCCAACAAATTGATCCCACAGCAGCAAGGCTGTAGGAGATAGTTGCAAAAGATTAAGTGAGAGGTGGGACAGGGGGGAGACACACACAGCACTCCTCTTTTAGCATAACTCTTCAGTGGGAGCTCTTTTTATTTGCTTATTTTAAATGGTTTGTTTCTTTTTCTCTCTCAAAGAAAAAAAGGAAAGGGCATTGGTGAGCATCTGTAATTTACATCCAAGGGAGACAACTGCCAGAGAAATACAGATTCCACAGATGTTAACCCATAGGACAGCCCAAATTAAGCAAATCTCTAAATAAGGTCTGGGAGGCACTTTCTAAAGAAAAGCAGCATTTTTCCAAAGTAGGCAATTACAGCTGTCAGCTTAACCCCAGTCCAGCAGACAATCTTCTATATTTACCTGGTTACCCTACAATAAATCCATCCCTTCCATAGGTAAAAAGGATAAACAGATAATTGAGACAGGGAAAAAATCTCTGGTGCCTTCTGTGTTTCACTTCAGTTCTCTTCTCTGTCAGAGATAATGTTTTAAAATATCAAAATGTGCTCAACTAAAACCAGAAAACCAAGCTCCTCACCAGCCCACAAAACTAATTCCTTGCAGCAGTCGAGCATACAAGGCTCCCAATGCATCCATCAGCTGACAGTCTGGGCTGCAGCTGAGCTGACAGAGCCGCACTGCTCCAAGGGCTTGAGCTTGTAGTTCTGCACAGCATCGTATTGTGTCACCGCTATCTCAGAACCGGCTTCGGCATGTCCTGCACAATGGGTTATAATCTACACCTCTGAATCAGTTTCATTGTCACTTTTCAAACTGCCAAGGAAACAAATCTGCAGAAAACAAATGGAATTGTAATTTCATTCTTACATGAACATTTCTTCTCTAGGAAATAGATATGGCTTCCTTCTCCAGAAACTGGTCATAGCAAAGACAGTATTGACTTTTGGTCATTCTTGTTGGGTATCTTCATTCTTTTCTACCCCTCAAGCACATTCACCTGTTTGGTACATTAGCTCATGTGGCCCATGCATATACCCTGTGACACAAATGCAAAGAAAACAGAACAGAGTGAATGATTAAAAATACACTAAGTTTATAATTGTTTTAAATTGGTATGCCCTAGTATAGCCTATTCCCTGAAGAGGTTTCACCCTTTCAACCTTTTGAATCCTTTACAGACTCTTAATATTAAATGGGACTCTGTATCTTTAATTGTTGAAGTGATTTTCCATCTCACACAAGTAAACCTTTTCCACAGTACAGTCTCTAAGTTATAAATAAAACACCCAACTATTTTCTTTTTCCCACAGACGAGAACATTAAAACATTGACATTTTAATCTGTTCTATACAAGAGTGAGTTGTGTCAGCATACTGCTTCCAGCTACAACAACAGAAAAACCCAAGTTTAATTAAAGACAGAGTATAGAAGCTGCATTGTGGTGTCTGAACCACAAAGCTGCATTGCACAGTTTCTTGTGCACTCATGATCTTTGGGATCAGTTTCCTCTTGGATAACTGCTTGGCAGACAAGCGATGATTGAAAAGAAAGGGAAAGGAAGACAAGAAACATCTTTCTGCAGAGAGGGAATCAGAAAGGTGAGACCATATCCTGAGATTCATAAGCATTACAAATTTTATCCAGAAAATAGTGAAAGCATGGCACAGACACCCTTATCACAAAAACACACTAAAAGTCAATCACATTCACATCAGCCTTGCCATTGCAGTGCTAGGACTCCTGCTGATCTGTGCTTTAATGCTGAACTGATACACATCTCTGCTGAAGAGTTCCACTGAGGTTCTCTTTTTAAGAACAGAACTACAAAATTATGGGTTTCTACTCCCAGATAAGCAGCAGAACACACAAGAGACCCTGTCTGCAAGGCAGCACCCAACACTTCCAGTGGGCATCCTCCAACAATTCGCTATCGCTAGCCCAGCTGCCTCGGGTACAGGTGCCTTGTCCTGTGATGGAGGATGAATCCTGTGGAGAACAAAGTAGTTCCCTTGCCATCTCCTGCCCACAGGCTAAAAGACTAGAGGCTTGCAGATGTCAGGCTATGTCCACCAGCACTTCCTCACTCCTCTACCAGCTGCTGCACGGCCTGCAACACTTCTGACACCCTCCCGCCTCAGGCTGCCACTGCCCATGCTCATTGCTGTAAAGGCAATGTGTAAGGAGAGGGTGAGGCAAGCGGGGCTGTCCAGCACGAAGGAGAAGAGGATAGGTATCAAGCTATTTCCATCTTTGACTAACTACCTAGAGGGCAGTTAGAGAAGAGTGAGCCAGACTCTTCCTTCAAGCTGCTCAGAGAAAGGACTAGAAGAAACAGAAAAAAGCTATTGTCCAGGAAATATGAGGTATATACAAAGAAAAGTTTTACCATATTGAGCATGGTCAGAGCAGAACAAGTTGCAGAGGTAGGCTGTGCAGCCTTCAGCTGTGGAGATACTGAAGAGCCACAAGGACACCCCGAGATGCCTGACATAACCTCAGCAGCCCTGCTCTGAGCAGGAAGCTGCACCAGACGTCCTCTGAAGGACCTTTCCACCAAAACGATTTTATGATCATATAACAAGTCTGCCTCTCATGTACCTGCCACTACGAGGAAAATGGAAGCAGGTAGTCAATGAGCAAGTAATCTCCAATAACAAATGATGCATGACACTAAGGATTGAGAAAATACGCCTTTAAGACTCACATGCCATCTGCATTTAGACTGCACATGCTAGTATTTCCCAGTTATTGCAGCATCAGAATTCTTCACGAGCACTTAGAATGACTTATCACAGACCATGGCCTTAAGCAGCCCTAGGGCACTTATATTTCCAAGTCAAGAGTCTAACTTCAGTATTAAAGTTTTAACACAAGTATAAAAATAATTCAGACTTCTTAAATTCTGTTAACTACACAATGCTTGAAACCTTTGGAAATTAAAACAGTATCTGAGAGCTGTATCTGATACCTTTTTCTGACCTACACTTGGCATCTTTCAATAGCCAGTTGGATGAGAATTTCTCCTTCCAAACTGCAAACGCATTCAGACTAGTTTTTCCTTGCTCAGTAGGGAAGGCACAAACATTGAGCCATTTAATATGGTTTCATTATGTTACCTAAAAAGAGGTGTTATTTCATATTTAATAAATGCATATGTTAAAAACACTACAAACAGGAATATCAAGAGCAAGATGGATCATTTCCTGCACCACTCTAGAAGTGGGACTCATCCTTTCTAGTGACTTGTGTTAGCATTTCACATCCAAATTCCCTTTCCAAGTACCTAGACTTCTCTTAGTAAGATGCCCATTTACTTTTTACCATGTCAGTTTTAAACATTGCCACTCACTGGAGAAGATTCAGTCTCTAGGAATATTCTCAAGTGTTTGATCACATGCTCTTAAAACTTCAGTTCCAAAGCAGAAGGACAAGTTTAGGCTGGTTGGTGTCCCTAAAGTAGGGGACAAAGTGAACAATAGCAGTGTAAATAGCAACAAAATGGAAAGTGGATATGAAACTGAAAAACAAGCAAAACCAGGAGAAAAAGCATAGGAACACTCTTCTTTACTACAAGGATCAGTATCTAATAGTGTTTGCAAAACTCCATGACAGTCTATTTTCAATTAAATGAAGCTATATTCTGAAAATAAACCTAGAGTGTTACACATACAACTAAAACTGTACTACAAGCCACAAGGCAAGTTATTATTTGTCTTCCCAACTTCAGAAGAGAAGTTTTTCAGCTGGCAGGCTGAATAAATAAAAATATAAATAAAGATGTACAAGGGGGAGGAAACTATCAATTCACCTCAAAATTTTATGGGTTGGTAAGCAAAATTGTTTCCAGCACTATCTTTCACACAGAATAGGAAATATATGTATATCAATGAAAATATGGTCAGTTCCTCAACAACAAAACCACCACCACAACAAAACAACAGCCACCCAACCCCAGAACAAAAAACCACTGGAACCCAGCTCTCATTAAGACACCTAGAGAACAGCCAAATTTTCAAACTTGGCATGCTGGAGGCAAGTTGATTGCCAAGCTTCTTTGAAACTCTGGTCCAGTTTTGTTCCCAGGCCTTTGAAGATACAGCCCCATGGACTGCAGTCCTGTCTGACAGTAATGCCTTTTCTGTTTATGTACATACCAACTACCAAAAATGCACCTGTAGGCAATCCTATGTGATGCAAAAAGGAACATTAAATCTCGTCTTGCAGGGGATCTATGTTGAGAACATGGAAGTTTGCTTATACACATGCTTTCCATAAACGAGCTTGTTTCACTGTATTTCCGTTTTCAAGCATGTCTATAATTTGTGTCAACTTTTACTGCGGAAAACCACCCTGATCTAAAACTGAGATTTTTGAATGTTAGATTGTGAAGGAATCTCCAAAAATGCTTTCCCCATCTTCTCAAGAGAAAGAAAATCCTGAGAAAGTCAGTGATTCCAAGTAGAGACTTCAGAAGTCTCCTTTCAGACAATCAAAAGCAGGATTTTCCAACCCTGCAGATGTAGTTCATTAGATCCGCCATGGACCGTGAAAGCCACTTGCCAATAGTGTCGAAAGACTATTACTCATTTCAATCTCTGTGAAGAGGACAGCTCTCTGACAAAGCATTAGTGAAAAATACAGAGTTTGGGGCTCTGACTGGAACAGCTAAGCACACAGACAGAAGTTCAATACTGAACATGAAGCTGAATTTCAAAGGCAGATTGATGTCCCAGCTTTTCACTTTTAGAGATCGGAGGTTCCATCTAGATTAAAGACAGGAAAATAGAGGGGAAAATGTTTTGAAAAAAATAAGATTGCCTTGGGAACAATAATCATACTATACAACCTGGCAGAAACATATTCCTGAACAGCAAGTTTTCTGCACCCCTTTGGGTCTTGCTAATATCTGCAACTGACAGAAGAAGGACAAATAAAAAATAAAAAGAACAGTCAAATCATCTAAATTTCTCACAATCCAGTAGTGAAATTAATCAAAACCATTAAGAAATTTATCTGAAATATATACAAAATGAAGGCAAAAATAACAAGGGAGCCTGGAAAACACTAGTTTTGTCACTTTCATGAATTGCTGCATAAATAAATCAGCAGAGCAAGATCTCAAACATAATACATACCTGGATCAGCTTGGCCCACTTAAGCATTTGGCTAGCAGATACTACAGTTGTGGGTGCAGTATCAGAATGCAAACACATCTTTCCCTTCTAATACTTTTTCTGTGCTGAGTGAGCTTTCCATCTCTCTTTTAATGCTTACAGTAGCACTCCAGACATTTTCATAACAGACTCCTCAGTTCCAGGCAGTATTATGCTGTGGTCAGACATCACATAGCAAGTTGTACATCTCGCTCAGAAGATAAGTATGCCTGATGTCCAGGTCATTACTACCATAGACCATACCTATAAATATTCCAACTGCCATCCCTGAGTACATAAACTCTAGTATCCTGTATGCAATAGTGGCTAGGAAGAATTGTCAGAAATCCAGCATTTGAACTAGAGATAAGATGACAATCTCTCCATTAGTGTCTGTTAATCAAACACTGCACCCAAAGCCCCTAGATATTAGTATAAAATCTAAAGCAACAAGAAGAGCTTAATAGAAAGCATTCTCTACTCATCCCTGTGAATCAATAATCTTCATACAGTTCACTTGTATTCAATTTTGAAAACTATGTTTTCACAGATTACCAGAGAGAACTCAAATAATTTTCATTCCTAACATACACCTTACTTTAGAGAAGAAAGTTTACAGAAAGTTGTAATAAATCATGATGCATACATAGCAAACAGCAAAATCTAATCAAATTACATAAGAAAATATTTTCTTAGTATTCCAGAAAAGTGGCAGATTATATTTTACAGGGGACATGTATTGCAACATAAGCAGTATTGTGCTCATAATAAAGTTGACTTCTCCACAGTGTTTTTCTCTAATTTAAATATGTTCTCTGAAAAGGACTGACAGTATGGCCAAAGAGCCAGTATTTTCACAGCTTAGATAAGCATCAGTTTCCTCTCTGCATGGGAAAGTATTTTAGGAAAAACCTTTGAAGAGTCTGATGTCACAAAAGCTACCTTAAATGACCTTGTATACACTTTATTAAAAAGCCAAACTCCATAGTACAGAGATGAGTAGCAAACAATGATTGCTGTTATTGTACGACTGCATATCAAAGAGAATCCTTTCCAAGAGGGTGCCAGAAAAAAAGGCATTCAATAGTGAATTTTATGAGAAGGATAAAAAAACAGGTAGTTCAACAGATTCCTGAAATCCCAGTAGTGGTCAATAAATCGACTTCTGCTTCACATTATATGGAGAGGCTGTACTTAGCAAATCACTCTGTAAGCTGCCTCAATAACAGCACTCCTGCTATCAAGTTTACTTGCAATGATTCCAACAAAGAAATTAATTTCTTAGATGACAAGAAAAGGTTATCTAGAATGGGGAAGACACAGGAGACAAAAATTTCCACTAATAAAACAAATATCAGACTCTGAACTGAATTTGAAGTGGTTTTTTTTTTTCCACTGAAAGATTTGAAATCCCCACAGCCCAAACACTAGAGCTACAAAGAAAACATCCCACAAACTGCAGTTCTAAAAATACAAGGAAAGCATAACGAACTAGCTCTTTTTTCACTATGTGATTCACTAAGGCATCCCCTGCATACTATTCCTCAGGCAAGGCGCATAACAAGAAAATATACCTATACTGCAATCAAAGCTCTATACTTAAAAGCAAGCCTCACTTAGAGCTACTGCTACAGTAAGAACTTTCCAGATTTTAGCGTATGCCCTTATCACAAGTTGTAGCACAAAGTTATTTCTCAATACTATAGCAAATAAGAAAACACACACCATCCTAGTCTCATCTTACTGGTTTTATTGAGCTGCTTAGTCCCAAGAGACATTCAACAGGTATCCATCACCCATCTTATTTTCCATTTGAGTTACCACATTTATTTTTCATAAATCTTTCCACAAAGGGACACCATTTTACACTGTGACACCCTTTATTCCTCTTACTATATCACTCAACCTTCAGTTATTGTTCTCCTCAGGCTTGTCTTAAGAACATAAGAAAATAATTTTGATCCATGAGCAAAATTACTTGTGTTTTATATGCATCTCCAAAGGAAGTCAACTATAAACATAAGAAAACATAGGTGTTTGACACAGATTTTATAAGTCATACTAAAAAGTGGACTACCTTCCTGCATTGCCCAGAGATCTACTCCCATGAGTTCTCAAAGCAATTCAATCACTCTGACATTTAAGAACTATATGATCTAGATATTGGTATCAAACAATTAGCCTCTATGCTAGATGGATTGATTACACTTTATTTGCATGATCAATTTGTATAGATTTAGATTTAGCCATAAAGATTAACATCAAAATATTAATCTAACATAAACCAAAGCAATGTAGTCCATTCAAAATAACTCATGGAAATTTAGGCCCTCAGCTTCTATCCTACCTTTGACTAGCCACAGATGCCAAAAACAGTGACAAGGCCTTCAAGGTCAAAACGGAAAACTTAATGCTGTCTATTTGTCCTGTTAAACTGGGGAAATCTAGGAAGCCTCATACTGATAAGGATTAATGCAACTTAAGTCCCACAGGAAGTTACATGACTCTGCTAGGTCATTTACAAATTGAGTAGCTTGAACTAGGTCAAATGGGAAAGAGTTAAGATCTGGGTTTCAATTTCCATGATTAGACAAAAAGAACTTGTCTGAAGAGCTGTTTGGATCATTAATACTCATTTTTCACATGCCTTGGAAAATACAATAAATTTGAGAGGTCAGGGAGAAACAGTTACTTTTTTTAAAGGAGATCTGGTGATTTGAGTAACTATAATCTGGTCTGTCTGACACTGTTTTCAGAGTAACAGAATGACCAAGGCAGGACTCTAGATAAGAAAGAACTGGAGGGAGTAATTCATGTCATAATAGTAATGACATGAATTTTCAGAAGAAACATTCTTGGACTAGCTTGATTTTTTAATTATAAGTTTACTGCTAATTAATAGCACAGATATAACATTTTTGTAGGGCAGTTGACTTGATGAAAAATGACATTTGATTACGAAACTCAAAATCAACATGACACATCAAGTGGGTTAGAGACTGATAGCCCTCAAAATGTAATTGCAGATGAGGCTAAACACTAAATAAGTGTTTCCAGCTTGTATCAATTAAATATGAAAACAAAAGAGAATGGGTTCTTTTATCCCACCTTCAAGAGCTTGACCCTATATTATTCAGCAGTTTTGTCAATGCACGAAGGAAAAGTATAAGACAATTGCCAAACAAATTTACAGATTATGGAGTAATAAAAACAAGGATCAGCAATTGAAAGCCATTTAGTTTGCCTGGTAAAGAAGAGTCAAGCAAAGATCATAGTTTTTAATATAGCTAAATGTAAGAAAACATGTCTAAGCTAAACTTATGGGCTGGTAGTCTATCCTGAAAGCAGGTATTCTAAAAGGTCATTGTAGAAAAACATTCAAAGGGAGCTTCAGTGAGATACTGTGGGTAAACAGGACTATGGTGATAATTTTACTTTCAAATATCCTCCAAAGCTAAAATTACACAAGTGAGGCTTAGTCAGAAAACAGCACACAACAGCTGGCAGCAGGTAGGGCCCCTTGCTGCACAGAAGACAAGAAAGGACCTGGGAGGCTGGCATGGGGAATAATCAAGAACATGAGTCCAGCAGGCTCTCTGCCCTCACTCCCTCTTCATCTTAATAAAAACATGTGAGGTTCCAATTTCTCACATATTTCTCCATAGTGCAAGGATGCAAATGAAAACCTAGGGAGGTTAAAAACAACAAAAACTACACCACAGGTGATACATAGTTGAAGAATATCCTGTTTTGTGCAGGCTGGTGAGACAGACCTAAAAGTCAAAGGAAAAGAATATAGAATGACTGCACGAAAGTCATGAACACATAGCTTCTTCTAACAAAGGCAGTCCTGAGAGTCCTTAGAAATAAGCAAGGAATCATCTAACAGGCTACTGGCAATAGCGTATGCAATACCTTTCTCTTTTTAAATCCAAAGACAGCAAATAAGCTGGAATTGTTAGTGGGAAACTGTATGCTGCAGGATACAATAACCAGCAAAGTCAAGGCTCTGTATACTTTCATACACTTCAAGTTACTGTTTGCACCTCAGAGTAAGCTCCCGGAGTTACCGAGCAGCTGCCACATGCAGTTCACTGCCTCACATCACCCTTCACTCTTGCTGGTGTTGCACTTGTTCCCTCTCCATTAAAACAAGACTCAGAGAGGGGAATACTACTTTGACAATACTTAACATCAGCTTTAGCAAGTCACAGCTGAACCTCAGCATAAGCTTGCGCATTTAAAAAGCGAACAGCCCCCTCCATCCCCATTCCAAAAGCTACCAAATGTTTCATTGATACAGAAGTAAGGGTTTGGGCTTCTCCCATCCAACCAGAATGTTACCTTGATCAAAATTCAAGCACCTGGAGGACAACTGGGAAGCAGTTATGATGGCATGCATCTTGACTCTCGTCATACACATATTCAATCTCTTCTGCTTCTTCCCTTTGTACATTGCCTTTGCAGATAATGAACAGTATTAACATTGCCTTTTCCTGAAATAAATATTAAAAAGCTGTACTTAAGCAGAGCTACTTACATATGATGCAACTAAACATTTTGCCTTCTTCAAAGGAATAAAATTCCACCACAAAGTTGTACAGCTTTTTTGATCCAATGTACAGAAATACCATTTGATGCTATGCTGTTCCTCACCTGTTACAAAGCCTGAACAACACTCACATCCCACCCAGCTGCTGACAATCCCATGTCAGGAATGACACATACCAATTGCATCCAGAACATGCATTTCTTTGGTTTGGTCATAAACATATAGAAAGAAAAAAAAAGCCTCAGAAGACTTGCCTAGTATCTCTCCATATCAGTTCCACCATGCTCTTTCAGCTGAACCATCCATCTTTATATATAACATTTAATACATCACAAACCAGCTCAACAACTGAAGACTTGAAACAATGACAGAAGGAGCATATGAAATTCACAAGAACACGTAAGGACTATGATAAAACTGAGGAATTGCATCCATGGCTCCAGATTCCCAAGCTATGACTTTAACACTCCTATTTGAACCAGATCTATCACGAATTCCCAGAACAGAGGTCAGACCCACGGAGGGGATTCCTCAGGTTCCCACCCCGCAGTGGTTGTCAGTAGCAGATACAGCTGAACCACGCTGACTGACTAGCTGTAGTTTTAGCCATCTTCAAACTAGGTACAGCATTACTTCAGTAGTTGTGATTAAACACTAGCTCCAATACTTTCTGTAGCAGAAGTCTCCCTTTAGTGCTATTAAGAAGATCTTGTATTACCACAAGAGAACCATCTAGACATCTCCAAACCAAGTTCCTCTGAATAAAGCCAACCTGCCTGTGAGCTGGGATCCAGCTCCAATGAAGACATTTGTGGTTTTCCTATCTACCACCTGCCTCCCTCCAACATCAATATACAGCTTCAAAGTCCAAAGGGACACTCAAACAAAGCTGGAGGGACAGACAGGAATCAATGGCAAAACAAAACCAAATAGCTTTCAAATGATTTTTGACTCTTTAAAAGTGGAGAGTCCTTATTTTTAGACTGCATACAAGTAGCTCAAGGTGCTTTTTCTTTCGTCCCCATGACAGTAGTTAAGTGAATACACCTGCCTTGCCTTTTTCCCTTCCAATGGTAAACAGAAGGTCTTGCATTTAAGTTACAACACAGAATACTTCAGAGCAGCCCTGTGCCAAAATGGCACATTTCTGAGGGATGCAAAGGTATTCAATAAAAAGCTTTTAAAGGCATATTTTTAAACTTGCAGCAGGAAAGCTTTTCTGTGTCAAGACAGTAATTCTTTTAACAGCATTGATCAAAATGTCATTCTTTTATGAGTGTACAATACCTTTTAATGGCATACAACAAGCCATTAGGGTTATACACCTCCGTACAGCAGACAGCTTACTGGAAAAATGGGAACACTGGCCAAGATACAGTCACTAGTCTTTATGTTTCTAATAAGGTAGTTTCTTTCATTTATCCCAGCTCTATTTCACCCTAATACCCACAAGTAAAATGATCCAAAAATTAAGCCGAACTTCTTATCACTTCCGCTAAACAGTTATTTCTGCTGTAACTCACATATTTTCCCTTAAGAAATACCTGTTCAAAACACAGGGAATATTCTGGCTTTCTAGAACTGGATTCTATCAACAAGGTCATATCCACTTTCTTTTCCTCACCAGTGATCCTACTTATCCCCACATCAGCACTGACTGAGGAATCAAAGGTGGTTGAATTCCACATAATAGTTTTGATTTTCAGAAAGAGGAAAAAGAAACCACACGCCCTTTCCTTACACTCTGAGTCTTGGGACAGACTCTGTCTACAAATCATCCAATTCTTTTCAAGTGCACTAACACTTCAGAAAGGGTAAGAGCACGGGTGATTGCATTTGCTCTGCTTGAATGGAAGGCAAGCATGGACTCTCTAGATGCATTCAGCAGCACTTTATAGGCTTATTTTAGTTACAAATATCAACAGGAAAGGGAATGATTTCTGTCAACCCACCTTCAATGGTTTTTACATTAAGAGTAGAAGAATATTTACAGGATTTAATTGGTAATGTTAACTGAGCAGTGCCGGCACCAAAAGTACTTCATTTCACTCTCTGAAATACAAGTGGATAACATCAAGACTTCTCAGCTACTTTTGGAAGCATACCTGAGGGACTGGTATAAGCAAATGAAAAGCAATTTCAAATTTAAACAAGGAAAATTGATGAGAAATAGTAAACAAGAAGTGTACGGCTATATAGAGCAAAAGTTAGAGTGAATTTAATTACAATTAGGAAAAATTTAAGGGGCTACTTATCCCTCTCTAATCTATTCAGTTCAGAAACAGAGAAGAGGCTGTTGTGCCTGTGACTTCCAGTTCTGAGACAGCTGCTGAAGTCTTCACTGTCACAGCAGTCACACGTACAACTCAAAACAAAGCTAAGTTTTCACACAATCTTTAAACAAACTCAAAACAATTTATGCTACATAAGATGCCATTATCTCAGACAATACCACAAAGCCAACTGTGTTTATATCTGCCCCGCATTCATTATTAATGCGAGTCAAACACAAAGAGGTCTCCCCAGAGAATTACCAGGTCACCCACAAAGAGCACGACTTTGCTGGATGGCTCAGCCGATGATTCAGACAAAAATCGTCAGATCGAGACACGCGACCTGCACGTGCCCACCCCGAACCTAACCACGCTGCGTTCAAATAACAGGCTCATCACATTCTGGCGAATGCCATTTCACGAGCCAAGTTACAAAACCTCCAGCAAAACCTGAAGGCAGCGAGTGCCACGGGACCGGGACACGGGGGGGAGCGGGGCAGCGAGGGAGCCTCGGCCCCCGCGGGGGCTCCCACCAGCGCCGTGACCGCGCTGGTCCGGTGCCTGGGGATTCCTCGGGCGGTTTGCAGCAACGCAGCTCATATAAGTAAAACAAACACCAGACGGGTTTCTGGAAAGCAAACCAGCGGGAACACGGCGCTCTCCGGAGCTCTGCACGAGCCGCACTGTTAACACGGGTCGTTTCTCACCGTCACACACCAGGGTTTAGCGCTGCTCTGTCACAGCTGTAGCTAAGGGAGCAGACGCGTGCTCACGCAGACGCGTCTCCGTGAAACAAACGAACAACTCACGAGGTCACCGCCTGCGCGCCAACTCACGCTGCGGGGAGTCAGCTCCTCGCTGACCGACCCCAGGCTCTGCCAACAGCCCGGCGGCGGGGCTGGACGAGGGACGGGGCCCGGGCAGGCACCACAGCGCCAGCCCCCCACACGGCTCGGCTGCCCCTGCCCGCCGCGGAGAGCCCCGGGCACCGCCGGTCCCGGCCCCGCAGCCGCCGCCACTCGAACGGGCGCGCCAAGCGCGCCTCGCAGCCCGCCCCCTATTGACGGCGGCGCTGCCCAATCACAGGGAGGGAGGCGCGAAACCCCTCCCCGAGGCGCCGGACAGCCAATCAACACCCGCCAAGGGCGGGGAGGGTGCCGGCTGCGACCACCTCCCCTCCTTCCCGCGCGCAAGGCCCCTCGAGCCCGAAGGCTTCCAGAGGGGTTGATGAACGTGAGTGTTGTCCAACCGGAGCTCAGCATCGGGCCCGTGCGTGTGGGCGATTGGACAGCAGAGGAAAGGGGCGGGGCTGCAACGAAGCGCAATGGAAGCGCGTGGAGCGTCCGTTGCCATGGGGACGGCCGGGCCGGGCCCCGCGCCCCCGACCTGGAGGGGGGCTCCGACGGTGCCCGCGGCCGATCGGAGCCGGGCCGGGCCATGCCGATCCGAGCCGAGCCGAGCCGGGCCGGGCCGGGCCGGGCCGTGCCGATCCGAGCCGAGCCGTGCCGGGCCGGGCCGGGCCGGGCCGTGCCGATCCGATCCGAGCCGAGCCGAGCCGGGCCGGGCCGGGCCGTGCCGAGCCGAGCCGAGCCGTGCCGGGCCGGGCCGGGCCGTGCCGAGCCGTGCCGGCGCTGGAGCCGCGGTGCGGAGGCCCCGCAGGCCTGTGCGCTGGCTGTCCCGGGCCCGCCGCATCGCCTTGCGAGCGTTGCTGCCACGGGGTGTGAAACAGGTGCGGGCTGGGAAGGCAGTGCCAGATTTACGGCTGCTACAAGCTTTTGAAGGAGTTACTGCTGCCTCTGAGCCAGACACAGATGTAATTCTAGATAGGGGAAGGCATCCAGCTCCAGGAGATGCCGAAGCTGGCTGGATCGCCCGCCTGGAAGAGCAGCGAGCTCCAGAAACGTGAAGATGGCACTAACATAGGCGAAGAACAAGCCAAGCTCTGGAGCTGGGAAGCCTGCATGATTCAGACAGCTGTTTATGAGACCACAGAGAAAACCCAGTTACCTTAGGCAAAAAATAAATAAATAAAAAAAAATAAAAAAGTAATTTACAGACAAATGCTAAATCATAGGAAGTAAATGAGCTGCAAGGCTGTCCCGACACTCTTGGTAGAGAAGCAGGGAATGAATCAAGCTTACAGGAATCCAAAGGGCATAAATAATGACAACACAGTTCCTTCCAGCCATAGATCCTTGTTAGAAGGATGACATTTTGCTTGGCTGGGGGAGTACTTGCAATGATGGAACTGGGAAACTAAGTGAGAAAAAAAGCATCGGTCTGTGATCTTAATCAAGAAAAAAAGTAACGGAAATTCACTTCCATTTCCTTCATTGGAACTGATGTATGACAGCAAAACGAGAGAATGCCTGGAACTTTGTCTTCTGTTTGAAGAGAAATGAAGAAAAACAAACATTTTTGTAATAAAAATGTAATATCCTTTTTTTGGACTTTCTAATCAAAACAGCTTTATAAACTATGTGCACATGCATACTAACCCTGCACTAATCGCACTAGCCTCAGGCATACAAGATGCTTATGAAATAACAGGGCAATTCCTACTACACAAAAAACTTCTTATTTATTTATTTATTACTTTGTCTAGCTCATCAGAAGAAAGCACTGAGCTCAATGGACCATCACCACCATTGCATGATTAAAAAAAAAAAAGCCATAAAAAGGAGCTCAACTATAAAATGTTCTTGTACCCAAGTATATGAATCAAATACAAGATTGTATGCCTAGGATAACATTGTACTGGGAATGGAAGTCCAGTTCCTGATTCTTTTTCCAGACTAGGATATCATTTTAATGTGTGAAATCCAGTGAGATACAAAGAAAAGAGTACTGTGGGAATTAGAACACCACTATGGCCGCTGTTGGGCACTGGTCATTACAATAAAATTTCATAATAATTTCCACTGCACTGCAGTTCTTTTCGTATCACTCATAACTTTCCAACTACTTTCTAACCAAAACTTTCCTATCTTGAAAAATATCTTCAGAAAGTTTTTCTTTTGATATTCCTTCAGCTGAAATATACAGGGGTCAAAAACTTGAAATTAGGCACAGCAGTGATCCTCACTGGAAAGTAAAACATTCCTTTACATAGTTTGGCTATGATTTGCCATTCATGAGTGTATGAAATTCAGACTGTTTTTAATAAACTGATTACGACAGTCAGGGACATCTGCTGCTATTTGTGGCTGATGTAGCTAATGCCTCAGTCAGGAAAAATCCTTTTCTTTCTCCTTCAAGGACACATTAATTTGACCAAGTCTGCAGAAATGCACCATCAGTGTGTCCTGTTCTGGTCACCTAGTGCCTGATGTCAAACCTGCAGTGTCCAAGCATGGGTGTAAGGAAGCCCACCGGAGACCGACTCCCAGTTTATTTTATTGTGACTAATAGACTTAGACCCATCACAGTTTGGAATCAAGCCAGGCCTGAAGTTGGAATTGCTTCCTAGTAAGTGATTTGCTCCAGTCAATGAATCGAGAGAAGACTTCCATTCTTGTCCTTATAGACCTACAGTCTTGACAATGTTAATAAAATAGACCCTTACCAAGGAGAAGTGGCAGGAGGCCAGGACAATGCATCAAAACTATCTTTCCTGGAGAGCGAGGTCCAACAGGTTGCCAACAGGCGTTGCACCTCTACCTGCCTGACAGCCGCGCCTCTGGCAGTCCTGCAGCAACTGCAGCAAGCTGCCAGATGAACTTGTGAGCTGGTGACACAGTGCCACGTGCCAGCAATAATCAGATGATGCACAATGCTGGCTATTCGCCACGAAGTGCATGACTCCACTGCCACAGTGTGCCCTCACTGAGGCGTAACAAGCTGGTGGAGCTCATTTGTGGCATGTGCTCACAGCTGCGACAGCTTCACACATATGGATCGCAACGACGTGGGCCCATAGCTGGAAACACACAGCACTGCAAGGCGTGCAAGGCTGGTCTCGCGTAGTGGCCAGAAGAGCAGTGAGTCCGCAGGCGGGTAGTGCAAGGGAGCACTCCACACATGTATGCACAATAGGCAGGTTTGGCAGAGCTTAGGCCAGGTCAGGAGGGGGCATGCTTTGAGCACTTCTTCCCCCATCCCATCTATCTACCCTTAGTGCTCCAGGATGTTTCCAGACATCCCTCAAACTCCATTAGAAAATACTTCATTACAAAAATAGCTGAGCTCTACAGCTGAACACTCAAGACAACAAATGCTATGAAGTCAAGACTGTACGTGCAGCCCTTAACTGTGCTCCTTGCATCATTACAAGAGGAGCAATCCCTCAGCTCACACACAATAGTTTGTAGTCTTTTTTAATCTTTTCTATAACTTTGTTCATAAGACACCTTATAGCACTGTCTGCCATGCAATGTAGCCCAGACAAAGGGTCCATTAAAGCAATTTATATGAGAAATATGCAGTAAATCACAGTTAGACAACATGCAACTCGTGAAGTAAAAGAACAGAATAATAGTGAGGATAAGCTAATACAGTCAGGATTTTAGAATTACACTACCATATTAACCACTGTAATGCTAGTAACAATAGCACATGTTTCAGAGGTACCACTCTCTGAAAAATAAAGAAGAAAAAAATGAAAAAGAAATAAATGTAAAACAACTCCCCAAATGTAATAAAGTTAAATGCTTTGTTTCTGACAGCATACTGCTATTTTATATCAATGCATGGAGACATTTTTTCCTCCAGGTTTGACTGTTGCTTGCATTTTGGTGGCATGTAGGGTCCCTGTCATGGGTCTGGCTTCCATTGCATTCCATGGGGTGCCAGCAAGCAAAGAGAGGTTGCTGCTGAGGGCGGTGAGCCCTCATGCTGTGAGCTGAGCATGAGCTGAGCTGTGTTTGGGGTGAGATTGAAAGTTGTAATTTCAAACATTGAAATGCTCTTGTAAGTTTCCTTCTGCTTTCTGGGGAGCAGTGGAATAAAGAAGAAAGTTTGCTGTGATTCCTATGAGGTGTGAGACAGTAACTAATTACTAGAGAAGATGAGATGCAGCCCTGTGATTCCCTGGAATATCTGCTAAACCTCAGGACAGTTTGTATATGTTTGAGACCTTCCTCTACAAAGAAAAGATAAACAGAATGAAAGACAGCAAGCAAGCAAGCAGCAGCTCTGAGTAGTAACTGGTCTCAGAGTTAATCCAGAACCTGGTAAATAAAGCTGCAGACAGTTAATAAATTAGATGAATAAAGCCTAGAAATAATATTTTACAGTAGGATTAGTTCGTCTAGAGGGTACCTGGTGAACTCATAGGAAGTGTGGGGAGAGACGTAAAGAAGACACTAAATTACCTTCAGCTCTTTAAATTATTTCTGCAGATCCTATTACAGGCGAGAAAGGAGAAATGGCTGCAGAACAAATCATATGAATTCCTGTATCCAGCAGTCTGACAGTCCCTTAAAAAACAGAGTGAGAGAGCAAGCAAATGCAAGTGTGTGGTAGAAGCAATAAAAGATGCATTTGTGCCCCATTCATCACCATGTCATCTTCAGATGCATGCAGATATTGCTTAACAGAGCGGGGGACAGGTAAGGATTACCACAGCCCCATGGGCTCTGCTGGGGAGCCCCCCTTGGCCCTGTCGCTACTGAGCTCATTGGAGTCAGGACGAGGCCAGGAGGGCCAGCACAGTGCAAATGGCACCAGCCAAGGCACGCTTTTGCATGCTGCCTCTGATTTTGAGGGGGGGGGCACAAAAAATTGAAAGCCCTGAGCTACAGCATCGTCTTATCATCTCATCTGCTTGAGCAGCCATTGCAGAGACCAGTAAGGTAAGAACTCTCTTGCAGCAGGTGCTGTATGCAGGCAAACACAGGGAATCAAGAGGAGGACTAAAGTGTTTCATATAAAGTCCTCAGGACTAATTGCTTCAGCAAATGTAACAGAGCTTGGAGACCTTCCTCCTGCTTCTCATCATCGTGCTTCGGCTGGCAGGGCCCGGCACCCCTCCACATACCTGACCCTGCTATGGAGCAGCAGGCAGGGCCTTCTGTAGTGTGGGAGGACACATCACGCGATTATAACTGCGTGCTATGGCCCCAAGTGCAGGGAGGGTGCTTGGAAACTGAACATATTCTCGGGAGTCAGTAGCTGTTGCCTGGGCTTAGCCACAGGAATGAGCGATCCTTGACCAGCAGCCGGCCTGATCTGACAGCCCCAAGCACTGAGACTGGGCTAGAGATACAGCCACTGGGTTAGTCCCAAAGTGTAAAAGAGGGCAGTGCACGTGCCTAAGCTGTTAGCTAATACACCACTACTCTGACACAGAAGCATGCAATGAGTGCATTTTAATCCCAAAATACCAGATGTAAAGACTCAGCTTCCATAGACTCAAACTTGCCTGCAGGACACCACTGGTCTCTGGAAAGCCGTGGAGGGGGCAAGGAGGTGCAAAGCCACTGCGATAACGTCCAGAAGAAGGACTTACTCTTCTGCACCAGTTCTTCAAGTCCTTGCGTTTCCAGCAAAGGTCTGTGCATATTTCCAGACTGTGCTGCTAGTACCTCATGGTATTTTAGTGCCTCATGGTATTTTTTTTTTTTTATGAGTGATTTACTGCACCTGGGAATTATATTATTTCTCAATGTCATGTCCTGCTTCATGGGACATTGATGCTCTGCCTTGTTCCTTCAGTGATCTCTCAGGTCTTCAGCAGTTTAACTGTATGTCCAGTGCAATAGACAAAGTGATCCACCTTCACCTGCATCTCTTACAATCCCACACTCCCACAATTGCCTTTGGAAAATAATTACAGCACGGAAGCTGATCCTGTTAGATTAAGACAAATTAAGAATCTAATATATAGGTTTGCTGTCAGGTTCTCAGGGTCAGGGGTCGATACAGTATATTGCAATGAGGCTATAGGTTACTCCTGCCCCAATATTTTATCATAATAAACCAAATGGGGATGAAACACCCAGCAGTAGCCCATAAATCTATTAGCTGTGAACTGTCAATGTCCCATATACCAGGGTAATTTGTTAATTCAGAGCTGGGTCTCTTTTTTCACTAGACCTTGTAAACTCCTTTCTGAAACATCAATAAACCATCTGCTTTGACTTGTTAATCAAACGACTTTATTCAGTCCAAAGCAATTTTTTCCTAATAAAAACAGAGTATTTATCTCCATGGCTATAAAAGAGGATTGTTTTCAACTGTTCACTTATAGTTAAGAAGCACATTTAGTTTGGATTGATTTCCAATGCTTCGGTCATATCTTGTCACTTCCCATTTCTTACACACAGCATCTCAGTTTAGCTCCTTAGCAGGGAAAGCACAACCTGATCCAGTGCTGGGAGTGGCACTGGAGGAACATCGGCCAGCAGCAAAAAAGGTCATGGAAATCAAACTTTAAAAAGCTAAACACATGCAGCAGTCCATAGCAATGCCATCTGCAGTGCTCCCAGTCCCCTCAGGCTTTCAAATTGCCCCCAGCTTTCTCCCAGTCTCTAAGCAGACTTCCCTGCAGCTGCACCCTCTGGTCCCTTTGCGCAGGGCTGTTCCTATCTCCTCCCCAGCCAGCCCAGGATTTTACTCAGGAAAACCTCCCCAAGCCTCCCATGCCCTCTTGGTGCAAGTACTGCCAATGTTCTCGCAGCAAAAACGAGGCAAGAGCCCCACCAGCCACATCTCTGCAGCAGCTGGTGGGGAGAGGTGCTGCAGGAGGGCAGGATGCCGAGGTCTGTGGTGCGCATGAAGAGCTGCGCCCTGGCAGCAGCTCCAGGAGGCCACGGGCAGTGCTCACATCTGAATTCACGCCTTCATTCCCCTCTCTCAAAAGCATGGGGGTGGGGATGGGAATAGGGGAAATCCATTAGGATGCTGTTACCGAAGCATGTAATTCCCTGGTGAAGCTCAGAGGGGGAGACGATGGGCAGAGGACGTGGGAACAAGGAGAGGATGCATTAGAGAAGGAAAGCACGTGTTTGGTCTGGCCAGTTGTTTTCTTTCCTGCAGCAGTGTGCCACATCTGCAGCAGGAGCTGATGAATTTGAGCAGCCCTCCAGCACCCTGCAGCACAGTCAGAGTGCTCACACAGCCAGATGAGGGCCACAGCTGGCCCAGCCCCGAGCCTCCCCTGCAGCAGGATGGTGCTGGTTCCTGAGCCCTCCTGGGCACCAACACAACGTGGACCAGCCCTACTGTGTCCACAGGGCTCAGGGAACCCTTTGCAGCAACCCTTCAGGTCCACCATGGTGAATGGAAGGCATTTCACATGGCTGTGGCCATAACACACAGGCTGAAGCCTGGACCCCTCCTTGGGCATCCCTGTGCTCATGCTTCACGGCTGAGACAGGCACAGAAGGGCAGCATCCTGCCCCGTCCTTGCACCGGTGCCTGGCTGGCACAGAGGGACATGGACAGGCCCTGGGAGTGCCAAGGACATAAGAGTTTCTTGTCAATGCACATCACTCAGGCACAGCTCGAAGGATTGTTGCTGATCCTCCAGACCACCGATGCGTGTCAGGCTGGGACACAGAGACCTGTGTCTGCAGCAGCAGGTCCCTCTTCTCTCTGTTGTGCTCAGCACAACCGAGCCGTCTCCCTCTTCCTTCTCTCCCCTCTGCCGCCTGCTCACCCCTCAGCCGCCCTGGCAAGCAGAACCTCCCTCGCGTGGATGGCGCCTGCGCCAGGGGAGGAGCCCCAGGAGGAAGGCTGGGAGGCTGCAGGGACTGCCAGCCCCATGCTGCCCGCTGTGGCACCAGCACGGCTGGAGGGGACCTGCACTCAGCGAGGGCTTTTCCTGAGGGTCGCTATGCACGGAGGCTGCACGCAGCTCAGGGAGGAAAACACCGAGATTTGCTTTGGGCAGAAAATAGTGCAAGCTGGCAGCTGATTTTCTGAGCATAGTTTCTGGTGCTTTCTCTCCAGCAAGTCCGGCAGGAATGGCCTCATGGTGCTTCTCTGCCGCTCTCGCCAAGGAGCCCACCAGCTCCCTGCAGCTTTCCTCTCCTGGCAGCTCCAAGGAAGTGGTGGGAAGCCCTCTTCCTGATCCTAACCAGAGCCCTCCCTGTCAAGTGCCTTCCGCTGCAGACTGAGAAGTCGCAGATCTTCCGCCCGACGCCTCCCTTGCGAGTGCCTTGTACTGAGCACGGGAGGCATTTTCTGTGAGCGTGAGGTCAGAGCGGCGGCCCTGGCTGGGTGCACGGCCTGCCACTGCCACTTGGGCAGCCTCGTCCCCTCGCCCGGCCGGGCCTGCACGTGCTGTCCTGGGGCACGGGCTGTCCCTCTGCGCCCCATGCCACAGGGCCGTGCCAGAACCACTGTGGAACCACTACAGCTGCCTTGCCTGGCCCTCACCCAGGACCACACAGTGCTGGTGCCCAGGCACCGCCCATCAATGTGCCACCCAAGGCATGAGGGGTGTCCTTGCGGTGTGGCGCCAGGGCCGCCGCACTGCTGGGGGCTCCCACACTGCCACAGCTGTCCCGCAACCCGGAGCACTGTGTGGCCCCGGGGATGCCAGCACCAGCACCCATGGCCCCGGCAGCGGGAGGGATGCAGACTTTACAGAAGGCTGCAAGAGGAGAGGGAAGGCAGGCCATGGCAGTGGCTGGCTCACCCAGGGCAGGGGCGGCTGCGGGCGCTGGGCCCCCCCCGCAGCACGCTGGGTCATGGCTGCGGCTCCGCACCAGCCGCATGCTCTCCCCGGGTTGTGCAAATCAGGAGCCCCCCGCTCCAATCGGAGCACCCCGTGGGGGGGAAGGGGCAGAGAAACAAAGTCATTTATATAATGTGTCTCCCTGCTGAGCCCCCTAATGGCTGGCGCTTTTGTTCTGCAGTGGCTGCCTGTCTGTGATGGGCAGGAAGCCGCAGTCTCCCTTTGTTCCACGGCCTTATTCAGCAATTTAGATCCATCATAAAAATCAAATATGCATGTTGCAATTGCCTTGCGTACAACAGCTTCAATTTTCGCCTTCTTTAATTTGAACTCCATGGGAAAAAGAGGCAGAGCCAGGGAGCAAGGGGCAGCAGGAGATGCGCTCTGTGTTTTTGTTCAGCGGACTGTCAAAATAAGGAGTAATGAAAATACAGAATTTTTATCTTTTCCTCTTTACTTACAAAACTAGGTAGAAGTCTTTAATAAAGCTCCCTAGTAGAAGGATGGCCTGTTTTGGGAGCAGCCTGCATGTCCCCCCATCCTGGGCACGATCAGCTCAGCAGGGCTGGCAGGCAAGGGCTGTGACTGTGGCTGGTGACAAAGCTGCCAGGACACACATGGCCGAGTCAATGTGCCATGTCTCTCTGCTCGCAGGGACATTTTTCTCTTTCCAGAATAACAAGATGTTCCTCCGTTGCTGAAAGTAAACTTATATCCTTAAAAAAAATTGCTGGCACCTCCGAGTACTGCTTTGCTGGGTGCTGGTGATTTTGCTTCCACGACACTGGCAGGGGTGGCTGTGTATCAAGGCGCTCGCCTGGCCCCATCCCAGAGGAGTGCGTACCCACGCTGGTGGCAGGCTCTGGCACAGGGCTAGGACCAACCTCCCCAGGGCCCAGCAGCAGATGGAGAGGACAGTCTGCTTTGCCTGGACGCAGGCTGGAGGGAACCCCACTGCCACGGCTGACTGGGTATGGTGACGTCTGGCAGTGTTGCAGTGTTGGGGTTGGCACTGGCAGCTCAGGGGGCTGGGAGGTGTGCACTGTGTGCATGACTGTGTGGGTTTGTGCACGTGTGTGCCTGGCCAGGCCGGCAGCAGTTTGGTAGTGAATCCCTTCCCCCATGCTGAGAAAAGGCCCTTTTTTGCTGTGACAATTCAATATAATTGAAAGTTTGCTTAGGAAAGAGAGTCTTTTTAACTGAACATGCTCACAGCTGAATCGATATGAATTATACGGCACAGAAGATGCCTAGGGTATTAAAACATTAATTAAGTAACATCGTGCTACCATCTAACCAACAGCACAATACCATTTATAGGTACCGCTATCTTTTCTCTGGGGCGCAGTGTGAAGTCTCTCTTCCACCACCGCAGAGGCCACGGGAGAGCTGGAGCTCCGCTGGCAGCAGCTCCTCTGCAGCTTGGGCTCCCTCGGGGGGCTGCATCTGCCTGCGGCCAGCGGAGACGGGGGCACAGCGGGGTGCCCCCAGCTCAGGCTTTGCCTGTAGTTTCTGTGCTGCGCCCACGCCCCACTGGTGGTAGGGGAGGGCGGCCTTGTCCCATCAGGGGCCAAGCATGGATACAGCGGGGACGAGCTGCTGGGGCCAGTGCTGTGCAGCCTGGCGGGGAGCCATGTCCTCAGCCAGGGATGGTGGCAGCACCTTGGCACTGAGCTGCCCTGGGAGAGCCCATGCAGCCGTTGCTGGATTAGCTCACCGCATTGGCCTGGGGAAGTAATGCACCGATTCTGCAATATACCAAAATAGAAAGTCATTGGAGTGAAATCAGTGTCTTCACCACATCCCCTCTGGCAGAGCGTTAATTAAAATGACTCTCTAGTGCTTTAGATCATCAGGTGTACATTGTTAACGAGCTTGGAGGAGAGAATGGGCTCCACATTTGTAGTTTAAGTACTGATAGAGTTAACCCTTCACCACTGCTGGCACAGCCTGAGCCTGGTGGCAGTTTCTCAGAGCATCTGTCTGCATTAGACAAGCCAGCTTTCTTAGCAGACTTCACATGTCATTTAGCAAAGAGGTTAATGCAGGACCCTGCTCAGTTTGGCAGGGACCTGGCTGCAGAAGTGACATGGCCAGATCTGCTGCTCTTGGGAGAGACGGGGGGTGTCCATGCTGCTCGTGGGCTGCTGTGACAGTGAGGGCTGCAGGACCAGTCCCTCTCTGTCCGTCCGTCCCCCTCCCCATGCTCCTGTGATGCAGCGGGCGCCAGGCTCCTGCAGCAAAGGCAGGCACTTCCTCATGGTGTCTCCGGGAGTTGGCAGGGTTTGGGGGTTTCTTTTGGTCTTGCTTGAGTCCCAGGGATCAGCCTCTTTATGTCCAAGACACATCTACAAATGCAGCCCTTCTGTCACTTGGTGGCACTGAGATTTGTCCTTGCTGCCTCACCTGGAGCCTGGGTCCGTGGTGGGGACTGCCCAGGCCACTTCCCCAGCACAGCTGAGCCCTGTGCAGATGGCAGAGTCCCCTCTTCTTCTCTGTGAATAACAGCAAACCGCAAGCTGTACTGGAAGGTGGAAACACCCTCCAGACAGCAACTCTGCTCAAAACCCATCTGCAATATTTTTGTCTTGAGTAGACAAGTGATCATTTTACTGTTTTTATTATTATTATTATTATTTTTTCTTTTGGCCTGTAAGAGTGTACTAGTAAGAGCTAAGTCTCTTTCTTGTCTTTAAGGTGATGGCAGTGAATGTTATTAAAAAAAAAAAAATCACTCCCAGTCTCCTCTTACCAGAATCACAGCATGGAAAAACCTTTTTATTTCTGTCAGAGGTTTGCACAATTTCAGCTGATGCACTACTCTAAACAGATAGGCACTCGCAGTGGTTTTTAGTTTGCAGCTTGTGCAGCTACTAGCCATTTACACCTTTCTGAGCATTAGAGAGATGCTTTCTCAAGCATAGCTGTTTTAAACTGGAATTCAACCTAGGAATAAATAGCAATGTTACATAATAAACTTACAAAACTGCAGGTCTCTGTACAACACTGAAGTCATTAACGCGGTACAGTGCAAACACCAGTGGAAGGGTAGTGCTGGTTCCTGCTGCAGTCCCATCTGTTTGTAGAAAATGCAGAATGGATTTTTTCCATTAGAAAACAACAACAACAACAACAACAACAAAAAAAAAACCCAAACCCCACAACAAATCAGTTAGGAGGCCATCCAGATCCCCACCTGTTTAGGCACACGGCAGAGAGGAAATGCAATGCCCGAGCCTGGGACAAGACCGGGCAGCCCGGTGGCGGAGAGGAGCAGACCCTGCACCAGCGGTTTGGCTGCAGCCTGCAGGGATGGGAAACTGTGGCTAGGAGTCAGGGGGCTTGGCTTTCCCTTGGGCAGGGAGGAGTGGAGGAACCTCTGCACCTGAACACCCCCCTCCCCCCCCCCGCTCACTGTCTGCCCTTTGAATTTTTTTGGCTTGCAGCCATATCACTGCTAAATGCCTGGGCTCAGTGCTTTTGTACCTGGGCTGAGCCTGGCGATAAATCCCAATAAATGCAGCCTGCCTGTACCACACCAGACCTGTTCTTCCCAAAACACACTTAGGTTTTGTTGAGAAGGTTTGCACACCTCCAACTCTGCAGCCATTATCTCCCCTTTCCTGCTGCTTCTCCCAAAGCAAGCCCCGACGTGTAGCCACACACCTCTAACAACCAGCAGCTCTCCATCAAGCGAACAGCTGGCAGGTGGGCACGGCTGAGGGAACTGCTGCTCCCTTTTACCTGCTGAGATGCAAAAGCCCCTTCAGGTGTCAGCTGCAGTGCTGTGCACCAGCCAAGGAAAGAAGATGCATGAGTTGTCCATCTTGTGACACCAGAGGAAAAAAAAAATTGATTTTGCTCAATCTAAGAAGAGCAGGCACTGGGCAGAGCCCAGCCCCGCCACATTCGGGGAAGGCCGTGCAGTATCCCAGCATCCCGGCGAGGGAGGCGAGCTGTGTCTGGCTGTGAGCTTGCATGCGCAGGTACCCTGTGCACTTGAAGCGTGCCTCATTCATGGTTGAGCCTTGGAATTTTTCACAATAAAACTGTCTAAAGCTGAAGTGCAAATACATTATTTTCTGGCCTGCACTGGAACATTTAAAATGGTGTCTGACTGATGTCAGTTATTAAAAGCAATTGATAAAAACATCCAGTTGTCTTGGACAAATCTGTCATGTTTCAACACAGAAATGGCACTCTTCATTAAAAAACCATACACCTTCCTTCTGCCCCCCCCCCCCCAAAAAAAAAACACACAACAAAGCCCAACTAAGAACTCTTTTTTTTTTTTTTTTTTTTTTTTTAACAATTATGAGGCTAGCTAACAAATATGCACACTTCATAACTTGATTTGTGGAATAGATATGTGGCTTGCTAGATTGTGTCTCTTGAAGTCCTGCAGCTCCATATGCCAGAAACGTAGGCTTTCCTCAAAGAGCCCTGTGCACTTACTAGTGGAAAACCCAGCCAAGCTCTTCTATCGGGCTTCTGAAGGGAAATTATTTGACAAGGAAAAATGTGCAACATTGAGCCATTACACAAAGCTACAAAAGCCCCAAAGGCTGCCCACCACACTGTCAGGATGATTTTGTTGCAGTTGATGGCTTTGGGGTGCTGAGCTGAAGGGCGCATTCACGTGCACTTGCTCTTGCTGTCTCAGAGCCTGGAGGAGTGGCACCTCCTCCTCCCAGGGCTGTGTGCTTGGGCTAAGTCCTGGATGACTTGGTTAGGCTAGACCGTACTGCCAGGAGTCATTGGGGGCTTGGCAATTTTGACCTGCTTTATTTCATAATTCATGTATTTTTGGAGCCCGAATCAGTACATTTTTTTTTCTTTCATTTTCTTTTTCATGAAAGCGCATCAGCAACCCTATTACTGAACTTAGTGGCTTGCAAGTCAGTGTTCTGACCTCACTAATTAAAGAATGCCCCCACGTCCTCACTAGCTGCAAGATTTCTTCCCTACAACCTCCTTGCTCTGGCTGAGCTGCACTCTGCAGCTCCGGGCTCCTGCTCCCCCAGGCAGAGGAAGCTCCTCACTGCAAAGGCAGCAGCAGACCATCCAAGGACACCCACACTAAACAGACTTCTCATCCCACCTGATTTTTTTTTTTTAATTATTTATTGCTGCAGTTATGAATTAGAGATGAATGGTAGCCCCTGAGGTTCTCTCTTGGATGTGGCCCTTACTAATGAATTTCAATTTTCTGCTGCAAGGGGCAAATTTTGGTAAAAGAAATGTGCTTTTAATAGTCGGCAGTTTCAAAAGTGCTTGTCCCTGCTCAAGCTCTGCTCTGGAGCTAGAGGTACCACAAGAAAAGGTAGGAGCAGTGAATCAGCTACTCACCTTTCTTACCTTCGTCTCCTTTTGGTTTAATCAGTAGAAGAAGACAGATGGCGATTCTAGTTCACTTCTAGTTCACAGGTTTCAAGATGACCTCAACTCCTGCGGGCATCATGCTTTCCCTTTAACCATTAATTACAGCAGTATGCCCAGAATTCTTACACAATCATTTAGTAAAATTGAATGCACTTATAATGTCGTTTTTATACACAATGCATCCCAAATCCATAGTATGAATTGTGCTATTTGGCTCATGACTTCCACGTTAACATTAATTCACAGCATCAGCCCAAGCACGTCCACATTGGCGGGCCCTCGGACACCCAGGTGCTTCGGGAAGAAAGCGGATGCGCGTGTGCCTGTGCGTGTGCCTGCGCAGCACGAGGGCTTGTGCACACGCACATGTGGCTCCATGCGAGCACCCGTCTGTCGGCGTGGGTGCGCGGCCTCAGGTGGACGCACGAGTCCCGCCGTGCCGCGCGCCGCTCACCCACCCGACGCGGACCCTGCACCGCACAAGCGGGGACATTGGAGACGAGAGCTTTTGCTCATTTTTTTTTTTTAATGTATCACAATGAGCAGGAAACATACGTGATGAAATATTTCCAAAGGAGTATATTCAATTACCATCTACAGTCAACTCAACTATGACAACAAAGTCTTTTGTGACAAATCTTTTTAAAGTTTTGAAAGTTCCATGTGGTTTCTGTTTCTGTTAGTCTCCATGTATTTTGGTACAGTTCGAGATCAGCATTGTTACAGTAACAAAAAAAGCTAACAAGACTACATTATAGAAAAACACCAAGAACATCATTTTTGGTTTCACTTGCTCTATTTTTTGTACATTGCAAAGGCTGTTCATATCCCTCTTCACCTCATTTATGCTTTCTGTTCTACCCAAACTCGCCCCCCAGAAACAAAAACAAAAAAAATAGTCAAAGCTTTGTGATTCACAGTGGGCAGTATCTCAGCGCCAATAAACCAACCAACCAACCAACCAGCCAACCAACCAACCAACCAACCAACCCAATTTCTGCTTCTATTTAAAAGTTTTTTTTTTTTCTAAAGCAAAATATATTTCCACGAACACCGAGTATGCTGGCCGTGCCAGTGCCTCCCTCGCCAGCTCCCGCCCCGCCTGCCCAGCGGGCGCGGGTGGCCCCAACACACGCCTTACACCTTTATTCTCAGTTGTATGAAACTTTGGCCATCTTCACCACTTAAAAAAGCTTTTTATTAAAAATAAAACAGAAACCCACTCAATGCTAAGTTTAAGATCTTTTCCTCATGCCATGCTTGCCCCGCTCTGCCTGGCCCCTGGCCTGCTGACCTTCGCTTACAAGGGGCACGCTTGCCCTCGGGCAGATCTCAAAAAGGCTCCGCGGGGCCACCCCTGCTCCCACCGTGGCTCTGCGGGCGCGGGGCTGGGACGCGGGGTCCCATGGGGCCGCTGGGCGGGGGGTGTCCAGTCCCAGCCATCAGCCTTGGGCGGCCGGGAACGGCGCATCCTGCGGCCATCCCACCCCATAGCGCGGGGACTGCGAGAGGAGGAGGCAACCTCACACTGGAAGTCTCTAGAAACATTTACAAAAAAATACAAGGAAATGAATTTATAAAACCTTTTAGTGGGTGGGAAGGAGGAGGGGGAAGAAGGAGAGGGAAATTGCACTATGACCAAGCAATATAATTAAAAAACCAAAACCAAAACCAAAACAAAACCAACAAAACAAAAGGATTTCAAAAAGAGACCTCGCAGAATTTGACAGATAAAGCTAGTGTTAAATTGTTAACTTGTATCACATAATCAAAAAACAGAACAAAAAAATTTCTATATGATACAGACAGAGTAACATACAACAGTTAAATGGCAAAAAATATATATATATATATTTCATAGAATTACAAACAAGATAAAATAATGGAAAAACAAAACTGTACAACTTTAGAATTTAAAAAATGTTCATCTCAAACACGGGGAGAAATACAAGAACTTTCGTTAAAAGAAAACAGTTTGTTAAAACAGCAAACGCATTTTGTGTACTTGTTTTCATTTTTGACACCTTATGCTACAACTGGATACTGGTAGGAATATTAGATGGTACTCTCTTTAGTATCGTCTACTTAAAAAACAATTAAAAAAGGAATTTGCACTGTGCATTAGCCTAGTTAGAAATATGTACAACAGTTCAGGATCTAGTCTTTCATCAAACTAAAACCAAAAATCTGTAAAAATAAAAGAGTCCCGCTAAAAAATGAAACCCACGTTCGTCTCTCAGGATGCTCCAGTCTCTTGCAGAGTCGGTGAGCGGCTTCAGCCTTGGGAGGAGAAGCCCGAAGGCGGCGGGAGGAACCTGCGTTCACAGTCTTCGAAGTTCCCTTTGAAGCAGAAGGAGGATGAGGATGACAGGGAGAAGGCTCTCACACTTTCGGGGAAGAGGAAACAGGGGGGGAAAGGAGACCGTTTCTGTTGACATTTGGCTACAGAAGTGAAAGCAAGCATCTATTTGTCTCCAGAATCTACATTTTAGCAGCACAAAGTTTTCCTTTCAAAGTCCAGACCACAAAAGACGTGTGAGTGCGTGCGTGCGTGTGTGCGTGTATGTCGGCGTGTTTTCCACAAACAGGAGCATAGAGATCAACGTAAGCACAAATGCCTCACATAGAGCCTCTTTCTGTGCATCGCTGTCTGCGTCTCTGGGCACTCACTGCTCAGGCTGCCTAGCACAGGGACACAACTTCAAAATTGAAACCTGCCTTTTGGTATGCTGGATTTTCGTTAAGAGTTGTCTCTCTGCTTGCAGAAGAAGCACAGATAACAACCTGGGTACTTTTTTTATTCTTTATTTAAACTTAGACTTGTTTGTTTAAATCAGAAACAAATTCTCAAGTAAAAAGAATCCTTTTTGCTCATTCTGCACCAGTGGTGAAAGGGTATGTCTTTGGATTTTATTTAAAGCATGAATTTTCTTTAGAGAAAAAAAAGTAACAAAAACTATTTTTTTTTCAAAAGAAGGAACAGAATGCAGCCTAATTACACAAACAGAAACAAATGCTTATAGTCAGGAATAGAGTCTTTGAAGCATTTACAAAATGAGGAAAAGAAGAGGAAAAAAAAAAACACTGGAAAAATGGAAAATAAGAAAGAGATAAGTGCACAAGGGTAACAGACATAGGTAAATTGTATGTATACGCCTTAAAAAGTTTCAAACCCCCAACAAAAAATATTCTGCAAGGGATCCTACTGACCCCCCAAAACCCTTTGAACTTCTTTCTTTAGTTTTTATAAAATAATTATGCAACCACCCTCTAAGAAATGAAGGTAGCAACCATAAGTGGAAGATTACAGGATGGGGAAAACAGGGAGTAAAGGTACAAAGGGAAGAAAAGCTTAGGCGAGTCAATGGATTGCAATCTATCTGGCTAGGAATGAACAAGACAACATCAAATGAGAAGCCGTCAGCTGGACCATACAAAAGCTAAATGTACACAAAAGGGTTTTTTCTTTTAAATCTACCATACTGCTTCAGTTCATTTCCAATGCAACAATCTACTCAACACCAAAAATGGTCATATCTATCATAAATACAGAAAGTCAGTTGTTTTAAAACTTATTTTTTAAGCTCCGAGTCCTCAACACTCTTTGTGGTTTATTTTTTTCTGAAAAGTGGGAGTGCTTAACTTTTCCCCTTGAAATTGGCTTCAGCAGAAAAGCTACCCTTAAAATCCCCGAAAAGCTAAAGCAGTTCACATTGATTTTCTCTTGAATACTTTCTGCCCATTTTAAATTAACAAAAAAACAAACAAACGAACAGAAAAAAAAAACAAAAACAAAAAACCCAACCTTTTCTGGAACGAAAACAGAACAAAACAAAAAACCCAAAAACAAACAAAAGAAATTATATATATATATATAAAACAATGATTCTGAAAACAGAACAAAGTGTGAGCGATTGACCTGAGAATAAAAAGACATTACATTTCTTTTTTCTTTTAGCAAGCCATTGGTATCTGAATGCTAAGATAGCAAGAAATTTAAAACTGTAACAAGGTGGGCTGCTTTCCCATACAGTACATGCCGGCCTCTGCTGTGCTATCGACGTGGGGCGTTATTGAAAAGGGGCAATATACAAGGGGCTTAAGCTCCGAAGACAGTAAGGAGGCAGCACGGGCTTTTGTCTCCCAGACCAACAGTACCTTCGAAAGGACAAATGTAACAGATTTTTTTTTAAGTTTTATTTTATTAAAAGGAAAGGAAAAAAGAAATGTAAAACCCACCGGCATCGTTATATGGGAAAACAACCCACGCTTTTTCTTTTTTCTTTTTTCTTTTTTTGGTTAGAAGCTTTGGAATTGCAGTTAGTCTATTTTTGAAATTGGTTTGTTATTAACTTTTTTATTTAAATTTTCATTGTTCATCTTCAAAGCTTACAATCTGAAGGTGTCCATTCCTACGCTAGCTAGACCACTGTCCTTAGGGCAGCCGGGGTCCCGGGGCCCCTCCGCCGGGCTCGCCGGTCCATCTGACTTTTGGCTAAGATCCGTGTCAGACTCCTCCGAATAGTCGTCTGTTGGCATCGAGGGCTGAACCCCTGAGGTGCTGCATGAACTTGAGGTAACCGTTGAAGATGAGGAGAGAGGAGGGAAAGGCGGCGGCGGCGGCTTCCCCGGCGGGGCGCGGGGGGCTGCCGGGGGCCAGGGCTTTCTGGAGGCGTGGGGGGAAGCCGGGGGAGGCCGGGGGGGCGGGGGGCTGTCGTTTGAGTGAGCGGCCGACTGCGAGGTAGATGCGGTGCTGGGGTCGGGGGGGCAGGCAGAGTGAGGTAATAGACTGGGGTGCTCTTTGGCGTTTCTTGCTGCTCTTGTGATTGTTCGGTGTTTGTGCGGGGCTGACTCGAGATGCTGACTGAGGGCTTCGTCCCCACACACCGTGCTCTCGCACGCCACGCACTGGTACGAGCCGCTGCCCTGGCCGCTGCCGGTGGGCACGTGAAGCACCATCTCTTGCAGGTTCGCCATGGACTGGCCGAAGAAGCAGAGGGACTTCAGGTGGTCGCTGGCTGCCTCCTGGTCACCGAAGCCCGCCTGGCACTTGCGGCAGACCAGCTTGTACTGCACCTTCGGGACGATGAAGGGGTCGCAGAGGGAGTCCGCGCCCTTGCCTTCCGCTTCGGGCTCTTCTGGGGGTTTGGGCAGGAGGGGGGACACCTCGCGGGGTGCATTCTTCTGCTCTTCTTGCTTGGGGGGTTCTTTGGCAGGGTCTTTGTCCGGGGTGGCAGCCCCCGTGGGGACGGGGGTTTGGCTTCCTTTGGGCTGCTGCGCTTTCTGCTGCTGCTGCTGCTGCTGCTGCGCTTGCCGCTGCTGCTGCTGCAATGCCTCCTGCAGACTCTGCTGGTATTGCTGGTACTGCTGCAGCAGGGAGCCGGGGGACAGCCCCAACAGCGCCTGCGACAGTGCAGGGCTGTAGGGGAAGAGCCCCTCCATCCCATACATGGGCTGCAGGTACCCGCTCTGCAGGGCGCCAGGGATCTGCGGGGCGTAGTAGGGGGAAAACCCAGGGACGAAGTAGGGCAGGAACTGGCTCGTCAGCAAGGTGGTGGGGTCCGAATTCAGGGCGGCCTGCAGTGCCTGCAGCTGGGCAGGCTCCACCGCATACTCCATGGCAGGCAGCGGGGCCGAGAGGGCACCTGCCGGCGCCTCCCCCTTCTCCTTCTTGGGCCCTGGCAGGGGGTCCCCCTTCCCCTTGGGTGCCTTTTCCTTCTCTTTTGCCTTCTCGCTCTCCTTCTCCTTGCGCTGTGGCGGGGGCGGCTGCTGCTGCTGCGGCTGTGGGGTTGTTGCCGGCGGCTGCTGCGGGGCCACGGCCGCCGTGGCTTGTGCTGGAGTGGGCGAGCTCAGAGCGGCTGGGGGCTGCTTATTTGGTAATCCAGAGGTGGGGAGTCCGGGCGAAGGGACGCTTGTGCTGGGCAGGCCCATCAGATTGGGTTTGGGAGAAGTTAAAGCTGCAAGAGGGAGGAGAGAGAGGTGAGGAGTCAGTGCAGGGCAGGTGGCAAGCACAAAGCAGGGTGACCCCAGGACACCCCACGAGTGCCCCTGCACTCCCTTCTCCACGCAGGGGCAGTGACTAACCACCAGCCCTGTGCTGTGTGGCTCATGTTGGGGCGCCTGGACGCCAGCCCCGCTTCTCCTGGGCATGGGGATGCCCGAACCCCTGGTGCCTGTCCTGAGGGGCCGTGCCTGTCAGCCATGTCACCCATGGCCACGCAGTGCCGAGCACCTGATGGCCGCCCATGATGCTTCAGGTGAGATGGTGTTACCATCTTCCATTTCACGTTAGCTAGTTAGTGCTGGATTATGAAAATACTTAAAACGTATGCGAAGGAGTGGGGCAGGGGAAATGGAAAGGAGGAAGGTGGGGAATGCCAGAGGGGTGCAGAGAAGGAATGTGTTCCTCATCCTGTTTTCTCTCCTAGTTCATCAGCTTGCACTTGCCCGGGGAAGAGCTGCAGCTGCCAGCTTCTGTGTGCTCCTAATGCTTGGCAAAACCGATCTATACTTGGAAAACACTGGCTAAGGAGATGTCCTAAGAAGAGCTACCATGGATAAAGCCTGATGTGTCCCTCAGCGCTCTAGATTCTTGCACTGCCCCTTATTGGGCGAGGACGGATGGACAGACATCTGCCATGACCCATCAGTGGCGAGCTGCTGATGAGCTCCCGCGGCTCAGGGCGAGAGCAGCTGGCAGCCACGGGGCTGTTTTCCCTTTGCAGATGGCAGAGGGACACCCGAGTGACCTCAGGGCTGGGGCAGCTGAGGGCATTTGGTAAGGGAACAAAGCGGATGTGCGGGAAGGCTGATGAGGAGCCTGAGGTGGCTCAAGGGTAGAAGGTGCTTTGGAGAAGGGCTGCTGGATGAGAGCTGGTGCTGAGAGCGGCTAGGCACCCGGGGCAGGGGACTGGCGTGTGGGAACCCAGGTGGCTCCTGGAGAGCAGCTGGGCTTCCCTGGCAAGATGCCTCTCCGCTCCCCTGGGTCCCTGGGTGCCCACTTTCCCTTCCTGTGGCTGAAAGCAAGGCAGCCCAACCATGTTTCTCTTGTGATGCACAGATGCAGGGTGACAGCAAACCAGAAAATACTGCCTTTTCAAAAATGAGTCAGTTATTCACAACCTGCTCTAGGTGGCCCTGTCTGAGCAGGGTGTTTGGACCAGGTGACCTCCAGAGGTTCTTTTCAACCTTTATTCTGTGATTCTGTAAACCAAAGAGAGAAAACCTCCACATATCACAGACAGCTGAACAGATGCAAATGTCCTGAAGAAACTACTCAACACAAACAATGCACCTGACTTTCTTGTATAACTTCAGCCAGACTTTCTAGCTGTTGTCCCCTGTACAGAGGAGTTATTCCAGTCCCCTGGACTCATTCTCTTCAGATTAAACGTAATTCCTTTCCTGGAATGTAGCTCATTCAGTAACTATGGGGGCCACTGAATTTGTACTGCTCAGAATACAGTGAAGGAACAACCATTTTGCAGCATCATGTTCTGAGTAGCAGTTGGCAGCAAAGTGGGGCACAGCAGTCTTCAAATCCTGGCTGCACGACACTCTAGTATAAACAGTTCATTTGTCTATGGTGTTGCATTCACCCACTGGCTTTGGAGACCTGCAGGCAGAGCTGGCCTCCTGAGTAAAGTGGAGGGGACAAAACCGATGTGGCTCTGCAGAGGACAGCCTGGTAAAGGAAGCGAGCAGCAGGGCTTGAGGAAGAGGCGGGATAAGAGCCCTGGAGAATTCAGTGATGACTGAAGCAAAGCCCTTCTGAAACCTGTAACTGCTCTTGATGCTGTATTGAGACAATAGTGATTTGTAAAGGTATGAAGTGAGCCTTGACGCGGCAGCCTTATAGATTTCAGATAAGGGGATATTATGGATAGATGCCATTGAAACTGATGTTCCCATGTTGAACAGTCCCTGAGAGGTTCAAGCACAGGAGCAGCAGCTAATTCATAACATTCCTGGATGCACAGCCTTATCTGTTTCGACAGGCTTTGAGCTGAGATGGCCTGACCTTTGGAGCTTTATCTAAAGGCCACAAATAGTCTGTTTGACTTTCTAAATAGCTTAGTCCTGTCTAGGCAGTCACTGATTATTCTTAACATTCATAGTATGTAGCCCCATCTCCCCAAGACACATACTGATCTTTGGAGAAAAATAAAGGCAACATATGTATTGAAGCACAAAAAAGTAATTTTAGATCTTGTTATAAACTTGGGGTACTAAGTAAACAGCACAGAGCTGATCTGTGATAGGCTGACAATATAATTTGCCAAAGAAATCATTTTGGCTTACTTCTGGCCACTGAACCAAGATCTTCTGTCGGAAAAAAATAGCATGAAAATGTCCTGGCACACAAAGATCCCCATCAGGCACATGCCTAAGACTACACTCAAGGAGCAGGAATGGGCAGCAGCCCCAGACAGAAGAATATCTCACAGCAACTGTTTTAAAAGATGGTTTAATTACAATGGACTATCCTACACCCATAGTCAAGAACTATTTTATCTACTTGGGGTGGGGTGGGGGTGGAAGGAATCCTGTAACTATGCAAAAAAGCCTTGCAGAGGCCCTAACTCCTAATAGAAAACTTTTCCACATAAACATACTCTGATCTCTTCTGCTTCTGACATGAACACCAGCAACCAAACTACAAGGTAATTCCCTCTGCTGCTCCAGTGGAGAGAAGGATTTTGACTCCAAGAGCGTGGATCATATTTGGAAAGGCCAGAACCCAACTCTTTTCCATTTGCCAGCAGAAGATACTTCAGAGATGACTAGTTGTGGAGACAAAGGTGAACAGAGCCTTTTCCCAGGGGATAGAAGGATGCCTGTTTTGAGTCATGCTCTCTTTAGGATATTATATCCAATGTCACTGTAACAACATACTAACTTCAGGTTCTAGTGATGTGATTTATAGTGAACAACTCTGCAACCAGACCCCCTTGCAAATGTCAGATAAGCTGTTCCAAGTTCCACCTAACTGCTCAAGGCAGCCATTTATTTTTTTACTAAAATTTTGATTTGCTTATCCAAAGATTTACCTCCTGCATGGCAAATGAAGAAGGCAATTTGATTAATATGACGCTATCATATTACCTGGCAGCATCAGCACTCAGTTCTTCAATCTGTTGAAAAAAGAACTTAAGAAATGGCCTGCTGACAAAAAGCATCAGAAAGTCTTTTTGAAGACTGGTATCACTCCAGTTTCTGATTAAGAAGCCAGGAAGATGCTTAGATAATATTTATACTTTATACCATGGATTATAACTCATCGTTAGCCAATTAGTTCAGTACAGTAAAAGAAAGTTATTGTTTCTGGACACTCTCTAATAGCGTTAGATCAGTATCAGTGCAGTATAGAAAACAAAGGTTCATACTGGCATATGCTGTAGCAGGACCAGGCATGACAGTGTTTTCCATCTGAGACAGACTCAGCCTGTTGCTGAGACAGGACACTAGAATCAGTTCTTGGGATATCTTTGCAAATGCAGAGCGACCCTGGTGAGAGGCAACTTAAATAGGTATCATCAGAAGTAAACAGAGAAGTCTGCCAACTGAAAGCAGGTCTCCTAGGGAACATCAATTAACTCTGTCACGAGTTGCGATTCAGATGCAAGCATATCCTTGGGATGCCACAGATGCAGCAGGGGTGAAATAATCCTTGAATCAACTTTTCTAAGTCTAGTGTACTGAATAGTACCTTCTACTGACAGTATTTGCTATACATCATATACTTTCCAGCCCTCCACCAGGTACAAGGGAAAAGAGCATCCTGAAAAGACAAAGTCCAATATCTGGAATTAGGCCATCCAAAGGACTATGCCAAATTTCATTGTTATGTAGTATTGTTAAGAAATATCCTATTAAAACACAAAGTAGATTTACCCTATGAATACACTGTTGTTGGTTGAGAATGTATTTACAGACAGTGCCCAGCTCATAGCTCAAAAACAACCCACCACCCCATCAGGATTTGTCCTGGAGGTCACTATAAGGGCGTTACATAAAGATGCTCCAGATTCTGTCACCACTACTACCAGGAACATTACATTTTCCCTGGAAACAGTTCAGAATTACTGAAAACTTGGGACAGCATTGCATAAACTGAATTTAATATCAAAAGGAAAGATATAATGAACAATGCATTCAGTACATTAGTCCTTTTCACATTCTATTTGGTAAATCCTCTATTTTCCATTTCCTTGAAGGTGCATCAGAATTTTAAGTCTATGCTAGCAAAACATAGATACGTGACATTGCTCTATTTCAGAATTTGCTGGAAAAACTGAATTCAGGAATTAAACATAGAACACCTGATGCCTATTTGCTCTCAAGTAAACATGCTTAACTAAAGGGCCAAGTGTCCTATTACTGGTCATTCTGAAGGGAACATCCACTCGTGCTAAAGATGTATCAAGTAAAGCTGTGTCTCTGGGTAGTGTGATAACATCCATACTCACCTGTGTTGGATGGAGTGAAGCCTGGTAAGGATGGGCTGTTGAGGCCTGGGAGCAAGACTGGAGGGATGCCCTGTAGTGCTGGGTACGCAGCAGGAAGGTTAAGAGCTTGCAGAGGGGTGTTATCAAACATGCCCTGCTGTTGAGCTGCCAGACCAAGAACCTCATTGGCTTTTTTGATCCGGTCCAGCTCTTGCTGAGCCATCAACTGACGTACAGTAGCTGGGTCAAAATACTCCTTTTCCTTATCCAACTGGCTTCCAATGGTTTCTTTAACTTTGGAGATATGCTGTTGAGAGAAGATATGGTCACGTACAGACAGTCGAGCGCTGTACTTGATGCCACACAAAGTGCACTCTGTTTTGGGTCCCTCATAACTTGTTTGGTTTATACCAAAATGCTTGGCCATGCTGAGTTTGGACTTCTTCTCCTTTGCCCGAGCATTTTGGAACCAGACCTGAACAACTCTCTTTGGCAGTCCAATGTCATTGCCCAAGACCTCACACTCCAGCATGGTAGGTGTCCTGTAGTCATTAAAGCATGACTTAAGAACTTTTAGCTGGAGATTAGTCATCTGAGTGCGAAAGCGTTTCTGTCCGGGCCGATCCCCACTCTCCCCAGACTTGCTGGCTGAACCACTTGCACCAGGGCTGGGTGAGCAGGGATCTGCAAGGCTGGATGTTTCACTATAGTCCACAGTACCTTCATTATCGTACTCTTTGCTGTAAAAGCTGGGAGCTGGGCTGACCAGGCCAGAAGACAGACGATCTTCATATTCAGACATTGCTATCATGGCAGCTTTTGTGAGACCTTCACTGGGTCCTGATGCAGATTTGGTTTCAGTTGCAATCCCTGTTGCACTATCATTGTCTGCATTCCCTTCATCTCCTGTTGTAGTGTCTGTGATTGCAGTGTTGACAGAAGAGCAGTCATCATTGTCCAGCTTTGTCTGGTCAAAGCTCAGGTTGACCGAGGACATGGAGGGACTCTCAAAGTCTTCTATCCCTTCCACCTTGATGGAGGATGGACTCAGCAGAGTCCGAGGTGACAGTTCCATGCTCTTGTTCACTGGGGAGAGAGGAACACTCTGACTGTCACTACTAGTTGGTGGCATGTGGGAAAAGCTTGCTCCATCAAAGATGTCTCCCTTCATCTGGAGTCCCCCATCGCAATCTAAGAGCATAGCAGACAATGTCAAGTTGTATCCGGCTCTCTTGGCCTCATGCCAGTGGCGGGATCGGATGTGAGCTTCAAGAGCCGTCTTTGCTTTAAAGAGAGCCCGGCAGAATGGACAACGTCTATGGGCTTGGGCAGGCCCTACAGCTCTGAACTGTCCCTTCCTTTCCCGTGCACGGGTGTTCTGAAACCAAACTTGCACAACACGTTTCTTCAAGCCCACTTCATGTGCAATGTGATCCAACATTTTCCGTGTGGGGTTGGAGTCAAGCAAGTATTTCTGATAAAGAATTTCCAGCTGCTCTGGGGTAATTGTTGTCCTTAGACGTTTATCCCTTTGAGGTTCTTCTCCTCCAGTCCCACTGTCATTTTCTCCAGGGCTTGCACTGGCCTTTTCCTCCAGCTTTCTCTTCAGTGTGTTCATTGTGGATGTTGGAGTTGATGGAGAAGTAGCGGAGCTTGCTGGAATCTGTGGTAATGTACCAGATAGCAGCTGGCTCGCAAGTAGTGGATTACTGGGATCAAAAAGCATGAAAGGCATATCCAGCGTTCTGTCCAGGAACGGGGGGTGAATAAACTGGTTTTGTGCACTCAGAAAATGAAGCTGCTGATGCTCCTGCCAATGCTCAAAGGAAGGAAATGCCAGCTTACACTGGTCACACTGGTATGGGATTAGCTGAGGAGGTAGGTTTGCCAGCTGTTGAGGGGTGGATGTGTGAATGGGTTTGAGGGAGAGATGTGACAGCTGAGATGGACTTGGGCTTGACTGTGACAAAGAACACTGAGGGGGCTGAGGAGGGGGAGGTGGCTGTTGTAATGAAGAGGGGGAGGATAACTGTGAAATCTTTTGGTGTGCTGAATTTGTCTTTTGTTCTCCTTGGTCCTGTTGCTGCTGAGACTCTTGCTTTGGTTGCACTTGCTTCTCTTGAGTTTGGTTTTGCTGTGTACTTGGAGGTTCAGACTGCTTTGGTTTCTCATCTGTAGCTTCTACTTTAGAGCTATAGGTAGAGGAATCGTCTGCCTCTGCTGTGAGCTGCAGAAAAGCTGAGGAGGTTGCATTAGCTGAAGACGTAGGTGTGCTGTAAGCTTGTGAGGGCATTGGTGTGCTGCAGGAGGAACTGGTTGGAGTCAAGAGCTCCATTGCATCCATAGAGTCTTCATTCTGGCTATCATCCTGTCCATCTTCATCCTCATCTTTGTAACAAAGTTTTTTCTGGTGTTTAATGAGATCAAAAATGCGCTGAAAGACTAGACTGCACTTTTTGCATTGGTAGTTCAAGTTGCTTGTTCTAATGTACCTGTCGTTTGTAAGCTCCCGCCGTTCTCCATCTTTGCCTTCTCCCTGATTCTCATAGTTTTTCCTAGCTTTTTGACGGGCATTCTGGAACCACACCACTATGACACGTGTTGGGAGGTTCAGCAAGTTAGAAAGCTGCTCAAATTCATCATCCTTTGGATAAGCATTGGCATCAAAGAAGTCCTGCAGGACTCTGAGTTGGTAGTCAGTAAAGCGTGTCCGGGAGGATCGCTTGCTTCCCCAGTACTCCTGCTTTTGAGGTTCTGGAGAAGGAGGCCGTGAGTCTATCTTCAGCTCTTCCAGGCTGGTAATGGGAGGATTACTGAAATTGTATGGAGAATCCTTGTTGCGCTGGCGTTCTTTGAAAAGAGTGTTTCTAAACCAGTGCTTGATCACTTTCTGGGGTAACCCAGATTTGTCCGCCATCTCTTTGATCTGTTCCTCACTTGGGGAATTGTTAATATCAAAATACTGCCGAAGAACTCTGAGTTGGTCATCAGTGATTCGTGTCCGTGGCCTCTTGTTCTGCTGCTGCTGGAGAAGGCTAGGGTTGAGCTGATGCTGGTATAACTGGGCCAAGTCAGCAGGCAGAGGGTCTACAGGACCAAGCTGGGGTGGCAGCTGAGCAGGTAATGTTTGTAGTGGCATGGTTTGCATCATAAGTGGTGAAAAGATGGGGAGCTCCATTGGCATAGAGAGCTGAGTGAGTGGCACAGATGGCTGGGCTGGTGCAATCGTAGGAGAGGTAATTGGTGGGGCAGAAGTAGGAATGGTGGGAGTAGAAGCTGGCTGAGGAGGTGCTGGAGGGAGTGGAGGTGGGGGTGGTGGAGGTGGTGGTGGTGGCTCTGGGGTCTGAGGCCGCAGTGGGTACAGTTTGTCATAGTGTTCTCTGTACTGTTTGGCAAATCTCTCTAATTGCTTAAAGGGAAAGTAATGTTGGTGAACATGCTCTTGGTGGCTCTTCAGGATGAGGATATTTGAAAAGAACTTGCCACATGTATCACACTCTAGCTTTTCCAAGTTCTCACCTTGCTCTGTCTTCCCATTTTTCTTCTGCACCTTCTGCTTGTTTTCATTATACTGAATGACAAGCTCAAAGCCAAAATTTTCTAGCAAGGCTTTTGTGGCATTCCCTCTTGCATCAGATGCAATACGTGGAGGCAGTAAGGAGGGCTCCGAATTGCCGCCTGGTACAAAGTCCTTCTTGTCTTTGGGCTTTAAGTTATCAGGCAAAGACTCCTTAGATGCTGCATTATTGTCTCCCCTCTCTGCACTTTCCCTTTCCCGTGGGGTTTCTTTTTCTTTCTCCTTCACTACAGATTTATTCTTCTTCTCTGGGTGCTGGCTCTGCTGTATAAGGACATGAGGTTGTGACAAGGACAGCTGACCTTGCTGCTGTTGTAAGAGCTGTGGATGGCTCTGCTGAGGGAGCTGAACTTGGGCCTTCAGGTCCTCCAGCAAACTCGGACCTGTGCCAGTCAGTGTTAGAGCACCACTGGTGACAGGCAAGCTAACTTCTGGATTGAGCTGGAACTCGGCACTGGGGATGTAGAAAGGAAACAAAAGATGCTGCTGTTGTTGAAGCTGCAGAAGGGTCTCAGTGGTCATTGGAAAGTGCGGCAAGAGTGCTGGGTTGAATAGCTGAGATTGCAGGAGAGCAGCTTGTTGCTGCAGTTCTTGTTGCAGGTGGGCCTGGACTTGAGCCTGGGCCTGTGCCAAGGTCTGAGCTTGTTGCTGCTGCTGCTGCTGCTGCTGCTGTTGCTGCTGCTGCTGCTGTTGCTGCTGCTGCTGCTGCTGCTGCCTGGATGCAATCATGTCTGCCAGCTTCTTTCGGTTTACCTCTTTGGGCTCAGAAGGGGAGGAGATATTAGTGCTAACAGGGTTACCTATGGGAGCAATTCCCAAGCTGTCGCTGGATACCTGGGTGAGCAGGCTGGGAATGGGAGTTGTGCCCGAATTACTTGTGTTGGTAGTTGTAAAAGTATTATTGTTGCTAGTGCTCACTGGGCTTGGTGTGGATGAACCCAAAGAGAGACTGCTGCTGCTGCTATTGCCAGCTCCGTTACTACTGCCACTGCCCCCAGCTGCCTCTAGCTTGGCAGCGCGAGCCTTGGTTTGGTGCAGGACAGACCTCATGTGGATCTCCAAGGTAGAGCTCTGGCTGTAGGCCACGTTACAGGTGTTACACTTAAAGGGTTTGTTGTCTGGGCTGCTAGTAGGTTCAGGCTGCCCAGTAGCAGACTCTTGGAGGGCTCTTTTCAGTTTATGCAGATGAGAAACTGAATTGTAATGGACCAGGAGAATGTTCTTTTGTGTGAAAGATTCCTTGCAGACTGTGCATTTGTAAGGGCGAGATGGATCTAGGAATTTCTCCATAGTGAAGTTAGGGCCCTTCCTGAAGGGTAAGGCTCGTTTTGGTTCTGAGCCAGAGTCCTCTTGTACCGACCCTGAATCACTACCTGTCGGGCTCTGCTTATCTTCCAAGTCGCTCTCTTCCTCCTTATCTTCCTCAACTATTATAGTGTGGTCTTCTGCAAGTGAAGGATCGCCCATAGCAAGAAGGTCCCCGTTGACCAAAAGACCACCATATAGCTGCTGAATGTCGGCCTCACTCAGCTCCAGATGGCTGGTTTCCAAGTGCTTCTTCAAGGCCTGGAAGGTTCGGAAGCTGCGCTGGCAGAGGCAGCACATAGTGGCCGCTCGGATAACATGGTACTGCGAGTGGAGCTGCAGCTTCTCAATGGTTTTGAATGCCAGGCTGCACTGGTTGCAACGGTACTTGTAGACGTGGCGATCAGACACTGGCAGCTGCGGCCGCTTTGCGTGAACTTCATTGAAATGTGTCTGCAGGGCTGCTGAGCTCTTGAACACCTGGTTGCACCCCTTCTTCCAGCAGAGGAAACCAGAGTCGTCCCGGGCAGAGCTCTGATCAGCTGCAACAGGTTTGGGATCACTGCTGTGCTCTGCACCTTCTGATGGCAAAAGACTCTTTCCTGAGTCCTCAGAGATCTCTGTGAAAACAAAATCACAACAAAACTGGAAATTACACCAGTGCACAAGGGCTGATCAACACCATTTTTTGCCCCAACTAGGTCAGTTTTTTTTTTCTCTGCAAGACAAATAGGTATTTCCAACATTTCTCCTCTACCTTCACTCATTTATTTTAATACCAGCCCATTAAGCCTCACCATGGCCCATTACATAAACCTACACAATTTACTTTCTTGTTCACTTTGAGTATCTGAGAATCATTCACACATACACATTCCCTTACTACATTTCTCACCTTTAATTCTCCCTTTTAAGCAAAGGCTGTCCAGCCACCTATCTCTCTTTGCTGTTTTTCTTTGATGTCCTGCCTAATTTCCAGCAAGATTTCTCCAACTGAACTTAATATTTGAGTCTTGGTCCCATCAAAGCTAAAAACAGGAATGAAATTCCTGCTATAGGAATGAAAGTCCTGCTAGCAGCAGCTCAAAGGAAGTTGTTTGAGGGAGGAAGGGAGAAGAAAGAACAAGCACTCAGTGCACTGCCACTGTTCTGGGGCCTAACAGCACAGTTCCGCCAGAATAGTGTGGTAAGGGTGGAGGCCAAAGAGGGGATCCCAGTGTCCAGTAAAGCATTAGCTTTCCTGCCTATGCCAGTGCTGTCCCACCAGCATCACTGCCTTGGGGCCGTCTGCCTGAAAGGAAGCAACGGCTGTCTTCATTACCACATTCCCTACAGACTTTCCACGAGGGCATAGAAGGAGGACCAACATTGTTTCCCTGCCAAGCTTAAGACCAGACACTTCTGCTCGTGCAGAATGATGTTCTTGAGATGTTCTTACATCACACTACAAAGCCAGGACTAAATAGCCATTGATTTACATCCATGCCTTCATAACACAGCATGGCAATGAAAAAGGCAGAGGAGGTTTGGGCTGGATAAGCACTGCAGCAGCTGAAACCTGCCCAGTGTATGTACTTGAGCTACGATGGCAGCAGAGGTGTTAGTACAGTCTGTGGCCAGCAGCAGCAACCCTTGTGGTTTCTCTACCAATTCTCTAAGCCCTCTTACCACCTCTCTTTTTTGCTGCTCCCATCTGGTCTTCTCCTTGGTAAGGAGAATTTCCACAACCTTCATGTGAATTGCAATGGTGTGCGAGCCGTGCTCATCAGCTCTGAGCTGCACTGCTCTGCCCCACTGCAGAGACACCGGGGGCACTGTCCTGTTTGTGGTACAGGTAAGGGAAGACTGCTCTGCCAAGTGCTGGCCAACTGTGGTCCTCAGGACATAGCTGGGTACGTGGAGGTTGCCCAGGAGGAGATGTCCCTGGACACAGTTCCCAGTCAGGTGACAGGAGCTGGGGGACTGGTAGGACCCATGGACCTCACTGACCCGCACTCACCAGGCTGCTTCCCCAGCTCCTCGGTGGTGGAGTTCCCATCTTTCTCTGGAGTGGCTGCTGGCAGAAACATGCTGCTGGGCATCATCACCTCAGGTGTTGTCACCTGGAGACAGGGAAGTAGGGATGTAGGGAAAAGAAAAGCAGAGGGAAATATTTTTAACATCTTCAGTAGCAAAATTAGACACCAGTATTGTAAAGTCAGAGGCGTCACTTTTCATAGCTCACTGAAGACTCATGTTTATTAGACAAAGCTCACATCAGTCAAAAGTGTTTCTACAGTTACATTCTGGACATAATTAGCAGTGCACACTTGAAGAATAATCTTATTATTAATATTTTTCCTTTATGTAGAATTCAGACTTTGATCACTGACAATGTTTTGTCATGGGCTGTGAAACTTCTTGTGCAACCAATTAGGTAGATAAGTTGAAAGGCCCACCTTAAGCTGCTGAAAACATAATAAGGCCCCTAATTAAATCATACCTTGTAAAGTACACTGTAATCTTGAACTAGGGAGCATTGCAGCACTGTTTTCAAAGTGTATTGATGCAGGAAAAGGAGGGGCATGAGAAAGAAAAGTACAAATAAGGAGAGAGGTGACAAAGGAAAGGATGAATAAGGAAAGACTAAAAAGACAGCAAATTGTCTGTGAAATGAAAAGCTATTGGTAACCCTTTCCTTGCTCTGACTGCTGTGTTTCCTTCGCCTCTCTTCAAGTGTTTGTCTAGAACCTGCACCATCATTACCACTGCAGTACTTGAGTACCAACATTTTTGAAGAGCTGGAGATTTTGTGTGCTTCAGCTAGAGATGCTCCTTGAAAGAGTCAAATGCTTACACTCATCTTTTTCTGGAAAACCATGTTTCTTTGAGTTTATCCTGTCACACACACCAAGTACAAACCACCTAGCTAACAGGCTGTGTGTGGCTGTTATTGGATGTGGGACAACGAATGCCCTTTTAGCCTTCCATGGTCAGTATCTCACAACAACCGAAAAGCTGCCGCACAGTCGTTGTCTCAGACAAACCTGTGTCACTGCGACCACTCGTGCTGTATTCAAGCGCACGGTGCCAGAACCAGTTATGTGCCTGTGGCAAGCAAAGACACCTCCACAGCTCTGCCTGCTCCCCTGCTGCTGGTGCTCAAGGAGCATTCCCTCTCACCAGCATGATGGTACTTGGAGAACAACACTGACTTGCAACGCTTACAGTGCTTGTGCTCCCAACCTCTGACTGCTGGAATAGTGATGCAGAAACAAGCACTCCTAGACAGGTATGTTTCTAAGCAAAACAAGCCTCTCAGACACTAAGAGGGCATCTGAACCTTAATTTCAGAAGAGAGTGAGTGAAGCTGTTACCTGCATGCAGGATAGCTTGCTTTCTGGAAAGTCAGGGACCACAAGACTCTGGCCGAACTGCATGAGATATTAACAAATCTACGGTGAAGCTGCAGCTGAAATACTGTAAGCCTCTGTGCAGGACATGAAACCTTCCTTATCGACACTCACGTCAAATCCAAACTGACACAGACTAGACCTTGGTTTAAGTGAATGGAAGCAAAAGCAGCTCAGAAACAAAGGTTCACAAGAGTGGCTGCAGACATACAAACCGTACCAAAGAGAGATGCTGAGCTACCCTGGTTTACGTGGAGGGCAGGTACACGAAGGTAAGCACCGAGTCCTACAGATGTCTGCAGGAAAAGCAGCTGACACTGATAAATCACAAGGAAGGAAGCTGAGCACAGCAAATTCATTCCACCTTCTACTTCAACCACGAGCATCTGACGGCTATGGGTGGTCAGGAGATGTGAAAGGTCACTGGTTCATTCACAGTAGTGGGGCTCTGAGGAGGGGGCCTGGCAGGGATGCGGAGGAGGAAAGGCATGAAGGAACTGTCCCTCTCAGCTTTGTCAGCAGGGAGAGTGCTTTCCTAGGATCTTTAGGAATTATGAAAAATAAATCATGAGAAATTAAAAAAAAAAACAACAGAGTAGAAAAAGAATAAAATTATCTAACACCTCAGCTGCACATCATTATAGAAAACTGTGGGCTTTTTATACGCATTACAGTAAGGCAGCCATCCCCACTACCAGACTCAGTACGACGGATCAGTAATTGTTTTCATACACTTTAATTAGAAAAACTCAGATGGCTATGAATAATAATGGAAAAGAGAGACTTTTGCACTTGAAAGGTTGAAGTCAATCAAGTGTGAATGACGGCAAAAAAGAAAAAAAAAAAGACACCAATTCATCAGGCCTCTGTTGTCTCGCCGCGTCTTTAATCATAATTCCTGATTGGGATTCAAGAAGGCAGTAAGCAGCGGTTCTTTGTCTGCCTTCACCTTCCGTCAATTAACTCTCCCCGAAATATAATCATCAACCTCACATGCTCCTCTGCATCTTAATCTGGGTCTCCAAACCAGTAAGTCCTGCCCTATATGTGTTTAAGTAATTACCTTTATCTACCTGCACCTCCACAGCCACAGTTCTCAACGTACTTCTACCCCTCCCTCCACAAAAAAAAACATACACACAAAAAAAAAAACAACAAAAAAAAACCACCCTAAGGCTGTGGTACATTAAGTTGCTACAGACACAAAATCCCAAAAGGCAAAGAGAAAAAAGCTTTGAGAAAAGTACAGGAAACTAGAAATTCTGGATATGGATATAGGGCAACAGCAGGCAGTCCAGACAGCCATACAGGGCTACCCCTGGGAAGCACAACCTTGAAAATAGGGCACTGGTCTTGCTTCAGCAACTGATCTAGACCCTGCTTTCATCCTGTACCCATTCAGCACCATGCAGGTTTCTCCTGAAAGTGCTGCCCCCTCTCCCATGCCACTTCCTGGGCAGGATGACTGTGTTTCTTCATCCTCACGGTCGACCAACCAAGCAGAGAGCAGAGACAAAGAATAGAGAAAATGGGCTGCTCATCTCAAATTGTTCTGCATTTATACTGAATTCCAGACTCCCAGCTTTGAACTATTTGCCCTTTTACACTGCAGACCTGTTGGAGTATATACCTTGTATATATTTCCTCGTATCTGCAGAAAATGCCTCGCATCTTGTTGCTGCTTTTAATATAAACAAATAACAAGAGTACTGAGGCAACAGGAAGGTTTAGTAGGGCATGGTCACCTGACAGATAAACGAGGAGTGGTGCTCTAAAACACAGCATTTTGTACTTCAGATGTATTTAAATGGCATTAACTGTTCTGGTGATAGAGAGGAATGTGTTTACCTTGAGCACAGTCTGTGTTAGCTTGTGCAGTCGTTAAGTGCTCTCTACCTCCCTCTCACCTGAGCAGGCAATACCTGGGATGTAATCCTGGCATCCATCCTTGACTGCTCTAAACCTGCATCTCTGGGCTTAAATTTCTCTTCAACACCAACTGTTTCACAATAGCAACAAGTCAGCCAATTTGAACTGTTACTAAAAAAATGATCCTACAACTGTAACTGAGACAAATGTGATTTGTCTTCTTCCTTTCCACCTGTACATACTCTTTTTGTTCTGTTTAATATTAAACTGTATTCCCTTTGCAGCTGCAGCCATGGTATTCTGGCCCACAAGCCACCAGCAAAGCCTTTCAGCTTTCTCTCGCAGCCAGGTGTTCTAATCCACCTCCACGCACGGCCCCACAGCGCTCGTCCCGCACCGCCTGCTCGTACAGCCCCCATCTCGCCCAGGCTGAGCAGTGCTACTGCACGGAATGCAAATTGTCCCTTCGAACTGCATCACTCCTTGATCTTTCTGACCAAATGAAACTGAGGGACGGCAAAGGATCAGTGGTTACCCTTATCTGTTCTTTCTGACAGTCCAGTGACTGGATACAGATAAAACGATTGGGTTCTGTTTATCAGTACTTGGACAGCTGGAGTGGGTACCCCCAGGAAGGCGTGGAAGCCCTGATGTTGAGCAAGCATTTGCTCTGAGCACTGTCTCTGACAGCAGCACAGAACCGACCAAGTCCCTGTCCCATTCGCCGCACCAGGGAACCCGGCCCCCCTCCCAAAACATCTCCCTGCAGCTTGCACTGGGCTTGGGAGTGCTGGCCCGAGGACTTTGCTGCAGAGAAGTCAGTTATCTGCCTTAGAGGGTAGATAGTTGTTGGAACAAGCATCTGTGCCTCCAAGAACCCCACCTTTCAGATGAAATTCAGCTCTCCTTAAGAAGATAAAGTTCCTTGGATGAAGAGATCTACCTACATGCTTGGAAACCCCAAATCGATGTCCTGTTCTTTAAATAATGAAGTCCAGTGACTTCTTACAAAACAAAACAAAACAAAAAAACAACAAGGATGGACACAGCATGTCTCCTTCCTCCTGGTCTCATGAACACCTTCAGCAGATGGCATATGCTCTGACACGTACCATCCGCAGAAGACCTACCTGTCACTGGTTTTGGGAACAACCTGCAAGTTCATCCTCACAGGTGGCAACTGCCAGCAGTGACAAGCATGCCTCCTGCTATGACTGCATCTATGGTATTTTTAAGACAATGAACTGCAGATCAGCTCAGCGGCATGGGCCTGAGGCTCAGAGCTGCATCACTCCTGCACTGGCCCCAGCAGCGTGACACAAGCATATTCTTGTCACGTCCAAAAAATTAATCTTCGGATGGCGTGAATAACCAGCTCCCTTTACACACTGGATCTGCCTTCTCTTACTTTCCTCAGGACAAAGTGAGACAATATGTGGACAGTCCATGTGGTTCCTCTGTAAATGGCCCAAGAGTGCTGAAATCGTGTGGCTTTGAAAAGAAAATCTCCAGAAGGGGTCTGAGGAGATACATTACTATCCCTATGTCCATGCAACCTAGGGGGAAATACACATGCGATGCAAGGTTCCCGAACCAGACAAAGGAGGTAATTTCCATTACAAAGAGAGAGAGAGGGTGCTGGAGTGAAAAGCTTCATTAGACTCAGAGAGGCAAAGCGATGGCAGTATACCAAGGTCACTTCTAATTTAGACCATCTAATTGGCAAACATGGCTCCAAATGGCTATCATCTCACAGGGCTCAGAATTAATGAAGCCCGATTATTTTCATTACCTTCATCCGAGATGGAGAATGAGACACAGAGTGAGAGGGAAAGGGGGGAGTAAGAGGGGGCGAGAAGGAGGGAGGGAGAAAAATTGAATGACAGCAGAAGGGAGAGAGCAATAAGAAAAGACAATAGGAAAGAGGAAAAAATGTACAGATAGCATGAGGGAGAAGTGAGGATGGCAGGGATGGGAAAGAATTACTCTTAAAACAAGGGAGAAAAGAAGAAGATGAAAAGGCAGCTGTAAACACTGAGAAGACACCTTAAACTGAGGAAGAGAAAACTGACAACAGAAATGATGAGAGAGGAATGTGCAGAACGATAAAGGAGGCAGGGGGAGGAGGGAGCGCTCCCGCCACCGGAGGCTCTTGGGAAGCCGTCCCTTCTCCCGGTTTGAGCCCATCAGTCTTGTCAATCGACTATGCAGGCGAACTGCACTTCACCCTCATTAAGGGGCTCTCTGCTGAAGCGGCGTGGGCCCAGGACTAGCAAAGAGGCTGCTACGTGGGAAGATGGCGATCGGACCTGTTCAGAGCAGCTGAAACGCCACATAAAACAAACTTGGCCACGTTTGTTTGCCAGCCCTGTGAATCGGCAGCAGCAGGAGATGGGGAGGGACAGGCGAGAGCAGCCTGCAGCACGGTGCCAAGCAGCAGCCCCTGCCCCATGAGGGCCTTCCCTGGCCCCCCACCTCATGGGGGATCGCTGGAGCCCTACCGGGCCCTGCCCCAGTGGCAGGGCTGGCAGGAGGGCCCGCTCCCCGGTGCGGCTGCGGCTGCTCCCCGTGGGACAGCCATCGGGGCTGCTTGTTGATATGAAAAGGAAGGGGCACGAACCACACAGATATGAGATGCTGAGCATAAGCAAGCAGCCGTTTCCATGGCAACAGACATATTAGACACTGCAGGTTCCTGAAAGGCGTCTGATAAGGTATTATTAACTGGAGCCTCCTCCAAATGCCGAGTGCAAAGACACTGTGTCGAAAGGGACCTGGCTCCCATTTACTGGGCTGCAATTCACTTTCGGTGGCACCAAGACCCGATTCCCATGTAACGCTGAGACAAGAATCTAGAATACGCAAAATTAGGAACGTTTGACGCTGCCACATTCTGCAAAAGCCATACCGATCTCACCAAATATTTGTCATGTAATACAAAAAAGAGCCATCTTCTTGCCCCACGCACAACTTGATTTGAGGCAGGAGAGGCAGTCTTCCTACCCAGACATAACTCTGTGTATCAAAGCAAACAGCTACCCAGGGCCAAGGGCAGTGGCAAGATGGAATAAAAAAGGAACAAGCGAGATGGTGAGCTCCACGGATAAGCCAGTCTTCACATTTCTCAACAGAAGTCCTGCATGCTGCAGCAGATGAGGGAGGTCCCACTCCAGCACAGAAGATGCAATGACCTAAGAAAACTGTCCTGCATACTACAGCAGTTGCTTTGGTCATGTCCTCTGGGAGGTGCCCCTAAGCTCCTGAACAAGTGACTTCCATCAGTCTCTCTGTACCCTGGAGGACATACATCTGTGTAGGTGAAGCGGTTGCACTAGTTCAACCACATCAGTTTCTGGACTGTGAGCTCTGCAGACAGCCTGACTCAAACGAACCATCTGCTTACCAGTACAGTGCATACCCTTAAGCAAACTGGTTACGCTTGCTGGCATAGGAAAGGGGATCAGCTTCTTTTTACTGCTTTTATAAGGTCAAAATGTCTTCCATCAATTTAGTAAGAAGCTGACAAGATTTGATCAAATTCTCAGAAGCTACTTGCACATTTAAGCACCATCAGTTAAAACAGAGGTAGGTCTCAGAGACCTGGGTCTTTGTGACAGGAGAGTTACTTAACCTAGATGCATGCAGTGGTCCAGCAGAGCAGAGCTTCACCCTCACTCGAGCCTGTGAGTATGGCCAGCTTTTAAGTGTTAGTGTACTGCTGTAGCTCTTTTCTCCTAAAATCTCTTTATATTTTGTTATTCAGAGAATGATGGGATCTGTCAACTTGGCTGGATTTTTATGTGTTTTCAGCTGTAGTGCCTACTTGGGTACACAAAGCTCTTCCTGGCAGTTGCAAGTGCTTGGTCAAACAGTGGCCACTGTGAACCTTCGGCATGCATCTTCGGCTGCATCTTCGGCTCCTGCAGAGCACGACAGGCCAAAGAGAAAGGGCAGAAAAATGAAAGGACAGGTAACTCATAAAGCAAAGAGGGAAGATGAAAAGCACAAAGGTGTTTAAGAAGGAGACACAAGAAGACTGGAAGGGTGATAGAAAGAGAAGAGCAAAGAATGGTAACAGAAAAGCTGGGTAACACTGCATGTGCTTGCTCAGACGATGCTACAGAAGGGGAGCTGACAAAATAAAATGTGTAGTATGACAAACATATTATTGTCCTCCATGATCAGGAATCAGCAAAGAAGGGAAAAACAGGCAGAAATGGGGTTCAGGAAAAAATAATCACAAAGAGGAAGAACTGTCAGGAATTAAAATAAACACTTACACTTGGCAACAAGTTCTTAAATGCAGACACAACCTTGCCTTGAAGATTATAACAAAAAAAAAAGTGTAGAAATCTGACAATACATCTGATTTGTGAATTTAGAAGGGTTTTTGAAAATGTGCCTTATTAATTCTACCTGTATCTTAAACTGACACTAACAAATGGAAAGGCACACTCATGTGAAACCCATGAAAAAGGAATTCATGAAAGAGACATTTTGGGACTCAAAATATTATTTACTGGAGCACGCACATCAGTGCTGGAGAATGTGGTAAGCCTTTTATGAGCATGTCTGTGTTGTGATGGTATGTACAAGTCCCACAGAAGAGGTTTGGCAGTTATGCATGCTACCCCATGTGTGCATCAGTACCAGAGAGAGATCCTCAGTCAACAGTGCTGGGGTAAAACAAGCCAGAGCACAAAAACAGTTCTCAAAAATGGCAACTTGAACACTGCGCTGCAGATTTACTACTTTTCACCAAGTACTAGCTCTTAAGCCAAATTTTGGTCTCTCAGAGACAGCACTGAAGAAGGATTCCCATGCTAGATGCTAAAATAATGACACAGGGCAACAAAAGCTTCATGCAAACATATTAGTGCTGAATCGCAATCTGTTGTCTGAAGTTTCTGCTCCGTGTCAGAAGCTGCACTAGCAATAACAATCACAACCCCGCCCAGGCACAATGTTGTTTGACAAACTTCTAGAGGTGGAGTTGTTACAAATTTTGAGATCTATATGAAGACAGTTGACTTTATTCAGTGAACTTTCACTCCACACTTCGGTGGCCTAACTTCCTACTTCAGAGAATTTTAACTGCGTATTCTTAAATTTTAATTTAAAACCAGGTATTTCAAAACATTTTAAAGATGGCACTTGAAACAGTAGCTGTAATATTCAACAATACCCCAAGGTTTCACCTTCCTTGGGTCAGCATTGATGCATCCCTTGCTTGTTACCCTGAAAAAAGTGAATTGTTACAGAACAAAAGCACTGCCATTTTGGATGGAGTGATTCCTCACTGAAATAACAGATTCAGTCTATCTCATGTGACTGTAACAATGATCCTCATTAAGTGAACAAAGTGCAGAACATGGGCTGCACAACAGGACTACCTCCCCTGCACAATGTGAAAGTGCCAAGGGAAGCTACTCTATTGGTTCTTAAATTCATATTTTAAGCAGAAACCTGATACCTAATTTCCTGTAATGTTACCTTAATCACCTGGCTGTCCTCAGAAGTGCTAATCAACATATGAGCACGTTCCTTCTCTGCAACTGGACCAGCACAGCACATCAGCTGCTGCATCTCCCAGAAGCTTCTGTGCAAAATGCAATCCCATGCAATGATCTCAGTAGCTAAAGGAAATCATGTTTATTTCTATCTCTTCACAAGGAAATTACTCAACACTCCATTATTGCCAGTTTCCACAGTGCTCAAGCACACACAAGCTAAACTCTGGAGATGAAACATGCAGGGATGGGAAAAAAATAAATGACAGAGTACAGACAGATGAGGGAGCTGCCCACAGTGTCCCACTACAGCGAACTTAGCCTGTGCAGGTCAGGCCATGCCTTCACTCCTCATATTTCCTAGGAAGGCAGCAGACATGCTTCACTACGCAGCAACTTACTGTCATGATGAGCTTCTCAACGCAGTCAGGGGACACACTGTGCAGATGAGTGAGGTGCAGCTGCAGATGGATCTTGTTGTTCAGCATGTCCTGGCAGAGCGGGCAGCGGAGCATGGGCTGCACTGAGTGCTGGGTCATGGCGTGCACCCGCAGCCGATTCACATCGGTGTTACTGTACTTGCAGTATGGACACTGGTACATCTGCAGAACAAGACAAAGGCATTGTGCAATTGTTATGGCGGCTGCTTTCCTCCTTCCACTAGACTTCAAGAATTTGATGCCTTCTCCTACAGCCAGTTACCACCTTTCACCCTCCTTCTTTTATTTTATTCTTTGCTTTTGGCACATACAAAACAAATTGCCTACTTGTAGATGCACAAAAAGCTGTGTTCTTGTTTCTTACCTGCTCTGATTTGGTCTCCTCTGAAGTTTTTGACCATTTAAAGGAGAGAGGTGACTCAGAGCTGCTGGGAAATGATATTCGTTTAGAGGATGCTGGAGGCTCTGTCAGCTCCTTCTCTGCCTGGCTGGCTGATGCTGCAACAAGAAGAGATTTACATCAGGACATTCCCAAAGAGGCTTAAGTTGGATGAAGACAGTATTTCCACTTACACTGCTTCTGTTTCTTGAAACACATGCCACAGAGCTGGGGGAAGATGGGTATGTGGACTAACTTACATCCTACAAAGCATGCCTGGACAAAAAAGTTCCATCTTATCTTCCGTAGAAAGGGAACTGTGTCATTTACAGCTAGAAGCAGAGAAATCACAGCTACTTACGCGGATTGCTTACAACCTGTTAGGCACAGAAGGGACTTTTCCCGTGTTTACATCTGACACACAAACGCTCAACCGGATGTGAAGGCCAATGTGTCATCTCCATGAACAGCTGGACAGATGAGACAAAGCAAAATTCACGCTCCTAGCTCTGAACACCTGAAGTTTTGCATATAAACAGTCTGGAAAGTGTTTGCTGGGGCTGTCGACACAATGGACTTGCAGTCCATGGTGGACATGGTGGCATGTTGTCCCAGAAGGACAGCACTGGCTAGCTCAGCCCATGCACTCTGGGAACAGCACTCGTCTGAAGGTACTTCCTAGCAAGCGGTCCCACCGAAGTCCCAGCGGCAGATCACCAGCAGGACCCAGCCTACAGGCAGGGCGGGCACAGGATCCGGACAATCACACGCTGCAACCAGCTGAGGAAAGGCAATTGGATTTGAGCAAAACGAAAAGAGGCAAAGGAGCCCAGAAGTCAACAGAAAAACACTTTGCAAGTTGAGGCACTCTGAGAACATACATCCCTGACCTTTACCCCTCCCCCGAACCCTGGCAGCCTGGAATACATAAATTTGTGGGACATCTATTATTTAAAAACTGTAAGGACAAGTATATTATACACAGCCCCCGTCTCCTCCTCCCTGAACACACATTCATAACAGTACTTTAATCTGTCTCGAATCGACTTCAAACCCATTTCGCCCTTAATGGGAGTTATTCATTTTCACTTGAAAGGTAATATATGACAGCTGGATATTTAATATGATGGATTGGCTGCCGATTAACAAGGCACTGTAGCATTCTTAGACCAGTCCCCCCATACTCTTCTCCCTTTCTCTTATTCTCTTTGTGAACTCACTGGTATCTGCACCTTGTTTCAGAAGATGCAGCCTGAGTAAAATCCTGTTAAACTGTTTCCTTCCCAAAGATCCTTTCATTTTCTGACATGAGATGTATTTCAGAAGGTACCACATCACAGTAAGAAATACACATTCACATTTCTAACCTCCTCTCCTGCCAGACCTCACCTCTAAGCGTTCAGTCAAATAGAAGCAAACTAACTTCCAGGAAACAAAAGACAGGTACTGCACATAGATAACAACATTGTTAGAGGGAGGCAGGGAGAGGAGGAGCTCTAGTACTACTAAATTTCTCCTAGAAGACTTGGCCATGCCAAAGCCTGCTTAGCAGTGATTTCCTTCCCTGGAGTTCTGTGGTGCTGCATGCTTGGTATTTCATCTCTGGCTTGTTACACAGCCACCATGCAGATGCAAAATCTGGGCAATGTCTGAAACCAAAAGCACAGGACCCCACTGTGCTGCGAATTCTGTTATGAAGTCCAAACCTTGGGTTTCTTTGTGTAAAACAAGTCTGTGATGCCAGAACTTACGGATGCTGTAATGTAGATCCTGCTCTGCTCTCTGTGCAGAATGATAGGCTTTTATTCAGGTCAAATCTGCTGGCTGAACCTGAAACCTTCCATGGGGCTGAGAACTGGAAAGTCACTGAAAATGTCTACAGGACTAAAACTGGCCTTCTTTGCTTCCTACTAATCAAAATATCCTTGGAGTATGAAAAACACAGCACCGCCCCAGACCCGTTAAGGAAGGCAGAGGCCACTGCCACAAGCCAGCACCGTGGCTGGCGGTGGACCACCCTGCTTTACATGCCCTGCCCGAGCTCTGCATAACGTGAGCGGCCCCAGCAAGGCGGTCAGCTGCTGCTGCTGCTGCTGCTGACCTCGTCCGCTCCTCGGGGGGACCTCGGACACCGAAGCGCCAGCCCCCATCAGGCAGCTGGGCATTGGGACCGGCATTTGGACACCCTGGGCCTGCCGGCACGCAGCCGTGGGAGCTCTGCTCCTGCCCCACATCAGGCTGGTATTAGAGCACTTGCAACTCCTATGTGATATGGGCATGTCTCTATGGGCTTTTTATACGTCAAATGCCACTTCAAACCCTTGGGTGTCAACTGCTCTGCAGCAGTATCAATGAGTGCTGCAGTGAGCCATGCTAGCACCAACAGTTCTGCAAAAAGGGCAGGGGACGCAAGGGAGGACAGGAGAAATCTCTGGTAATGTATATGGGTAACCTTTCCAAATACAGGATGAAAACACTCCCAGTTTTGGAAACGGAGCGAGAACCACTAGAAAACTACAAAACTGCATTAAAAAAAAATCTGACCTCCTATGGCTCAAGCTTTGGCAACTTACAAAACCTCTGGTGGCCAAATCAGTGCTAGGACCTGTGTTGTGCACAGCAAGGTACAAGGAGCTCAGGGAGCCCCCTTGTCCTTATTGTGTGCCACCAGCTTCATTGTGCACCACTTCTAGCAACTCACTAATGTGATGTTTTCAGGTGCAGTCACTAAATTTAGTAACCAAACTGCAGACAATTACCCTGTAGTTGCTGAACACTACCTATAACCTCTGAAATCATGACTGTATTTTCCTATTTCCTTCCTGCTGGGAAACAGCCTGCTTAGAATTAGGGAAAAGTAAAAGGCAGTTAAAATTTACTTTTATTTTCTGTCTCCAAAGTGCCCACTTTTACTAAGTGCACTTCATCCATTCCATAACTTTAATCCTTCAAAATCAGAATTATAAATGATTGTCCAGCCCCCAGAAAAACTGTTTCGTTCCAGTGTTCTGAAAAACATATACTGAATATTCCTTCTAAGTATTATTTTTTGAGTTGACAGCTCAAATGGGAATTTTAACTCTGAGACCAAAGTTTACTGTTGATAAACAGCCAAATACACTAAGTGACACATTCAGTCCACATCACAGATCAGAGGAATTAAGAACTCTCTTCTATCTGGAGAAATGAGGACACGCTGCTCCCATCCGCTCTGCATACGCTCTGCGGCTGCCTGCCAGCTCTCTGGCAACTTTGTGGGGCCTTTGCACCCCTGCCTGCAGTGGACTGGATGGACCAAATGTTCCAGACTGAGGATGTCAAAAAGGCTTTGCCTCCAGCTGCAGCTCAGCACTGGAGAAGGTGGATGGAGCATGGTGTCTGTGCCCTAATTGTGTGAGATGAGGCTTAAAGGTAAAGGCCTTGCAGAAAAGAAGGAATTTGGGCTTAAAAGTATGATGTGTGACAATTTACCAACTACTACTTTTATTATTTTGACTCTTTGAGTGAATTTAGTGCAGATTGGCTGACCTCAGAAGAAAATCTGCATTTCTCAACAAATGTACTTGAAAGCCAGGTGCAACAGGACAGCGCTGCTGCAAGCACGCTGCCCTACCGGGGCACTTCACAGAGCCTACTCTTCCCATGCTTCCTTGGGAACTTCTGCTTTTCAGCAGAGGAAGAGAAAACCTCCCAGGTGTTATTTCAGAGGTGAAACGGGAAGGTCCAGAGGTAAAAATGTAAGTGTCCCAAAAAGCTGACTACTCTTGATCCTGGTGGACAGGGAGTCACCACCCCCAACACCCAGCCATCAGATTCTTTCAGCTAAAGTACCACTGACAGCCCCTTCATCTAAACTTCCATCTCCCAACCCAGCAACATAATGGAGAAGCCAATTAAATGATTATTAATTCATGCTGCTTTCCGTAAGCCAGAGGTTCTCATCTCCCTGCATTCCGTAAACCAGCTTGCCACTTGCCCTAGAAATTTACAGTGGGGTTTCTGCTATCTCCATTGATTTAAAAAGCAACACCCTCCCCCACATCCAGCCTACTGAAAAAACTCTCTTCCTACTAAGTTCAGCAGCCAGTCTGGGAAAAAGTTTTCAACTGGACTGGGGAACTATGTTTTCACTGACCGACGGAAAATAAAATTCCATATTTGGTGGTGCCTCCCTCCCCAGAGCTCTCCCTGACGTTTTCTTGGAGCTCCTACTCAGCATCATGAGTCTCTGGACCAGACAGACCTGCCTCCCGTGTCTGGACACCCCCGTGGCTGGAAATGCCACAGTGACAAGCGTCGCCACGGCACAGGCCTCGCAGAGGAGCATCCTTAAAACAGCTCTTGCTTTCCTCTGGAAACTCTGAGAACAGAGAGGATTATTTTATCTGTTCAATGCTCACATAGCCTTCACCTTCTTATCTGTGTAGAACAAGCGATGGGCAAGGCCAGGCCCTGTGGTCCAGACCTATCTCCACAGCATGACGAGCGGCAGCTCAGGAGCCTGGAGTAAAGCTGCACCACGTTTCAGGCTCAGCCTTTCCGTCAGACAGCTGCTATCCAGCAGAAACACAACTGGCATTAATATGGCAAGAATAAATATGAGAAAGTAACTCCACCGAGAGACTCCAGTGACACAAAAGCTGTGAGAGCACAGCTCAGGCTTCCCAGAAACAGCATTTTGGTGTATAACACTGCTACAGTGCTGCCTGTTTGTTACTTCTTGTGTTAATAATACATGGTTGAATGTTTCTTTCTGAAACGCTGTCTGTTTACATTCTTTATTCCCTGAAGGTACCATTCGTTCTAATAAGATGTTGTAGCCATACTAACAGGACTCTATATTGCCTGTTGCTCTACAGTATTTTTTCAAATCTGTGTTTGATAAATAACGTGATTGTATGATAGACAGAAGTAAATACATAGAGATTTGCAAGCACACTTTTGTACCCAGACCTTTATTGTTGCCTTTCAGAAGTATGGCCCTGAAAATGGCCAAATAATTTGTTTTTCTAATGCTGTGTCATACCTTGCAGCCTGCAGTAAGCTTGAACAACTGAATTATTATAAAATATTCATATGACAGTACCCAGGAGGCCAAGCCAACACAGAACTCCTCAGTACAAACATGGAGCGCCCAGAAAATGTTGTGGTGCAGGGTGCCAAGCAGCACAAGCACACATGGACGGGCATGTGGAGACAACACCTTGTCTGCCATCACGACCACCACAGACCTTCCCTGCTGCCCTGCAGATCAGCAGTGAAGCTCTTGCTCATCTCCCATTGGCATCACACCTGGAGGCTCCTGAAGGACCTGCTCTGTATGCTGCTCTATGAGGTGCTAGGTTGTGAGCAAAGAACAAAGGCGATGGAGGAGAGAAAGTGGTCTGCACCAGCTGCGTGAGAGATAGTGGAGCAACGACACAAACAGCCAAGCTATGGATCAGTCCCAAAGATTACAGGGAACCTGACTTTGATCCAGGGAGTGGGAGAGTCCGTGAGCAACGCAACCACTAGCATCACTGCCATGCCAGTCCCTTGGGACAGGACTCAGGTGCCCACAGACACGCACATGGTAATGACCAGAGCAGTGGCTGACTTGGACACACCAGCAGCAAAATGCTCCAGCAAACGTGCCAGAAAGAAAAGACCTGGCCCAGAGCTCTGCAGGACTGACAGCTCCCTCTGCCATCCTGAGTTTCACAGACACTTGCACGGGGCAGGAGAAAAGACAGTTCGTAGGAAATCACCCTACCTCATGCACAGCAAGACCCCATGTTTGCAAAGTGGTACCCTAAAACACTGAACCTTTTCTTCCAGGAATGATGTCAAAGACTACAGGCTTAGAACTGTGGGAAATCATGTTTGTTTGTTTGTTTTAAATTACAAAGGAAACAAGAGATAATCTTTTATATTTACTGATTTTTATGGTTCTTGAACCAGCTATCAATCTGTGTGAATATTACTGTCCACTTCAATTGAATAAATATTCCAACTAACCTACCATGTGAGTCCGTATCAACTAATTTAATAGAATCAATGTGTTGAGCTTGGGAGATGGTACAAACAACAGTAATTTTACTAACTCCTTAAAAGCAGCAAGGAAGGGATGAACAGCACTGTCAGGCAGCACAGTTACTGCGGTGAGCAGGAACTACCAGTGAGGAAAGAGTGTGAACACCGAGTGGAGGCTCCAGTGACGCTGGCACAGACTCCACTTGCTGAAGAACATACACCAAAAGTATACGAAAACAGCAAAGCAAAGTGGGAAGGAGAAAGAGGAGGCACAGACAGTGCATCCTCCGAGCCCTGTTTATGGCAGTGCTTCGAAAGGCCCCTCTACGACACAGCAGCTTCGGAAAACAGCAGAACCATTCATCCATCAGCACAGCTGAGATGGCCCCTTAGTGCTCCCTCATCTGTGCTCAGATCCAAGAAAGTGTGGGCTGTAGCATGAGCAGGTTTTACTACGTCCTGTCACTGCTGGGAAAGGAGCAACCATGCTTTGCAGTGGTAAACACATGTGGATGTGCTTTCAGGATTAACAACTGGCAAAGGCAGCTGTGAGCCTGCAGGGGACCTGCAGGCAAAGGGGGCCAGCTCACTTTTAGGGTCAAGATGCACCATTTGTCCCAGCTAGAAGCCACTCTCTGTTCCACTAGTACCAGATTGGTAATTTTGCTGCTTGTTATTTTTTAAGTAGCCATACTTTGCTAGTATAAACACAAAGAGAAAGTTCAAAAGAGGCACAAAAATGATAACGCTGATTGAGAGGTAGAATGAAAGATGCCAAGCGGGTGGCAAAGCACAGCAGCTCCCGGCACGGCCATCCCCCGGAGCAAGGTGTGAACGCTGCGTGGTGGAGCAAGACCGGGGCACGGCCAGGGCGGAGGCACATGAGGCAGCCGAGCCTTAGTGGCTCCTGCCAGGGCCAGGCACCTGGCTCACCCCTTTCCTCCTCCCCTGGGTGTTACTGCACAAACTCCACTACCTGTGGCTCAGCTCACCCGGAGCTCAGAGGCACGTGGCCGGGGCGTGCAGTGACAGTGAGGTGGGTGCCCCTGCACGCACCGTGCTGTGCCATGCCATGCCTTCTTGTGCTGTGCTGTGCCGTACTGTGCCACGCTGTGCCCTCCTGTGCCATGCCCCACTGTGCTGTGCTATGCCAGGATGGCACAACGGACGCGCGGGGGCTGAGGCCGGCCCCAGCCACCAGGCCTTGCAGAGCACCCCCATGCCTGGCCCCGCGGCAGGGCCAGACGTGCCTTCAGGGTGCTCCTGTCTCTGATGTGGGCCATTGACCTGCCAGAAACATGGGGCACTGCTGGTGCTGCAGAGCAGAGCCACCACCGAGCCATCACCTTGCCTCTGCTTCCATAAAAAGATTAGAAAAACAGCATCTGCTGGCACTGCTAGAGCCGAGGGCTGCCCGGGTCTGAACCCTACCCACGTGCCTTGGGGACAGTTTCCAAACGTGCCCCGACACTGAGACACCAGGCCTGGACACTTTTCCTCAGTTTGAGCTAGCACCCAGGAGCCATTTGTGCTTTGTAAATCCTCAGGAAAAACCACAATTACTTTGAGTCTCCCCATCCCCATTTTAGGTTTCCTGTACACACAAACCAGGGTAGAGAGATACTCCATCACGTCCCCCTGCTCCGTCCCCCCGGCTCTCTTCCTTTTCTTTGCTCTGGTCCTACTGAACATTCCAGCCATTAAGTGCTCAAAAAAAGCCATATATTAAAAAAAAAGAAAAACAACCCCCCCCCCCAAAGAGTATGGGGGGAGGGGCAGTAATACATTTCCGTCAGGATGTGCCTGACCTGTTTTTTTCAATTTCAGTAATTAGAAAGGCAGTGGGCCTGTAGGAATTATTCATAAACTGCAGGAGCTGTGCAGTATACATTTATGTTAAACATGTCAAATCCGATTGAAATCATGCCTGCCAGCACCATACTCCATAAACACACTTTTCTGCAACAATTTCCCAGCTCTCGGCAGCCCATTAATACCTCCTTTAATAGCAATCTACCACGGATTCGAATCAGGGATGCTCCATTGCACTAATTGCTCTGTGTTAGGTGAGCATCATGGATTAAAAAAAAAATCATTAAAAAAAATAAAAGCCCTTCAGGCTAGTCCTCCAGAAATATTTCATTTCAATCCATATTTTAAGTAGAGTTTGTTTCTTGTTTATTTGAGGAAAAAAAATCTGATATTCTACATCTATACAAATGAGAGTGCATTAAGAAAGTCTCTTTCATAGCTGGGTCACTGCAGATTGAAATGCTTCTCGCTAGTTAAAAACACATATAAGCCTCACCCTAAATCTTAAAAGTCTCACACTCATCTACACTGGTCTGATTCAGGCTTCAGCTGGAAACCAATGCACTGAATACTAATCATTTACATTTTGATTTTAAAATGGAGTCAGGAATAGCCACGATTTCTTTCATCTTTGCTGGCTTGCTTGCAATAAATTGCATGTTAGTCATGACGAGATAATTTTGAAAGCTCAGACACTACAAAGAGCATCCCTGCTCCAGCACTGAGGTGGGCAGGTTCCTTGAGCAGAAGGAGGAAAGCAGCCTGAGGAGTGAGGGGGCTGCACTGCACTGTGCTAAGAAACTGCTTAATCCCACTACTGGAGAGAGAGAAAAGAGAGAGCAAACAGGTCTGTCCAGAAACAGGAACCATAAGCCATTTTTTCTATATGGAGTACTTCAGGAGGCACATAACAGTTTTAGTTTCCATGAGGCACTGCTGCTGCCTGTTACAAGTTCAAGGGAACACAGGCAGCATGTGCACTCCTGAAATCAATCTGCACTGCACTTTGGCCAACTCTTTCAGGAGCTACGGAGATGTATGTGAGAATCTAGTAAAAAGAATTCGTATCTGAGATGGCATTTTCCTCATGTACAATTTAATGGAAAATATTACCTAAAAATGTTTTTGCTTAAGAATATTCTGTTCTAAAATAAGTACAAAAATGAACTGATGAATTTATTTTGCAGCTGAAACATTTTGGCAAATTTACAATGAAAGCAGAGGTTTTTCCTTTCAGTGCAAACACCACTACCAGTAGAGCCTGCCACATACATATGTATGTACTGTAAAGCAGTCAAACAAACCTGACTCATCACTCGCTCATCTGTGCCAAAGGAGCTTGGGCAGACATACAAACCATTTTATTAGATCTCACTAAAAAAGCAGAAAAATGATCATGCTGTCTGCAGTTAAGAAACTGAGGCACAAAAGGTGAGTAAATTGCTAAGGAACGTAATGATCAAATTGCTGCACGATGAACAGAAAACAGGTCTATCAACCTCCACTCCAACACACTATTTATTGGCTTTGAGCCTGCACTTCTTTCTCACCTATCTCCCACTTTCACAGAACTGCAGTGCTCAAAGGCACCTCAAAAGGTCAGCCAGCCCAACCAAAGCGGGATAAACTGTGCCTACTTCATTCCTGGCAGCAGCTCATCTAATCTTCTTGAAAGACCTCTGAGGAACCTTCCCAGAAAATCCACTCCAGTGCTTCACAAACTGTACCAGATTTTTTAAAAGTATTATCTAACCTCAACCCTTTTCCCTTCAATTTAAGGCCATTACTTTTTGTTGTCTATATCCCGAACATGGAAAACAAATTATTTCCTTCCTTTCAGAAGCATTTTATGCACAAGAAGACTTATCTTGTCCTCCCCTTTGATCTTGTCTTTTTGGGTCAAACAAGCCTGTTTATTCCACTTTCTCCTCACAGATGATGTTACGCAGACTATGGTCTTAATTCATGCTGTTCGGGTTTTCTGAAATTGCTCCTCAACTTTCTTGACACCCCAAGTTCAGAAGTGGGCACAGTCCTCCAGAGGAAGCTTTCCAGCGCTGATGAAATGCACCTATTTTGTAATATTTTTATCTACAGCATAATACTTGAGCTTCTTTTTGAGAATGTCCTGAACAGCAGTTCCAGACTCCTTCCTAAGGAGAAGATAGAAGATGCTGACTGCACCAAGGCCTTCTTCACACAGAAGGAAATTGGGTCGTGTTGACATGATTTGCTTCTGACAAATCTGTGTCAACTGTTACTCATCTCATTATCTTCCAGTCAGTACGTACAAACAGTTGTTTGGTCAATTCCCAGGAAAATCTGGGGCAAATGAAGCTGGCAGGTGTGCGGTTCCCCAGCCACTCCTCTATTTAAAGATAAGTACTGTGTCTGTCCCCTCACGGTACCTCCCCCGTTTTCTGTGAATTCACAGGCGAGAGCAGCTGACAGATCTGGGGTTGTTTTAGCGGCTTCCTCAAAACACTTGAGTATGAAGCAGCAGGTCACTGATATGAAAACATTTATCTGAAGTAAAAAACACTTTGCAACCTCTTCCTTCGCAGCTGGAGGACAAGCTCTCCCCACAGTGTCACCAACACGGCTGCTCGGGTCCCTCACGCAGTCAGCCCATTTAGTCAGAATGAATGCAAAGAAGGAGGGATGTTCCTCAGTTTTCTTGACATCATGGTTGATAGCCTTCCAACTCTGCTGAGCTGCAGACTAACTCCTTCCTTGCAGTCCCTTCTTACAGCAAGGCAGCATTTGAGTGTTTCCTTGATATTCCCTATTTTCCTCCCTGGTTACATCTCAACGTGTGCCATGGCATTTTGATATTCCTGTACACGTGGACGCTGTTCTGTGGTTGTCATGACTAACCTGACCTAGTTTCCGTTCCCTTGCATGTCTGAGGTCCACGAGGACAGGACAACATGGCCATGTGCTACAGGAGCTTGAAAGCAGAAACAATGCAAGACTGAGGTGTGGTAGCTGTTTTCAAAACCACTGTACATAAACAATTTCAGAAATTCTTTTGCTTTCAATTTCAGGGAGAGTGTTGTTACGTATGCGAAAGCAGGACCTGAATTCAACAAAACCATGCGTGTAAACCCTGCTGAGGCTGTACGCTTTGGACTTGCAATGGCTCTGGACACTGTCCAGAGCTCTGTAGGCTTACAAACACAGCAGCATAGGCTACATTTTCCATTGTGTGAAGCTGTCCATTTCTTATCTGCCATTTGACTGACGAACTCCAAAAATGAGCTATAAATTTCACAGGCAGGAGGAAGAAATAAGACATTCAAATATAGATTTTCTGGATGAAGTGGTGTTTATAAAATAAGTTTTCATTTTTCCTTACATGATTTTCACATGTAAGAATAATCCTTTCACATAGATCAGTTTTTGTAAGTGCTTCAGATTTGGACTAAGAGCCCTACTTACCCTGTACGAGATTTAATAAACATACGATACTTGTTTCTTTCTGTGACACTTCACAAAGTGTGCTTTTACTTAGAATTACACTATCCCACACAACAAGAAAATAAAAATCACCTACAGCCAAGTAAAGTTTGCACCTCTGGGTTGAAGAATGGGTCTGTTGTAGGGAATGACAGAAAGAGCAACCTCAGCGAGTGCCATCTAGACTGAGAACCTGAACTTCAACAATTATTAAAGCACAGCCTGCTCTCTTCACCAGTTTTGACACATCTTCTAATGCTCAAGATTAAAACTGTATTAAGGTGAAATAGCACGTTTCATTCTTCTGAAGACTGTGCAAGCTGAAGTGTCTGTTTGGCTGTGGCTCGCGAAGAAGCAATAACAAACATGGCAAGAGAACGCTGACTGGAAGAAGGGTCTCTGTGCAGGTTAAGAGAGGCCTTGTACCAAACATCACAAGTCTGCAAACCTACTTGGCTACCAGGCTGAAAAAGAAAAGAGCAGTCAGAACTGCTCAGTCCTGGGTCAACCTAAATGACTATTACCACCAATGCTTCCATTTCTGCACCACTGAAACAGCCAGAATCTACCAGCTAGGGAGAAGAATGGCCCTCACCAGAGGAGGACGACCTTGAAGCTTCTTTTTTGCTCAAAGGCAAGGAATATTAAAAAAAAATCTCCCCTTCACCTCTGCAAGATAGCAACTATCTTCTGGGAAAGACAGAGTAATGGAGTATCTCAAAACTGAAGCGAAATGTTTGCCAGGATTTTGCAAAGGGAAACCTTTCAGATTTCTCTAAAACAACATAAGGATTATTGAGCATCTGCAATTTCAGTTTCAGGTTGTCATGATTCCAGCAGAAAGCAAGCAGTTGGCAGAGCTCAAGCACAATCTGTCTCTTTGCTCGTCTTTTCAGCATCAAAACCTTGCTACCAGAGCTAGGACTATGATGGAGAGAAGCAGGCTAACAATCTCTCAAGTCCTAACAACAGGGTGGGGTTTCATGACATACATTTAATCCAGCCTAAGCGCTGTCTGCTGCCAACAGGGGCAGTCCCTTTCTCCCTGCTCCACTCCCAGCTGCAGATTCCCACTGCCCGTTTCAGGTCCAGCGCCACGTGAGTACAGGCGAGCTCTGAGCGGGGCTGGCAGCGGGGATGCCTGAGCCACTATGGCTCAAACTACCTGAGTGTGTCACGGAGCTATGCCCCAAGACTTCACAGAGGGCATCATGTATGTCATACTGACAGCACTAAGTAGCATGGTCATTTAAGGAAAGATTTCAATTCCTGGATTGAAAGTGGAAAAGGGACCAAAACCCACCTGTCCATTTACTCTGGTCCTTGTCTCCTCCGCTCTCTTGCTCCTTGGCAGGCTCTTCAGCATCAACGGCTGTTTCATTGGGCCCTTCCACATCTTCAATGGCTTCTTCTGAGAAACAAGAAGCAGAAAGAGTAACATAAAAAAAAAGTCAAAACAGAAGAGCAACTAACTGCCATTGAGGAACGGAGCAACAGCCAAAACTGGAGCACAAGTGTTGAGCTTCAGGTATTGATGTCACCCAGCATTCTCCCGATGACTACCTACTAGCTGGTTAAGAGGGAAACTACAGATGAAAAAACTGAGAGATGAAGTGAAGATCCTGACCTACCTCTGCCACTCATACCAATGTCCCCTGCAGCATAAGGTACAGCAAAATAATTGCCAGGTGCAAGAAGGATCTACCCAGCCATGCTATGGATTAGAGAAGTGTCAAGGTCTGACTGGTGTCTACAGCACCTTCGGACTCATCCTTCCCTTCATCCCCAGCTCAAGCTCTTTGGACCGAACAGCACAGCACAGCGCTGAACCTGACCACCGAGACCCCCACAATCACTGCAGAAGCAACACAGCTCACTTCTGCTCAGACAAAGCAAGGAGTAGCGGACGTGGCCCTGACACAAGGCATGGGAGGAAGATGCTGGGGTGTCTTATTTTCATCCCAGCCACGGGAAGAGTTTGATCACGCACGTGCTATCAGTACCACTGCAAAAGCATGAAGGAAAGAAATATACTCAGTGCTGAAGTGAAGTGCTGAAAGCTTGGAACAAAACACAAAGTGCCACTGCCCCAGCCGTTAACAAAAGCACTGGTGTGCTGCAGCCACGGTTGCATGGGGCATGTCGACATGGCTCGGTGCAGCTCCATGGACAGGCACCCTCGTTAGGTAGGATACTGGGAGTGAGACAGCTGTGGCTGCCAGACCTCTTACACTAGGGTATAACAACTGCATTATCATGTAATATCTTGGGTATTTATGTATAGTGCAAGCAGCTCGACAGCTACCATGTAATTGACGGGGGCTACATCAACAGTGGGAAGAAAGGGTACTTTTAAGTCATTATATCCTCTTTTAGGCAGGACAGTTCATAATTTTAACTTGCATTATCTGGTCACGCTATATCCAAGGCTATCGTAAGGTTTTATCTGAACTACGTAACTAGTCAAAACACTTCCCCCCCTGCCCCCAAGCCTACTCCTAACAAAGACAGGGCTAGAAATCCGGATTAAAAACACAGATTAGGAGACTGCAGATACTCAGCAGTGCACTTTGAGAATGTGGAAACTTAAATGAGGGAGGAACTTGCAAGAGCATCAGAGATCAGCAGTGATTTATACTCTACCCCTTTCACTTTTTAAACAGCTAAAAGCTCTTGAGAGCTGCAGGGATCCCAATGGTCTTCTGCTGGGAAAGCAGGACCCCAGACTAAGAAGTGTGATGGGTGGCAACTCTAGGGAATGACATCTAACGTGCAGAAAAATAAAAATTATTGATGCAAAGGTGAGATGAGCAGTCTACCTCATGAGATGAAGTCGAGTTTGCTGGAGAAAAGGGCTGTGAAACCATCAGTTGGACTCACATTTCAGAAGTTAACATTCCAATTTCCCCCCCCTACTTTGCAGAAAACCAGCCCCCAACCCAACCTCGCTGCCCTCCGAGGGCTGGACGCGGGGCGAGGCAGCTCGTTTCACTGAGGCAGCTGCCACGACAAGCAGGCTTCAGCCGCTCCGATTAAAAAACCTTCGTCCCGAGTTGCTGCGACTTTGTCCGAGCCCTGGCCGCGGGGCAGGCGGGGGGTGGCCCGGCTTCCCCCCCCGGCCCCGGCCCCGGCCCCGGCCCCGGCCCCGCCGGGACAACAAAGGGCGCCCGGCGCGGCGGCACTCCCGGCTGCGACCCGGAGGTGTCAGCATCGGCATGGGAGGACGGGGACGGCGCGCTGCCTGCCCGGCTCAGACGCTGTCTGGGCTCTAACCTGAGCATGTGGAAATAATACACGTCTTCAAGTGCACTGTCTGGTTCGAGGGAAATAAAATAGGACATTCAAAGGCAGTTACACCATCTGTCTTTATACCATCATCATCATCATCAACAAGGGGAAAAAATAGCTCCTTGGAATGGATGAAAGCCCAGGCTGACAGTAACCGGAAAAATGTGAGCTATGAATACCAATAAAGATAGAAAATGATTAAAAAACAAGGCTACAAATGGCAAATCCTTCTGCCCCGCTCGGCGTGCAGCCCTCTCGTCCACAGGCACAGCCTGCCAGACCCACCGGCCCTCAGCGCAGCCACCAGCCACCTGCACCAAGCACTCGCTGAGCCCGTGGTCCTCCCCAGGGATGAAACCTGCCTCCTTGGCTCAAATACCTCTGCTCTGGGCAGGCAGGCTGCAAGAAAGCACATGCATGCTCCAAAAGCTCTTCCTCCCCCCTCTGGTCTAAGCACATTTTTTCTGAAGAGTGTTTTTTTAAAGCAGAACGGGAGGGGAACAGAGCACAAGATGAATCTGCCCCGGGAGGCTTGTCCAGGCTCCGTATCAGGAGGGAAAGCTCTGCGCACCACTGCTACTTGGCTCCTCGCTGCCAGGCCCTTGCTGAGGACAACCACGATCCTCTTCTCTTGCTCCTGACCCTGGCCCAGCCGGGGGCTCCCGCAGCCGGCCCCGGGAATGCAGCTGCCTGGCGCGGAGCCTTGGGGCAGGGGAAGCGTTAACTGCTGGCTGCCTCGTGATCCTCTTCCAGCAGCCGTTTGGATGGCTGGATCCAGTTTTGCTCGCTGTGCTCAGCCTAACTTGTCTCGCAGCCATCAGTGTGTGAACTGGCTCCAGGGATGGTTGGGATAGAGTCCTGCACCACACCACTCCTCAGCCAGCTACATACGCTGCAGAGGGCTTTTCTCCGCTGAGCCGCTGGGAACCAGCCTCCAGGAGACTGCACACGATGTGCGAGCATGTGATCTGACCCAGCTTTTAACGATGAGATCCTCCAACACCGGAAATAAAGTGCAGCAGGACTCGTGCTCCTGAAAGATGTGTGCCCACGCAACCACGGTCTCTCCCCGATGACAGCTCTGCAGCTGCTGAGTTCAGTGGCAGCTCCAGCACCACTGCTACGAGCCGGCAGCAGGTCTGGGTAGCGAACACATGCGAACTGCACCTGCGTTTCTTAGGGGTGTATTTCTGAGAGGACAAGGCCAGCAGCACATCTGGCAGGGGAAGGTCTGATTTTCTCCCTGATCCACTGTGCATACAACACAGAGTTTTTGAGCTCCATTTTTCTGTTTTAATCGTCTGCAAAGCCACATAGCACATTGTTCCCATGCTGCACTCAAGCAGAGCTCGAGTCTTTTACCTATGTCTGAAGAGCCCCATAGGACACTCCTTCAGCTGAGCAGCACGAATACCTTGTGGCCAACTCCAGAAGGCCGAATGGTCAGCAAGACATGGAAATTTATTTCCAGATAACTGTGATTCTTTTGTTACTGTTTGACCGCACCAGCCTGAGGCTGTAAACACTGCTTGTTAGGACTGATTCACCTTGCAGCTTGACTCTGTTTTGCTTAAGGAGATTCATAAGGACTCCACCCGTCACTTCGTGATTAAAAAAGTACTCAAACTCATAGTATGTCCTACAAAGCATCCCAGACTGAGCTGGTACCCAGGGGGTGCAACATCCCCGCAGCATTTCAGAAGCATACTGGAGTCTCTGCCTGTCAAAGACTCTGACCAGGACTTAGAGCCTGGTGGGGGCACTGAATGCAGAGGGGTGGAGGTCCTTCGTGAACGATGCTTTGCAGGAGGCAGTGGGGCTGACTCCTGACCTGGAAGGGTTTCTGGAAGGCCAGAGATGCTATTCCAGCCCATGCACAGAGGATGTAGGGGCTAGATTCGTATCCCTGTTTTCCATAAACTCCAGCTACACGATTTATGAGTTCATGGAGGGTAAGTGGACTTCATTCTCTGCGAGCAACTCACCAGGGCAGGCACAAGAGCTGTTGCTATGGGATTTGCATGAGGGGGATCGTGTTGCATTGAAATACAAATGTTACAACCTGGCTGTGGGTCACTGTGCCGGTGTCATTCACAAGGCACGTGATGCTTTATTCATAAATTTTCTTAAAGGAATTTTCCAGCCCTCCAGCATCAGTCAACACCAAGAGTGAGCATCTGTAAGTACGGGGCACCTGGAGGGCTGAGGAGACTGTTCTTCCATCATACAGAACCTACCTCATGCAAATTCCTAGGAAGAGTCTTTTCTTCCTTTGTGAATAAATCATTTTAGACAGTGGCATTTCCTTTTAATTTAAAATTAAACCAGTCACTAAGGGAAGGAGGGGAGAGTGAAGAAGAGGGGGAGAGGAGTCTGGAAAATCATGGGCATCTTCTGACGTCTATGAATGCTGGGATCTCTGAGCTCAGTTAGGCACTGAGAACGCACCCAGATCCCTGCACACCACCACACAGGATCGCAGTGCCGCACTCCTGCCCCCTCCCAAGCTGAGAAAGTTTGTGGGTGTGGAGAACTTTGCAAATACTGACTGGGTCCCAGCCAGGCTGAACAGCCTGAGACCTCCCACCTCTCCCTCTCTCTGCCGTGTTTTCCTTAACAGCCCCAGATCTCTTATCTAAAGGGATAAGGGGCGTTTCAGGGGTGGCAGAAACATAGGGATGGGAGAGAAAGGGCACGCATTTGCCTCCCCACCCTCCGGCAGGCTCAAGAGCTGAGAAACATTAGCTGTCACGAACCACAATCAAATCAGGTTTGAAATATTTAGCAGTGGCTTGGAAAATGCGGTGGTGCAGCTCTGACAGGCGAGATGTGCAGACACCCATTTTCCATTATAATGGAAATATCAAGCCTGTTCTGAATATGTATAACCTAGAAAAATGTATTGATTTTTCATTCGGCATTAAAAAAATGAAATACCCTGCAGCTGTCAAAAGCCTTTTGTTAAAAGCTCATCTTTCCTGGAATGAGGTTTACCAGAAACAAGTTTTAATTGTACACAGGGTCTCTCCTTTGAAACAAAAAGAATTTCTGATGCTCCTCTTTTTGGGACAAGAGACCAAAAAAGGAAAGGCAGGATTGAGACCTGGCTGACTTTTGCAGGCTGACCCTGGCAGGGAGCGGTGACAGCGATGGCCTGCACGCAGCCGGCTCTACAGCCACCCGTGTGCAGCGTACCCCTGCTGCGGGGAGGTCGCAGCAACGCACCCTGGGGCAGGCCTGGCATAGCTCAGGCGTTCAGCTACTCTAAACCTATTTAAACTTGACGTCCAAGAGCCCAGGGAGATGTGCTGTGGTCCAGGTCCTTCTGGAGATGTGTCAGGAGCCCCTAGGGTGGATGCCCTCTGTCTGCACTCCGGGAAGCCCACGAGGAGCTCGGCTGCCCCTGGGCTGTGCCAGTGCTGCCGGGCACGGCGCCTGCTCTTCTAACAGCGCCTTTTGCTCAGCTGCCCCCGGACTGCGACCACGCAGGACTTTGGCACCAGTGCTGAGAGCGTTGCTCACTCCCGGCTGGAGTGGCTGTGGCGCTGTGCAACTGGGGAGGGGGCTGGGGGCATTGGTCCCGTGCCGCACCGAGTCCATGCACTGGGGGTGGAGAGCAAACACAGATCCTGGAACAGAGGGAACAACTTGGGCACAAGGACGCACGATTCCCTGGAGCCTGGCTGACTGGCTGCTTCAGCACCGAGTGAGCAAGGTGACGGCTCCCTTGCTTAAACAGACACCGCTTACAGACGTCATGCAGCACGCTCGGGAGGAGGCTGGTGCTACCCCATGGCCACAGCCACACCTGTGCTTCAGCCGTGGTGCACAAGTCTGTCTCCACTCCTGCTGGGTGCCTCAAAAAGCTGGGGGGTTTCTGAACTAAGCCACTACTCTAATCCCACAGCCAGAAGCACCGTTCTTGTGCAGGGCATTCAAAACCTCCCAGTCCAGAGGAGAAAAAAGTGGCTTGTCTTTTGTTTTTCTCCCTCACCTGCACTTGTGAACACTCACTCGGCTAGGGGACTTGTTTGGTGCATGCCGCCGCAGGTGGGAGGACGAGGTAGCGAAGCCATGTGTGCCACTGACGGTGCCGGTGACCTGAGACGGGAACGCAGAAGTGCTGAACCCCACTGCTGTCTGCCCTCTAATTTGTTAAAATCTGAAAGAGTATGGCCTCAAAACAGTATTGTGAGAGAAAGATAAACTGGCTTGGGTTAGGACACAGAACATCACCCTGGAAACAATTAGGTTATTTGTTCACAACCAGCCCAACAGAAAAAAAAAACATTTCCACCTCTCCCTGACTTGCAGACTATTTGCGTGTGAAGACAAGACAACCCCATCCACACGGAAATGTAGGTAAATCCACTTTCACGTTTTTCTGCTCTCTTGTATTTTTCACTGTGCTCAACTCATCTAGGGCACATCTCCTAAGGTAACCTTGGCTACCATGCAGTCATTGCCCTTGCAGCTCAGATTCAAGATACATACTTATATATACATATATATATACACACACGTGTGTGTGTATGCACAAATACACTCTGCTATCTCCTAACTGGATTGTTATACAGAAACCTGTTTATCTCCTGAAACGAAAAGCAAGACCCCAAGCAGTGAAAAGAAAGAACCAGGCACACATTATGAGAATGCCATGCAGCTCCAGTCCTGATGCAAAAAGCTGGTGGGTGAGTCCCATCATCTGACAAAAGGCTGCAGAAAAATAATAAACCTACATGCATATCTTGGATTAATAACACTTACTCCCAAGATGGCCCTGTTTGAGAGGATGGTCTGAGTGTACCTATGCTGCTTTCACTGACAAAAAGGAAAATGGTGACAATGAACATGTCCCAGGCTGATAAAGCCATCCTCAAATGTCCACCTTCTAAAGGCAGAGAAAGCTTAGATGGCTTTTGTGCAGTTAACCGTAGAGACAAGTGTTCAGATGAGTAAAACAAGAAATTCAACAGCAAAAATAATAAAAAGTTGAGAACTTTTAGCTTCTATTCCTTTGTTTTCTGCTCCAAAGAAAAAATTCAGAATTTTTGGCCAGTTTCCATGAACAGATCTGAAAAATCCTACAACAGCATCCAGGTCTCTGAGTATGTCCCAGTCAAGCTCCTTGCTCAAACAAAATAAGATGATCCTCTGCCAGATGCTGACAGCTTCTTCTTAAATACAGATGCTTTTACTAATATGGTTATTACTTTTGCATTCAGCCACTTTATCTGATTTACCAGCTCCAGTCAGAGGCCCCATCTCCAAACATTCTGGGCACTGCTCAGAGGGCTCATTCAGTTGAGAAGTGACCACACTCAGGGTACAGCAGGGAGGATTGATAAAATCATGCAACCTTTTACTTTGTGATTTTGGTAACAAGACATAGCAGCACTAAGCAAAAGAATAACATTATCAAAACAGCTAATTAGAAGAAAAAACAATTTCTATCTTAAAAAAGAACCCAGTATTAATGAAACCTGCCACTGTCTTCTATAAAGAAAATCAAAAATAGGACACCAAACAAAAAGACGAAGCATACTGATGCAACACACAGTTACTGCGGTCAGCTTTATGAGTGTAGGAGTTGAAGGGAATCTGGATCTCAGACATGCAGGGAATGAGCTTGGGAAAGGCCCTGATTGCTCTGGAAACCTTCATGTGCCTGGCAAAATGAGCTGAGCTTTACCCTGCAGAAACACAGTATGGAAAAATAGCTGTGTGCAAACATGCTCAGCTTCCAGATGAGAGTGAATGAGGTGGGGTGGTCCCACCTCACAGTCACTACCCAAGGACTGTGTTTGTCCAGCAAAGAACGACTGAGCCACGGATCTGGGTGATACTTTAGGCACACTCAGGGCTCCTCACAGTGCTGGTTCCTCAGTTTACCTTCCAAAGGATTTCACAGCACAGTGACCGTAACTGGAGGCACCTCTGGAGGAAGTTCTCATCTCCACGTGAGGAGACCAAACTCCAAGAACCCGCTCCCTGAGCCTGCACCAATTTCTGTCTGTGCATGAGAACGAGGGTGTCCATATTTTTTGTAAACTGGTCTGGATTTTAAGTCAGCAGAACCCAACAGGGATTTGCCCCCTTGAATATCAGCAGAACTAGAAAGGTTGCTGCTATTTTCACACATGAAATGTAAAAAAAAAAGGCAAATTCCTTGAGCATGTTTGTAGTGGAGCGTGATGTGATTGTGTTGTCATTTATGGGAAATAATCGCAAGCCCATCTCTCCCTTTCCCCCCATTTTCCAGTCCAAATAACCATGAAAAATTACACTTCAATGTCAGGAGGACAACAAAGGAGGGGCTTTCTCCTGCGGCTTGACGGCTTTCCACCCTCCCAGCCCCCAGCCCTCCCCCCCCCGGCTTCTTTGGACAAAAACTACCTTCAATTCTATTTCATTTTAAATGTGATCTAACAAATGCATGTTGACAAGTTCCTTTCTTTTTTTCTTTTAAACAGCATTTTGCACAGTTTAACCTAGCTCCAAACTGGAATCAGCTGGAAAGGAGACTCATGCAAAAACAGAAACACAGATCAAACAGCAAAACAAAAGAAAACCCATCTCCAGCTTCAGGTCTGCCGGGGAAGGACAGCTTGGTCTCCAAGATGGAGACGTGCAGGAGGAGGGCCAGAAAACAAAGGGACCAGCGGGGAGAAAGAGCCTGGAGGAGATGGGGTGGCAGAGTGGTGATAAAGCAGGACTGTGGCAGAGGGTGCTGGAGGATGGGAGCAGAGCGCCCAGTGCAGTCTTAGTGAATGAAGGGACCTGTGACAGCCCTGGCCAGTGCCTCTCGGCCCCACGTCCTCACCAGGACCAGACGTGCTGGGCACTGCCCAGAGCTGCCTCCCCGGCTGGCCCGTAGCTGCAACATCAGTGCTGGGCTACCCTCATCAGTGATTTGGCCTCCAAAGAAACCTGCTCCACATGAGAGGCCCTGTGCTGTCTCCCATTTCTCGTCTTCCCTCGTGTGCTGCCTCCTACCTCGCACCTCCTGCCCCCTTCATCCTCCCCTGTCCCAGCTCCCTCTGCTCAAGACGCAGGAACTGTCAGCGTGGGAAACCACGGCTTCCTAGAGATGTGACCGGAGGATGCCAACGCTTTTGAACTGCTCCAGGCTGGCCACAAACTCGGTTGTGCAGCATCACCTGGGCCAGGCTGAGCTGCACTGGGAACTGGCTTTACTGACCTGCTGCAACTGTTAGAAGACCAACGTATGCTTTCAGAAAGGCCAAGACACTGCAGGAAATTCATATTCTATGTTTCAGAGAAAAACAGCTCTGCATCCACCACGTCCTCAGCTGACAACGTGAACGCAGCAAGTTGTCTAAAGGGATGTGTTTTACCAAGGTGCTTTGTTCTGAGTATCAATAACCTCACTCTTAGAGAAACTTTTAGGATTCGCAAATAAAAGCTGTATTAAAGCTGAGCTCAAGTTAAAGCTAACTTCAGGAACTCTGGAACAACTTACATCTTAGGAATATTGTAACCTGTAACAAAAATTAGCTATAATTAATTCATGCTTAGCATTATGGTTTGGATATGCACAGGAAGTGCTCCCAACAACCTTAACGCTGCCCTGTAACATCATCACGAAACATACTTGGATCAAACAGTAAAAATGACCTTTTTCTGATTTTTGTTTTGTTTTGTTTTTAAACATATGACTCCTACAACTCCTGCTCTGGTCTCACTCTCCACAGTACCGCTCCAAGGAAAAGTTAATTAATTTGTTGCTGACCTTTTTTCTTCCCCTTCCTCAAGCATTTCCTGACCTCAGCATGTTTGGAGTTCTTTTGAGCTTAGCGAAAAACTTAGGAAACCCATAATTATAGTGCCTTGGTTCAGAGACAATTAATGTGTTGTCCTGCAACACGTGCTAATACCCTAAGTTATGGACATACACTCTCCTGTAACTCCATCTTTGTGTAGTGTGCCTGAATTTTCATGCTTTTCAATTAAAGATGAAAAGAAAGCCCAGAACTTCTGTATTTTTCATAATGAAAAATCATCCTTATTACAATATAAAACATCCACATTGTTCTCCCTCATGCAGCTTCCCTGGGTGAGGGTCCTTGCTCCCTGGTGAGGAAAGGTTTTCTGTTACGAAGAACAGGAAAAAGTGATCAACAGTTTCAAACACTTCTTTCAGGACGGTTGCACAGAGTGAATCTGATGACATGGAGAGCCTTAAATGTGCGCTCTACCTGTAAAACACTTGGGACAAACTGAGGACCCAGATTTCCACAAGACTGATTTCTAAGTTAGTGTAAGCACCTGCATCTGTAATCAGATTTACTTCTATTTGCTCAAAGAAATTCATCTCACATTCCAAGACTCATTCGAGTTGTTCTGGGGAGGGCCTACTATACCAGCTATATATAATAAAGTGGAGAAAACCTGCACCTAAAGTGCAAAACTCAGTTCATTCTTGTCTAGATCACAGCAATTTTGGCTGCAGCATCGTGTAACCAGGCTTTTCCTGGAGCTTATTTCCAGGAACTAACAATATGTTTGAACACAGAGAGAATCATAAATGGCCATAAATAATAGGTGCATAGGGTCTTTCAGGATCAAAAGAGGATCAATTTTACATTTTTCTTCAGGAGAGGCCTGTAAGAGAGGCTCAAGGACAAAATTTGCCAGTGGAATATGACAAGGCAAGGTGAGACGTTCAGCTGGGTTCTGTTTCATCTCATGCTGGGAGACCCGACACGAGAGAGTAACAGGATCCAGGAACAGGACCCCTGGCCCCAGGAAACAAGGCAAAACCCAACTCTCCAGTTCTAAAATGGAAATAGTATTTGTCTGTCCTTCTGAGGTGCCAAGAAGATAAACTTGATAGCGTTCAAGGACCAGACTCTTCAGTAACAGGGGCCGAGGCACAGCACATGCAGATGCAATTGCAGAGCATCAGCATTTTCATCTGGGGGAAAATAATCCCCGCACAGATATATCTGTGCTGGAGAAGGCTGCAAACACTGAAGCAGACAGCGAAGCTGGCCAGTGCAAATGCTCCGGGAGCAGGACTGCGGTGCGGAGGGAAGGAGCTGCGTGCCGCGGGGCAGGGCCTGCTGGCTGCGCACGGCCTGCCCGCTGAGCACAAACCATGTGCCAGGAGCTCGCCTTCCCCCCAGCCCTCGCTGGTTCCTTGCAGGAGATGGTAACTTCATGGAGAGCCACCCCAAAGCCTTGTGGCAGTGCAGCACGACCAAAGCCTGCTGGAGACCCTGACAGGTCCAGCTACAGCAGTCGAAGCACGTGCTGTAGCTGGAACCTGCTGCTGCCCACGGGCAGAGCTCGCCTGACCACCTGGGTCAGGAACAAAACAGGTTACTTTCTGCTAAAGCAGATGAGAAGTGCAGCTGTGCTGCAGAGATGAGAGGTGGTGGCAAGCTCTTGAATTGCCCGTTTCTGCAGAGAGCCCCATGGGCTTTTAAGCGGGCTTCAAAGCAAACAGTTCAGGACTGTCCCCTGAGACCCACGAGAAGGTAGCAGACGTACCCAGCAGGTGTGGAGAAAACCAACATTACAGCCAGCCAGCTAGGGGATCACCACCACATGCCACCTCCGCAGGTTAGCCAGACGTAAAAAATCAGCCCAATATGAAGTTGCAAGACCAAAGTCTCTTGGTGTGAACGGCTGCGGTCCCACCCCTCTGCTGAAGGAGAGAAGCCATGGCAGGAATGCAGCCCCGCAGAGGCAGACCTTTGCCTTCAGCCCCGCCACTTCGTCTGCAGCCATCCTCTCCTTGCCTTTTCCCCTCTTCTGTCTCTCTGTGCCAATTCCCATCCTGGTACCCATTCAGCTTTCTGCCCAGCCAGATTTCACGCAAGCAGAGCAGCACGGAGAGAACACCAGTGCCAGCCTGTGGGAGAGGACAGGGCTCAGCACAGAGACGGAACTCAGAAGCTCTGAGTACTGTTTGTGATGCAGCCCAAACCACTTCACAGAAAGATTCTCCTCAAGATTCAGTTCTGCTCTTGGTAAAATGCTGTAAGATGTCCCCAGCACCTGCACTTTGTAATTTATAGACAGAACATGCTAGCAAAGACTGAAATATCTCTGTCCTGACACGTGTGTCCACGCTGGCCATGCAGGCCCCCCACAAGAAACCTAGAACAGACAGCTGCACTTGTGATCCATATGGTAAATCATTATATTCCTTTCCCCTGCATGTACTAGTTACACTCAACGGAATCCTGGCGTATTTCTGGTGACTCCTGACCTTGCTGTCACGTTGACAGTTTCCCGTGAAGCTAGACCAAACTATCTGGATCAGTGCAAAAAAAGAATATGATAATGGAGGCGAGCTCGCATATGCACACCAAGCACCTTCTGACGCACACAGGCAGTGAAGAACCAGAAAATGCACAGTTTCACAGCCCTGGAGTCGTGTATGAGGACACTCTCGAGGAATGCCATGTCACCCAACAAGGCAGAGATGACCACGTCTGAAGACTGAGCTGCCCCTTCCCTAGGTTTGGGCTAGTGGCACGAACAGAATGTCAGTAATTGCTTTTCCACTTTTACTAATAAGCTTTCAGCAGCAGCAGATTTCAGCTTCCTGGAGCCAACAGGCCCTTTTTCTCCACCTCTCTTGGCTTCAAGTAATTGAAAGCGACTGCAATCTCAGCCCTGGCTCTCCAGTATTCAGCTGTACCAGGGAGGTCACAGTGTCAAGTGAAGCCTTTCCATTCACCTCCGTACCACCGGCACTGCATTAACGGCAGCAGCCTGCTCCACAGCCCAGAGGAATGTGCAAAATTACAGGGGCTGCTAAGAGCCATGGAAATCCTAACACAGCTTCTCTGCAGCAGGGAGGGAGGGCTACTGGCTATGGCTCTGCAAAAGGGGCCAGCAAGCTGCATCTGAGAAGCCCAGGTGACTCCTTGACTTTTAAAATTAAAACAGGAGTGCTTTTACTTTTTTTTTTTTTTTGGTAAAGAAACTACATATTCATACTTAGCATTTTTGCAGCAAGCAAAACGCTTTCCCCTGTGCCCATGTCCTCTATCAAATAACTGGGAAAGATCATCCACTCACCACCAAATCTAAGAGATGGGTGTTACATGGCTGCTCTAACTTGTAAGTGAAACACAGGGGACTGAGTAAAAGGGAAGAGCGTGGAAAAGCTCCCGAGGAGATCCCGAAGATGCTCACTAGGGGCCTGGCCTGCAGGCCAGCTGTGAGGCAGAGTAATGCCTGTTGCGGCCAGCCGGGAGGAAGCAGCACTTCAGCCGCCCGGGACCCTCCTCAGCCCCTGCACCCCTGAGCTTGGCTCTCCAGAAGAACTAACGAGGGAGCACCAGGTGCTCCAGGGACTCGAAATGTTCCTGAAACCTGGACGAAGGCGCACGTACAGGTGGTGGCTCCAGCAGAGGCTTGTGATAAGAATTTATTTCTTTCAATTATGAGCTCTTGTCCCCAGTCTCAGTTCATCAGCAAGGCGCAGCCGAGTCAATGAAAGCTTTGTAATGCAGTAATCAGATGCACAGCGACTTCCTGGAACCGCCGGCTGCGCGCAAGCAGCCGGCGCTGCTCTCGAAACTAGCAGCAACTTTCGGAAGCGGGTTCCCATCCCCACCACCCTTTTGCTCCCAATCCACACAACAACTCCTGTTTTCATGGCCAATGCAGATGCAGTTTCACTGCGAGGGCTGAGGCGTCACCTCCACTGCACGTGACGGGCACACTTGGTCAGGAGTGGTTGGACGAAGCAGTGCTCATCCACACGCTTTGTTTCTGCTGCCCACACACATCCCTCTTTAAAGGAAGGCTGCCAAGGGCGCTCACGTATTATAAAATTATTATGTAATGTAAGATTATTATGTCAATTATTATTACATGTATTCTAAAATACACACATATTTTCAGATTAAATTTTTGGTTTTTATTTTTTAATGGAGTTTGATCTGAAAGATTTGTTTCCTTCAGCCCAACACCATCCTCAAATACTTGTGAATGTCTCAAGTAGACAGAGAAGGAATCTAACTATTGCCATCGAAAAGCAAACACTGGACAAAAAAGTCAGAAAAAAATATCATTGTTGAGATCTCTCCTGTCCTCAGAAAAAAACAAAGTTCTGCTTTTGGAAGCCTTTATTTAAGATAGGTGTGACAGGCCGTGCATCACAGGAGGGAACAGATGAAGTTGGACATGGGCCGTGAAGTCCCCCAGGTCTGCACATCGTGCAGGCACGGCAGCCTCACCATTACTGTGTGATGCTGCTGCCTCTGGGCTTTGCTTGATTGGTTTAAAATAAACAAACAAAAGCTTTTTCCTTAATTCCTCTTCCACAGTGAACCACAGGAAAAGGGTGTCAGCTCAAACAGCACTATGACTTCGGTCCAGCACAAGCTCCCCCTTCCCCGGCATCGCTGCCACCACCGCTGCCCGCACGAAGCAGTTGCCGAACTTCCCACAGCATTAACCTCTCCCAGAGAGTGGCGCGGGGGATGCTCTCCCACTGCAGGCTGCTCAAGAGCTCTATTGATCCAACACACACTTGGTGCCTTCAAAGTTGTTTATGATCAATATGCAAATTGCCCATGGCATTGATCTGGTATTAATTTTCAATTAGGGAATCCACAAGGGGTCTCCCAGGGTCAATATCTAACAATGCAAGGTAACTCCGCAGTGGAACAGTGGGACTGATGCTGCCAAGCGCCAGGGCTGCTCCTGCACCGCCTGTCCCACATCTGTCCGGATGTCCCCGCACGTCGTTACCTCCCAGATGGGGACAAACGCCCGAGAGGCCTCCCGATGCCCCTGCTCCAACCCACACCGGGGAACAGCCACGGCTCAGACTCGCGGAGGCACTCGCAGGCATTTTGCAACCTTGCACACAGATCAGCACCTCACAACCTCCGAGCTACCAAATGCAGCGCTGCAGGCAGAGGGCTGCCCTCAAAACCCCAGGCAAGGGGAGTTGTGTTTGATAACAATTCACACCCCTTTACCGACGGGACAGCACAGCCCCGCATCCGCTGCTCTTCCCCCAGTGTGCTGCTGTCCCTCACGGTGGAGGAAGGTGAAGACCTGAGAGCACTCAGCGGGCTCCTGGAGGCCCTGCTCACACAAACTGCTCCTCTACAGGGATCCTGCCATAAACCAGGTCACTTCCACACTTGTGACATGAGTAGCAATGCAGATAAACAGCTGGTGGTTATCAACTTAAGGCAACCCCACTGCAAGCATTTTTAGACAACAGCCTTCAATACACTCATTGCGTTTTCTGCACTAATGCAATTATTAATGTGGATGGTGCAGAGAAAGCATAACACAATAGTGCTTAGAACAGCTCCTGCAAGCTAGACAGAAGAGTTCAGGGTCTAGGCAGAGCACGCAAGCAGCTTTCCAATGAAAAAGAGCAGGTAAACAAACATCATGTTTTGCTGTCTGAACACAAACTAAGTAATCCTGCACATCTCTGGAAAATGTGTTAGTAATGGTAAAGATCCTCATATGTGCTACACAAAGGTTATAAAAAAAGGAGAAGGAAAAAAATCATTGAAATTGCCTCATAAATCTTGAGAAATGTGTCCCTTCCCAGAAAAAGGGACCCATCCCATCAGCCATCCTCTCAACTTTCTTCCTCTCAAGACAGCCCAGAGGAAGCCATCTGCTTCTCTAAATCCCACAATCGCACCGAAGACGCACTGCCCCTCTTCACACCGGATGGCCGGTCTGTGCACACCCACTACTCTGCCACTCACTGTGCTAACCAGCACATTAGCTACCCAGGCTAATTGGTTTATGGATAACATTAATTACCATGTTGCTCATTAATGGATGAAATCTTTATTGGTTCCATTGATCAGCGGGACTTGTTAGCCGGCCTCCTAACCAATGGCGGATGTAACAAGCTCTCTTATTGGCATATCAATTAATGCAATCAATTTCTGGCCAGCGGCTGCCATTCGCTTCCCTGCTTGTTAGACTGTGGAAGACAGAGTCATGTCAAGTAAGCATTTATTTAGAGGGTTTCTAATTCTTCTTGAGCTGACTTCCCAGCAGGCTTTCTGCCACACAAGGGTTTTCTGCCTCCAGAGACCTTCCCCTTTCCTCCTGTTGCAGAATCAGATCTATAACAGTCACTGCAAACTAAATCATTTCTGTAAAAATATTTATCAAGTTATGCAAGTAGGACAGCTAGAGGTGTCAGATTAAGAAGTCAGACCTGTACAACTGCCCCAATTTAACGCATCGGGGAGATGGGTAGGAGTACAAACCCACTCCCAAAGGACATGCAAGGGGTTCAAGAGCCATGTCAGAAAGCCTCTCTGCACGCAGATTAATTTTAATTACAGGGTCAGTTCATCACAGTTAGCACGGTTTGTCAGAGAACAATAAGCTTGTAAGATCTCTGCCCTATGCTGCCTTCCAGAGCGAACCTAGATGACTTAGCATCTTTACACAGTTTTGTCACATGGGTCCATAGGTACCAACATCCCAGTTGGCCCTCTCCATCTTCCAAGGCCTATTGGCCAACTGGATTTCAACAGCAGAACATGTCCGGAAAGTACTTGAATACCATTGTACTTCAGTTTAGTTTTCCTCTGCCGGTGGGAGGCCACACTTTGTAGTGATCTTAGCTAATTTCAGCATCTGGCTGCTGAATTTTCAGCTGTCACAACTGGACAGCCAGGGGTCATGTACGCCCCAGCATGTGATGGGATCCCGTAGCCCAGGAGGCTGATACTGCTCTGAGACGTGGGCTTGCTGCCAGAGAAGATGATAGTGTGCTCGAAGATGTGCCACATCAACCCTCTTGATGCAGGAGGTTTTGTTTTTCTTTGGAGCAGGCATTTGCACTGTAGCAGTAAGTCTGGTAAACAGTCCTGCAGCTACAGCACAGGATGGAAACGTCAGCATGCTGCACAGCACTGCCGGCCTTTGTCCCCCTCCCCAGTTGCTGACCTCCTTGGTTCTGCCTAAGCAGCTGCATAAACGAAAGAAACCCAGCGGCTAATGGATCCGTAGGACCTTGCAGGTGAAACAAACACATTTTTCCTATAGAATTAGACTTGGTAATTAGACTGTGGAAATCACTGTCACAGGATGCTGCTGTGGCCAAGAATTCAGCAATATTCACAAAAGGGATTAGATAATTAAGGTTAATGAGGATATGTAGAGATGTAATTGCCAAATCTAACAGAAGAATTTGGAAAAAATATAAATGTACAAGCTTTAGGGCATATATGAACCACCTTCTCACTGTGAGGGCTTACGTGGGTACTCGCATAGCAGCAGGCCAGCTCGTAGATGATAGCTGGCAGCTCTTCTCTCTGCCCCTGGATTTCCAGCACCTCCTGGTCCCTTCCAGGCCAGGTGTGCACTAGTCACCGCCTAACTGCTCTGACTGTCCCGAAGCATCTGGGCTTCTCTTGTCACAAATGACAGCTTGTGACCTGAGGGGACAAGGCCACGGCAAGGCAGTGAGTGCTCTGCAGCCTTGCCGTGCTTGGGCCCTGCAAGCAGGGCGCAGGCCAGGCAGGCAACACCGCAGGGAGCATGACATGGGGACGTGAGACGTCGTTGCTGTGGCAGGGAAGTGCAGGGATGGGGCTGACGAGCAGCAGGAGGAGATGCAGCTGGTCCTTGCCCACACCGTGCCTCCAGGACCTGAGGTGTGGGGCCATGTCCCTGAGCCCGGCTCCAAAGGCCACCTCTTGCCCCAGCTGTGTTTGCAGCAAGTTAATTCAGATGTATAAAACATTACAACAGCATAATGTTCCAAATTCTTCTACATGGCAGAATGTGGAAGAAGCGCTGCGTGAGACCGGCCTGGGTAGCTGGGAGAGGAAGGGGCCCTAGTGCAGGGCTGAGCCTCTCCTCCAGCTCATGTGAGAAACCACGGAGCAAAACCACGGTGGGATGGCAACACAGCAAGCAGCCCCTCGCTCTCAGGGCTGCTGAGGCAGCGAAGCCCGTCCCTCCCTGCCTGGCGCTTCCCCTTCCTCCCCGCTCCACTCGCCGCCCTGAGCCGAGCCCTTGCTGCCTCCTGTTCCTTGGCCCAGCACGACCGCCATGGCCTGGGACACAGGTGGGCCAGAGCCCCTTGCCACCACCAGCAACAAAAGAGGATTTTCAGAACACTTTACACAGGAAATTGCATGTTTAAAAGCTGTATCCCAGAGAGGTGGGATTTGACTCTTGTTTTCTTTCTGAAAAGCCCCAGACCAGAAGTGAGATCCTGGGGCAGGTGTCCCGAGGTGCCGCAGCCCAGACACGCCACTGCTCGGGTGCGTGCGGCGAGGACACCCTGCCCCGGGGACCCGCGCCTGGCAGCAGTCGTACGCACAGAACAGAAAGTCAATCTCAGATGAATGAAGATCTCATCTCCTTCAGGCAAACCACTTGTCAAAAGCACTGTTTTCCAGGGCTGGCGTTTCCTCTTTCCTGGGAATGCCACACGTTATATGCAACAACCACACGCGAGTATTGAAACAAAAAACAACTGTCGCTGTGAAAAGATGAATAAAAACCTAAATCAGCTGCACGTAAGCAAGGGACATCCAGGAGCTGCTCGCCACGCACAGGGGCATTCTGCTGCGCCAACCCCTTCCAGTCCTTCCGCAGCAGTCCTTCCTTCCTTCCCCCCACAGCGATCCCTGCGCCCTGTCTTCACCCAGGTGGTTGTGCAGGAAGGATCTTCCCCGCCAAACACAATAATAAATCAATCCTTATCAGAGCTGAACTATACATCTACGAAGACTCCGATAATTTCCAGCCATGGGAATAACACCACAAAAGTACTTTTTAAACTAATTACTCAGATTCCGAAGTGCTGCCCTAATGAGCCTTCCTTCTGCCCAGAACTTACTAAGAGAAAAAAAACTACCTTCAGTGCAGTAATTACTGCTTTCCCCTTCAAACTTCTAACTGGAGATCAATGCTGCATTTTAAGACTCATTGATTTACAATTAGCCTGGCTTTCCTGCTAAAGTGTTTTTAAAGCAAGAGTTTACTTTTATTTTATTTTGAAATCTCAAAGATCTGGTTCTTGGATTTTACACCCTCATGAGAGGCGTGCTGGAAACTAAAAGAGGAAGGCACACATCTGAACAGAGAAAGGAAAACAGGATTTTTGTTAGGTTAAGACTAGAAAGAAAGAAGAGAGACACTTAGATATTTAAGGGATAAAGATGAAAAAAGAAAGGCAGAGGGAGAGAACTAAAGCTACGAGAAAAGAAGGAAAGTAGAAAAAAGGAAATGCAAACGCAAAGAGAAGGAAAAATGAACTGCAGGCTAGGACAGCAAAGCCACTGTCAAGCGGATCAGAAAGCACTTACTGCCTCTGCTGTTTATTAGCATCCTTGGGAAAAAAAAAAAGCAGCAGCTTTGTGCATCTCTCCAAAACAAAGCGCTAGTTAAAAATAGTGTGTACAGCAGGGACAGTGTGCTAACATAAGGGTCCTGGCAGCTCTTGCATTTGTACAATCTGTCCCACGAGGAGAGCAGAAGTAAGTGAAGCAATTAAGAATTCCATGCTGATTGCTTCAAACATGTTTCTGTATGCCATAAAGATAATAGCATCACAGATACATCCGCCTCTTCTCTCCCTGCCTCTTCCCATCCCAGTAACTTCTAATTCACATCCCTTCGCTTGTAATCCTGGCTCTGGAGGAGACGCCTCGAGGGTGCTCAGCCACCAGAATGGGCCTGCAGAGGCAGGGGAGCCTCCGTCCTTGGGAGATGTTTAAAACCTGGGTGGACACCGCCCTGGCCATGGTGCTATAGCTGGCCCAGCTCTGAGCAGAGGAGCTGGACCTGGCCAACCTGCACGCTTCCACTCCCCAGCTCTGCTCCTGAGCCTCACGGGAGAACTTGGCACGGAATTGGTTTTGTGTCATTTCAATAGGAAATAAGCTATGCTGGACAATCCACCTCAGTGCTCCTCATCCCTCCTTCACCTCCTAGTTCTTCCTCCAAAATAAATATTTGGAAGGCCTTCTAGGTTTACTGTGAGCAGCAACGTGACAGGAGCCAAACTGAGAAGCAGAAAAACTGAGAAGCAGAAAAGCGAAGAAAATTGCCTACAAGGGTTTACAATTTTGGAGCTGCCATAGCGGTCTAGCCTGCCATTTCATTTGCTCCTCTCATAAATTTTGTTCTTTACTACTGTTGGGTCCCAGGAGTCAGTGGCAGATGATGATCCTAGAGTGATGAAAGCAAAAAAAAAGAAAATAGAAAAGCCAGTAACATCTCTCCTTTTTTATATTTTATTTTACAGGAAGCTGCTTAGCCCCATTTCAAAGACTAATATGAAAAAAGTGCAATTAAATCCTCGAAAAACTGACAGATCAGCAAAACAAAACCACCCGGAGGAGAGCACGATTGAGCCTCATTAAGAAAGAGTTCAGTCTGTTTTTAAAACCTTTCTTAACACTTAGCTGGGTACCTCTCAGCAGCAACCGCTCCCAATGCGCCTGGCATAATTAGTGTCAGAACGGAAAGGAAAAAAATCAACCTAGGAAACAGAAATTAAAACACCAGATTTAAGTGAGAGAAAAAGGTTCAGCTGCAGCGAAACCATCTAAATTCTAACAATAACCCCTCCTTTCCGTCTGCGGCAAAGAGCTACAGTTCCACTATGTGCATAGACAAATACATGCCAATTAAAGAGAAAAGTGGCTAGGGCAAATTTGTGCTGTAAAATTTCTATCGCTCACCACTCCCAATCCCCAAACAATATCTGCATGGCAGTCACATCCACCCACGAGGTCAGGTTAATGACAGATGGACAGTAAATTACACTGACCTCGACAGCAATTATAACTATCACAGTTGACAATAAGGAAATTGAGATACAGGGACAAATTCTGTGCACTTTCAGTGGCCGGATCCTTTTGCAGGCTGTGCATGCAGACGCTCACATACGTACCCTACATGTTAAATCGCCAGCCTATAACAAGAAGCCATACAGCCGAGATCTATTATTTTGCGGTGGGGGTGGGGAAGAAACGCATGGGAGATAGAAAAGATGGCAGAGAGATGAAGCCATTTTATTAAATCAGGCAAATTCTAATTTATTCTGGGGAGATGGAGGAGAGAAAATGGATTCACTCTCAGCATGCTCCCTCTGTACCGTCTGATCCAATCCCCTCCGCCTCGCCAGAGGGGGAGGGGGCGGCAGACTTCTGCGATTCTCCCACAATCTGAGAAAAAGATTAAAAAATAAGGTGATTTTCCTTTCAGGATTTGCAGCAGCCATGGGGAAAAAGCTTTTCCTGGGAACGTGAGGCACCGAGCCCTGCTGCCAGCCATGCCAGGGGGTGTGCTAGGGCTCAGGGGCTTGCTTCTGGGGGGCGTCAGATCAGCAGCACGAGGTCTGAGGCATGCCACAGCTCCTCCACGGCACGAGCAGTGTAGGCGCAAGCACCGTAAGGGAAGCCTGGGTGGGAAGATGCCCTGTGGCCCTCTTGCTCTCTCCACCACACTTGGTGTATACCAAAGCATGCACCTCAGCACATTTGGGGCGATCACCACTGTTTGTCATCGCTGGGTAAGAGATGCTGGAGTACAAGTGTCAGGCGGGCAGTGCTGAGGAGGTCCCCGGGACCCAGCTGCGCCAGACCCGCGCGCTAGCGCAGAGCACGGCTGTGCCACCGCCACCGCTCCATGCTGCAGCGGCAGCACCGCGCTGCTACAGCTCGCAGCAGAAACTGCTCTGACACAACCGTGAACGCGGAGCTGAATCCTTCTGCCGCTCCAGCTGGCACCTCGGCAGCAGAGCAGTCACTAGCACGGCCAGGCAGCATCGGCTGGAAGCCATGGGCTCCTGCACCGCTCATGGCTGGGCGACTGAGGTTATCTGAAATGACACACAAAACCTGGAGGCCATCACGAAGCTCACATGCTGGGGAGACTGTCGTGACAGCCAGGTGTGAACAGCTCATACAGAGATGCTCCCAAGCGGAGGAGCTATGTGAGCTCCATGTTTTATGGAGGGGGGCGACATGCACAGCTGCCCAATGAGCAGAACGAGCCAAACAGCCCCCTCCCCTGAGACCAACAACATTTGTCCAAGCTCCAAAAAGAGCAAGTACTGCACAAGCACATGGACCCGATGTCCAAGCGTCCAAGACAGCCAAAACATCGCAACTGCAGAAGCAGCAGGAGGAGACACCCATGGCCCTCACCCTCATTCCCTGGCCAGGCCAGGCAAACCTCTACGCTTTGCTTGCTCACAAACGACCCGCGGCTGTGCAGTTCACAATCCATCGCTGCTGCGAGAAGCAGGCTGCACCAGCGGAGGAGGCAGCCTGCGCCTGGCGCTGAGGGACCTCACCCTCTTCCCTGCTCCGCCACGTGCCCTCTGCCCTGTCCCAGCAGCCCCTCCGAGTTCGTCGACCTCAGTGGTGAGGCCGACTCCTTGCCCCCGCTGCTGGCGTGCCCGGGTCGCGGCCACCCAGCCGTTCCCAACAAAGCAGCCCCGGCCCCTCTCCCACCCGCCCGCAGGAGCCTTCCCTGTGCTGGGCAGAGTGAAAGGAGAGGCAGCGGGGCAGAACTAATCCCTGCGCCGGGAGCGAGTTCCCCACCCTGCGCTGCCAGAGAGGCCCTGAGCCCGGCTCCCTGCCCCGCGAAGGGAAAGTGCTCGCGTGGGGAGCGGGAGCGTGGGGCTGGCTGCGGGGCCAGGGAAACGCAGCTTGGTGAAGGACCGAAGGCGCGAGGGAGCAGGGCTGAGCGGCGGTACTGAGAGCACAAATTCCTAATAGGAGAAATTCCTGTTTGCATCCAGCTCCGGTGTGGGCAGTGAAGCTGATTTTATGACTTATTTATTTATTTCATCTTTGATGAACAGAAGGTTAATATAAGAACAACTCCTTGGCAAACCTTTAAGGGTAATTCAAGCGACACTGATGTGAATCAATGTTCCCTTTGTGAACGCATTACTTGGCAGAAACTGGCTTTTTGTAACCCCCTTAAACCTAGCTGGCAAAACAAAAAGAAAAAAAAAAACGTCCTTCAAACAAAAGGATGAGGTGAAAATAAAGAGAGAGTCGACTGCACTTTATTCTCTTTCATAGAAGCAAATGGATTTGGTGCTTTTTATACATTAATCAATCAATATCACTGACTGTACATCAGCAGCGCAGCCAAGTTATGAATGACCTTTCTGGCAAAGAGGACACTTTTAATGCTCATAAGACTGCTCATAGCTTAGCAACTTTCCGAATTTATGCCTGCATGATTACCCCTTGGAGGCAGGCGCCCGTTAGCGCTGCACTAGATATGACAAGGTTAGTCCTTGCCAATTTGTGCAGAAGAAAGGAAACTGTTGACTGCGTGCACGCGCTTCATTTATGCAGTTGGCTGCTGCCTTCTGGAAGGCAAAGCACAGCCTGGCATCACCTGGACTGCCGTGTTCCTCCAGACCAGAAGGACCCTCAGCTGCGGTCCAAAGCCAGCTTTGGACCAGCAGGTGAGCGTCTTCTTAAGCAAAATACTCATGAAAGAGAGGAAGAGAGCTGAGCCCCGAACTGGCTCTCCTCGAGGCAGGAAGCAGATGTAGGACCTGGAGCATGTTTCTGCTGCTGCTCCGAAGGAGCCCAGTGGCTGCTGAGAGACACAAGGCGCGTGCCGGGGCTTAAGGCCAGAGCTTGCACTACATCCCCCTTCTGTCACTGCCCCTATGGAGCTGGAGCTGCTCTGTGCAGAGCCAGGGAGAGCACGGCTGTACGCTGTCACTGTAACAATGGACTCTGGGCGGCAGCGCCCAATCTCTCAATTCCTTATTATGCTATTTAAAAGAAAACAAAAAAGGATCCAGGCCTCAGACTGCCAAGGGGTCACCGCGTCCCTGTAGCCTGTGGCCCTGCCCTAGCAGCACAGCAGAAGTTGGGGTACTGCCACACGTGAGGTCTCTATTTCGCACTTCTGACCTGCAGGAGTTTTCAGAGTTGTGCATGTCCCCAGCCAGCTCCGCAAGCTCCCCACCTGGGGTGCGCTGCCCCCAGCACCACATTCCTCCTCACTACAGCTGAGAGGGAGCACTGGGCTATTGCCATACCCGCTGTGAGAAAGGGAGGGCAAGCAGAGAAACTAATCAACTTGCTCATTTCAGAACTACCCTTATTTTTTAAACAGAATTGTGGCTTTCCGCTTGACTTTGAACATTTATTTTTGCTCTTCACACAACATTGCCATCCTTTTCTTTTTTCTTGCTGCAACTTGTACCATTTGGAATAACCTTCCATTTGACAGGTGCTTAACACACATCTTATTTCATATTAATTACCTTTTGGGGCTAGAAGTTGATTTTCTCCTTTGTCACATCTCTCAATCGTTCCTTTCCAACAGCACCCAGCTTTGAAGGGCTTGAAGCTCTGTCTAATGCGAGATACTACAAACCCACACCGCATCATTCAGACAGCACGTCCTAGACATTCAGATGTTTCCTGTCCTTTCATTTTTTTCCTATTTCTGCCATTTTAGAATGATCCTGGCAATTCTGATGAAACCTCTCTTTCCCTTCCCTCTCTTTCCCCAGCATCTGGAATTGGCACCACCCCTGGCCCTGCAGCCCCGGGCCGCGCGGCTTTAGGTAAGAGCCACCCAGAAGCGATGCCCAGGGACAGCAGGGGCAGCGGCCGTGCCCTGCACCCGCCTCACGGCCACCTCGGGGGTCTCCACCAAGCAGAGGTGGCCCAGGGCTCCTGCCACGTGTGGGGGCACAGCCGACAAGAGCAGCCTGACCCCAGCCCTGCCACAGCACGGACCCCGCTCTGCTGGGTCTGAGGCTGCAGGGGGATGCTGCCTGCAAGGGCAGTTCCCTGGTGGGTCTGAGCAAATGCCCCCAGGGCTCGCCTCCCAGGGAGCTCACATCTGCCTTCGGCTTGTTTTAGGGCATTTTCTGTATCTTTCTGTCCATTAACTAGAAGCTCTCATCTCTCTGCACTCTCCGTCTTCCCCACATCACTGCTCACAGCACTGCTTGGAGTCCCGGGAAGAGGGAGCGTCTAGGGAAGGGGTACTGGGGGCATGATTCGTCTCCCACCCCCCCAGTCTTGTCAGGTCCACAGCAGTCAGGGATGAGCTGGCAAAGGACTCCAACACCCAGGCTCTGGGGAATGATGCGCAGCAGGGAAAGGTCTGCTCGCTTCCAACTACCCATGTCTACTTCCTTGCGCTCGGCATCCAGCCTGCGACCTCTAACCCCCTTCAAGGCTGGAACAAAATAAACCCCGACCAATCCTCCACACCACACACACAAAAGGGAAGGAAAAAAAAGAAAAGGAGAAAAGTGAGTAGGTGATGTGGAAAGGAGAGGTGGCTGCACAAGTGAAGTGGAACGGACAGGCACTGTGCGCTGCCAGATTGCCTGCCTGCCTGCAAAGGCCAAAATTAATGCCATTGTTTTGCCACAAAGGAGGCAGCAAAGTAGCAGCGGAGGCCAGAGAACAATCCTAAACACCAAGCCCTAATTCACCCTTCGTAACAATAAAAAGGAGGATGGAAAGGGCCAGAATGCTTCAGCGTAATTGGTAACCAAATGAGAGAGCAGTTCCCAGAAAAGGAGCAGAAGTTTCTACTTTGCATGAATGCCAGCAAATCAGAAAAGCAAAGAAAAATGCTCTTAAGTCACGCTCAGTCCATCCCCACTTTCTGTCCAGGGCCACTCTGTCATCTGAGCTTGGCAGTGAGCAATAGCAGGGGCAGATCGGGGGCCCCGCTCACACCATTTCAGAAGAAAGAGATTTAAGGGCTCGGGGTCCCAGCACACGACCAGGAAGGCGATCAGTGGCGATGCATCAGTGCATCGTGCCAACTGAGGAGAAGGCCAGGACACCCCTGCAGCCACAGCAAAGGAGATCAACATCTGACATGCTCTATGTGAAAGAAACAACATGCCAGGACACATGTGGAATGGGATGGAAAAATTAAACGCTGTCGTTTAATGAAGTGGCTTCAGATGAATGAAAAGATGAAAGAGGGGTATGAGGAGGTATCTGCACAGAAGAGGAGAAGATCAGGGCTGCTTGTTCTGCCAAGAAAATAAGGCAGCCTTGACAGAAGCATCCAAGGAAGGCTGGTTCAAAGGAGCTGGACCAATACCGCTCCTCTCATCTTCCATTCTCTGGAGTACTGATAATGAACATGGAAAAAATGCAAATTTGGATCAAATATGGATAATACTTTCTCATACAACTCCCAATTAACCTTAGGAACTTGTGGCCTGAAGAAATCATTGAGGTCAAAACAAAATACATGGCAAGGGCATCAAGATGTATAAAAATAAAGACATAAAAAAGCAAACTATTTGGAAGAAACATAAACCTTCCTGCTTAAGGGCAAGAATTAAGTGTCAATAAGGAGGAGACCTTTCTTTGAGATAGGCTATTATTTGTTTATGGGTCCCCAAATTTCCTTCTGAAGCAGCTAGAGCTAGACATTGGTGTTGGCAGACAAGTTACTAAGCAATCTCAAGATTTTAGTGGAAAAACAAAGAAATAAATGCAGTAGCACCAGTTCTGAGGACCTTAATGCCATTCCAAGAGGATCAACAGGCCTTACAGAAGGAAAAGGAACCAAGTATATTTAAGAAATATATGCAAACACAAGATGGCCAGCAAGCACACAGGAGTGTCCTCCTGACGTGCGTGTCAAAGTACACTTAACGGCACTGACTATGCTGGAGCGGTGAGGCCAGGGGTTACTTCTAGCCCTGTGCCAGTCGCTGTAAATCCTTGTTTCACAAATCTTCCCCCTGATAAGGTACACGATCTCATTTTGCCTACAGCTCTTAAAGAAAAACAAAATCAATTTCAGAAACCAAGCTCTGTATCTCTCGCAATTAAGCCTATACTCCTAAAAAATGAGCTGCAGGATGAGAATACTCTTCATGTTCATAATGCCTCATCTGAACAAAGATCTCACAGCACTTCTTCATTTAGATCAGACACTGTCCTCCAGTCCTGCCAGTTAGGTAAGGACCACCAGACCTGTTGCTCCTGCAGCAGAATGAAGAATGAGAGAATCAGTACAGGGAAAAGACAGAACCAGAAGGGAAAGGAATTGATGCTCTGCAGAGAATATTCTTTGGGGCGCAGGGGAGGTGGAGTATGTTCTCTTCCAGCATTCAGCTGGACTCTGTGGTTTTGCACCGGCCTTCTTAAATGGTTCTCTTGTACAGGGAAATGAAGCCTACACCATAATCCCAAATCAGCATTTTTAACAGCAACAAGTTTCAAATTCACCTTTCAAGCAGGATGGCACACTAGTGTGCTGATGCTACGGGTCTGGAAAGGCTCTTTCACGCTTGCTTTCTCTCGTGGAATTGCTTCAGCTGACCAGTTGTGACAGAAGACTGCTCTGGTTAGGACAAGAAATGGTTCGCCTGGGAGTACTCTCCTTGCGTATTTGGCACTTGGAAGGGCAAGTTTCTGCCTCTGAAGATCTGAAGGAAAGACCATTAGAAGGGACTCTACCTCTCCCTTCCAGCTATCAAAAAGCACATGGCAAAGTTCAAGGAATTCAGTTTCACAACCACTTTGAAGAGTAAGGAGATATTCTTGTTCCATGGATGAAAGCCTAAATGGAGACATGACATACTTCCATCAATTTATGCCAGAACTCTGACATTGTTCAGATTTCTGGAGTCTCAGTCCCATCTTTTAACATCTCTGAGAACCATTAAAACAAATTAGCAACATTTTTATAATCTCTAAATTAAAAATGTTTAAGGACAAATACAATGCTAATGTGTGCTTAGTGTCTTTGCTAATCCAAGGCCCAGAGGTTGCTTCTGGACCCTGGACTACATCGTTCAGAGGTTTATGCAGTGACCTGCCCATTGTGATTTGCATTAAACACCTGGCCAGGAGTTCTCACTGACGGCAAGAAGCCAATGTAACTTGGTCTCTTGGAAAACCCACAGGCAGATTCTGTTCCAACCAACGGTGCAAAAGCACCACAGTAGGAGGAATGAAGGGATCTTGCCCTGCAATTTCCACTTTGATGAAAAGATGGAGCTGGAGACCAGAAATCCAGTGCAAACGTACTGTGTGATGAACAGAAACAATTCCACAGGAGCATCCTGTGCATCCATTCTAACCACATAGTTTCATCTTTCACAGGAAGCGTGGATTTGCTTCCTTCAGCACGCACTGTCATGGCCCAGGGACATCTGTTAGTGCCCCAGTCAGTCTCAGGGAGAGCTTGATGTTTAGACTGGCTCAGATACTCTTTTAAGAGAAACTGACATCCTTTACATAGAAAAGTGCATTGTTTTCAGGAAAAAGGACTTAGGAAAAAATACAGAATTACAGCTACACTGGAGGAGACTCCATCCAGCCTGCACATATACTTCTTGAGAAACAGAAACCATCCCACATCCTCTTTCCCTGTTCTTCCTGCACTGCAATAAAAACATAGAAAATAAGCTTGGCATTTCTACCTAGCAGTGTCCTGCCAAAATGAGACGTATGAGCTACCAGTTACTGAGTGAGGCTTTCAGAGGCAGGCCTGGGGCCCCCCGAGCTGGCAAGCTCCTGCCCACCGCCTCCTGATGCCCTGCTGATGCTTCCTCTAAAAAGGAAACTGCAGGATGTGGCTGGTTCTGGTGGTACTGCAAAACGGTTTTGGCATCAGCATCACAGAGGTTTCAACCCTGTTCCTGACTCTGAACCTCCAAAGAACAGCAGCAGTCTCAGAACACGGTCATGAGTCTGGACAAGACATCTGGCTTCAAGCACAACTTTCATTTTTTTGGCCCATCACAGCAAACAGCCAGAAAGGTTCATTACTGACGACATGTGCAGATGGGCAGGAAACAGCCGAGTGGAAGGGACTACTGGAAACTCGACCACCTTAAAGTGGTGCTGCCGTGCAAATCCCATCCCAGGGAAACCGTCTCAGCCTCTGACACTACTTAAGGGTGCGCCTGTACGACTGAGGGGAGACGAAATGGCTGAGTACCATGCTCCCAAACCTGCCAGTACTCTTCAGAAGTCATTAGGTGAGGCTCCACACTGCTGACACCAGAGACCAAAATTAAGTGTGGGTGGAACACTGTCAGCTGCAGCAAACCCTGCAGTACCATCTGGCAGGCTAGGGTCCTGCTCCCATTTCCTACCTCTCCTCCTGGCACGGGCCCAGAACGCTTCTGCGCTGGTGCTGCACAAGCGGGGAGGCGGCAGGAGGCCAGGAAGGCCAGTCTGGTCACTGAGCCTCACAGGACGCTCGGACGCCATAATGGGGCACGGCTGTGCCTCCACACGGGGAGCAGAGCAAAACCCAGGAAGCATGTGCAGCGCTGACGGTAGAGCCTGGAGGTTTGCTCTGTCTCGCACGGAGTCAGGCAAGGCAGTTGGTTTGAAACAGAGTTCTTGTTCTGTGTCAGTAATTATGTCCAGTAATCAGCAACTGCCAAGCCCAGCTGCTGGACCTTGCCATACTGCAGCTCCTCAGTGAGGACTCGAACACAAAGCCTGACGGGCAGAGCCTTCCCTTCTGCAGCCCCTCCTCACTCTAGTACACTGTTTACTTATAAGCAAGTTAAACATCCTCATTTCCTTTTAACAGAAAGCCTCTCTCCAACTGAACATGACTAAGAATTTTTCTTTTTGCCATTGTCCCAACCTAATCTGTTACTGGGCAAATTGGCAGGACAGAAGGCGTCAAGGAACCAGCGATATTCTGTGCTGGAGCTCCAGCTTTCCTTTTCTCCTTGCAACTTGAATGTCAAGGCAGGGAGCTCAGGTAGACACCCTACCCGACGAAGTGCAAGGATTAAACAGAATCAGCATGGCTGTGCTGAAGAGACTTTAAACATGAGCTGAATTTGCTGCTAAGATGAATCCTGGGTTGCTCACACTGACATCTAACCCTTCTCCAACACATCCTGCGACTGGGTTGCACTATCTACAACCATTCAACCTACAATGTTTTCATGGGTTTACTGATTTACTCCAAAAAAAAGGAGTCCTTCACTCTTGAATTCAACCAGCACCACTGCAACAACCACCTTTAAGTCCTCAGGACAGAAGTTCCCTATTCTAAAAGTGAAATGGAGAGAGGGGAAACAGGAGAAAAAGGAGAGAAGCAGAAGGTGCAGCTGGCGCCAGCAGCAGGGCTTTTGGTGACCAGGAGCGAGATGACAGGTTCAGGGACACAACTGGTCTGTCCCAAAGGAAACAGCTGTTGGCCTGAACTCAGGAGAGAAGCTGCTGACAACCTGGCTTCAGTCTGGCTCCAGAGTTTGTTTTGATGGGGAGAAAACTGTAGAGCAGAAGAGGGACCAAGACCTTCCCAGCACTTTACTACAGCATCTGGTGGTGTTTTTCCCTTTACTTTTCTTAAGTGGAAAGGGCTTTAAGATGCAGCTGAACAAGAAAAACATTCTGGAACAAGTCAGCCATCAGAGCTTCCTCTCTTTCTGCTTAATGAAAGCCATGAGCTCCCAATGACAAGTGTCTGCTGGAGCTAGATGGGGAGTTTATGAGATTCCTGCCACGTTTCAGTGATATTACAGCATGCCTTTGGTCTGCCTTCCCCAGCCCAGCTATCTAACCACTTCCTTCCCGCCAGGCGCCTCCCATTAGAGAGTTTCATTAAGCGAATGCTTGGGGGTTTGTGTAGATTTCTGTTACCCCCCCCCCATCATGCATTACCAGGGGCACATGAAAAAGTCATGATAAACTTTAATAAAAACAAAATTAAAATGATTAAACCTTTCATATCCTTTAGAGATTATCTATACACCGCTGGTTGGTCAAAACAGAGCTAGGGCACAACTGCTTTTTACTTTAAACTCAAAACCAACCCAAAAAATAAATAACAAAGGAAATCTGCCTCTGCCAGATATTAAAGGGGAACAAACTTTATTCCTCTGTTCTCTGACGCCAGACCAGACCTCAACAGTCCCATGATGTCCCATAAGCACAAAGATAGAAAGATGCCAGTCGAACAGGAACAGCGTTCAGAATTTGGGCAGGGGAATGCACAGAAGCAGGGAATGGTTATAAATTATGCTACAGAATAATGCCAAGACAGAGAAGTCCAATCAGGCCTCCAAAGGGACTTACTTTCTTAAAACACATGGCTCTATTCTCACATTGTTAGACCTTCCATGAGAACTGTCTGCAGCAATCCTGACCTTTGGCTGCCAGTAGTATATTTTTTGAATTTTGATAACCATTAAAGCAACACAAAACTAAAGCAGAACTGAAAGTTTCCACCTTACTCTCTGTCCATAACGGAGAGAGCTTGCTACCTGCCTGGTCTCTGAACACACACTCCAGAGGAGAGACCCAGCACAGAAACACGGTGACTCCCATGAGGAACTTGCTGGAAAAGGTAAAAATTCCTTAAGCCATTCAATCCACAAAAAAAAATTAAAAAATTCCAAGGTTCATCAGAACAACAAAGGGGAAAGCAACAAGCTGTCCTCCCGTTTTAAATGAGCACACATGACATGAGATCTTGGAAAACAAGATGATAATCCTGCATGTGGGGGTATTTGGTAGGGTTGGCACAGAGATCAGAAATGCTTCAGTAAAGGAGAATTGCAAATTTAATCAGCTTAACATACATATCGCCAAGAGCTGTTTTCCTCTCTCTTGCTATTTCACGTATGTTATTGCACTGTGGGTGAATGTTTTCTCAAAACAGGACAATAGCTTGTCTTACTCCCTACGTCTGAGGACGAGATGACAGAAACGGATTTCCTCTTCAGACAACAAAGCCATTGCACACCCTCACTGTAGGAAACAGCCCCCAGCCTAGAAAGCTGGGTGCACGCGACAAGGCACCCAGTGGCCTTTCTGGCCCGCTCTCAAGTACCTGCTGAGACTGGGCTGCTCACTGAGCACTCCTTTGACGCTTTATACACCAATGATTTGGTTGCATTTACATGCAACACTTCCAAAACAAAGCCTGAGCAGGCTTCTGCCTTCAGGGGTTTACAGATAACGTATTGGGAAAAGACAATATTGGGTTGCAGGGGGAGAGAGAAAGAGATAAAAAGCCTGAGAGAAGCTAATGAAGCTGGGCAGCATTTGATGTTTGCACACAGGAGCTGAAATTGTCATTTTGGTTGGCAGATTATTAAATGTGTCAATCAAGGACAAGCCTGGAAATGGCAAGGGGAACCACGTGAAACGAGTTCAAACACCAGGAAGGAATCCAGTTTTGAGGAGGAGAGGGAGACTGGTAGGGGTGTGAGACAGGAGGATTCCTCCAGTGATAGGAGACAAAGGCAGTGAAGGAGATGGCATGCAATACTTCATTTTGGAACTCTTGCTCGCAGTAGATGGGAAGTTTTATACCAAGTTTCTCAACATGCACCTTGCACGTTGCTCTTCCCTAGCCCACTGCAGGGGCTGTCGTGCTGTCTGGAAGGGTCGCACCATCAGATGTTCTGACCAGGTAAACCTGGGCATCACCAGCAGAGTCAGAGCTGTAGCGTGCTTTTGGCTGTGTGCATACTGCTGTATTCATTCTGCATGCTGTTCTCTGGCAGACACTCTACATGTAATCTGCTTTGGGAAGTTTTTAATTGCCGTGCGCAATTATGTCCGATGGAAAAGAGGGGAGAGGCTTATAAAAACAAACTCATTATTCCTTTCTGAAACCCTCCATTACCTCTATCAGATGGAGGAGAGCAACACGCATGTTTCTCCAGCAGTAGTAATGACCACAGCTTGTTTACTTGAGACCAAGTGCAGGACATCACGTATTAATAAACCTGAGTTATTTCGAGCAGGGAGAAATATCATCTAGCATTACCAATTTTCATTTCCAAAGTCTTAAAGTTCCACTGGAAGTATGGAGCTTACAATCATGGAAAATTCACTCCAAAGGAGCAAGTCACATCCCTGTTGTAACATGTAACATTTATAATTACTCCACGCTGGATGATTGTGAATGAGAAATGCCTCGCATGGTTGCCACTCTTCAAGGTGAGAAAATAAGAGGATGGTTCCCCTCACTGAAGATTTCCGTGGAAGATCTTCTTCCTCTTTCTCCACAATTTGCTTCATTTCATTTTACAGATGAGCTGATCACAATCCCTAAGTACAGGGCATGGCCACTAAGGAAAGTAAAGGGAGGAACTGGGGAGCTTGGATAAGAGAGGGGGAAATTCAAAGAGCAGCGCCTTTGGCCTCGAGGAAGAGGGTAACATTTTGTTCTGAGTCACAAATTTATACAGGCGAACGTGGCTCATATCAAGACTCCCTTCTGCTAAATAGAAACTTTTTGTCTAAGAGAAGCCTCTTCATACTGCAAACCGCATCCTGAGTATTTCAATAACAAATCTGCTCCCGATCACGTGGGAACTTGCTTCCGTTCCCATTTACCACCACCTCTCTCCTAGCGACAATGCCTTCATATCCTTGGTGCAGTTACAGAAACTGCTTTTAGGAAAGAGGAGCATTAGCGAAGTCTTTCACATGTCTCAGAGTAAAAACAGAGGAGCAAGAAACATATGCATCCAGCAGTCTGCAACCACCACAGACAAAACCACGCTGAGCTTGGTAACTACTATTTTAAACCACATGGGATGTTCTCATCTGGCAACAGCTTTAGCTATGTTTATTTACATACTTGGTTCATTAGAAATTCACAACCTCATTTTAGTTCGCAGCCCTTTGGAAGGTTCAATATTGAAATATGAGCAACACATGAAGGGACGGTGCACCCACCTCTGCTCATGGGGCAGAGGAAGGCAAAAAGCAGGAGCAGTGGGGTACCCCCGTCTCCCAGGAGCTCTGGACACATCTTTACAGTAAAGCTATTCCTCTAGAAAATTGTAATCAACCTGATCAGGGTGGGGAGAACGGCCAGTTCCTTGCTGTTTGCTGCATAGTGAGCACCGTGGACATTCCTGCAAGACCAGGATGGGCAAGGGAAGACATGCAGGCAGCGATCCTCCTGCTGACACCATGCTCCAGCCCCTTTCCTGTCCAAACAAAAGGTCCTTTGAATGTACTTGGCTGAGTCTAGCAACTGCCTCCAGAGAGCCTGCCCTCATTCTTCACATGCAAGGACGCCTAACAATGACTTTGTGTGTTGGAAGAAGATGCTACTCAGGATTTGGCAGAGATTAGTAGGATTGCTGAAACAGTATGTCCGGCATAGGGGATGGCTCTCAGCAGTGCAATGAGGAGACTGCAGCATGCCCTTACATAAGCCCAGGAAAATAATTTTTCAAAAACTACAAATGGTATCTCTGGCTGACTTAGCCTGGTCATAGGGGAACACTCCCATGTCCAAAAGGACACAGAGGTTCTCCAGAAGCATATGGTGCTAGGAAAAACTATCTACAACCCCACTGAATAGAAGATATTCTTTTACCTTTGCAAAACAGTCTGCAGGATGACTCACAGAGTTGAGAGATGGTCAGCTTTTCCCACTAAATATTACGTGGCTTCTACAAGTTATCCAATTCCTACTGCAAAACTCTGTGATGGCCTCCAGCACAACTGTAAAGATCACTAAATTTGACTTTTTTGGAGCTTACTTGCTATGCTTTATTTATTTATTTTTAAGAATTCTCACCAGTCACATAGATTATGTCCAGACTGCGGTATTCAAAATACCTTGAAAAACGAGAAAGGTGCACACTTTTTCCACGCTGCACTCTGCTCCTTCCTTGGACAGCATACTTAGCTTCCAATGTTGGTTGGTACCTCAGGGCAGGAACTTCTCCTCCACGTGCACACCTCCTGCCATCCTAGCCACAGAGAAACTGCAGAGCTTGCTTTTACTAAAACTCCTTGGCCGTGCCATATTATTATCTGTATTTAAATCTACTAAAATCTCTGTTTCTCTTTAGAGATTCAAAGAGGATGATGAAAACGAAATTCCTGGGCAACAGACTATACCATCTCTTGACACAGCTTCACCCGAGCCTTCTGGTTCTAGTTATTCCACTAAACCCAAGCACAAGGTGCTTCCACCTGAGGGACCTCAGCTCAGGTCAAGCTTGATGCAAGCAGCAGGACTCTCTCCTGACTTCAGGAGTGTGGCTGACCCTGTCCCACGCAGCTGCAGGAAGCACCCATCCTGGGTCAGGAACGGACACCTCACAGACTGCCGTCCTACGCAGTGCGAAGAGCAGACAAACCCTGCTCTGTTCCTCCCACAGAGGCCAGTGACGGAAAGAGAGTGCACATGGAGATGGAAAACAGGGCAAGTCAGGAGCAACAGGTAAAGGAGGAAACATTAATTATAAGCAGCACTTGCCTAAAGAGAAACAGGCCCAGCTACTGGGGCTGTAACAAATCCACGTCTCATGTAAAGAGCAATGCAACGGGGCGAGCAGGGCTGTGCGCGGGAGACGAAGCAGCAGTCCCGCTCTGGGCTGGCTGATCCACACACGGTTGTCTGAGTTATAAAACGGGCTGCCTGCACTTGATGCCTTCTAGAAGGAAACACTTTCAAAGCCAGAATGAAAATTTGGTGCAGGTTGTTTCATTCTTTTATTTCTATCATTATCTAATGAGTCATAAGTGCATCCATCCCTACATCTTGAGAAGCTTTTGGTTTTTATTATGTTTTTTTCCTAACCCCCCATCATTAAAAATCAATTAGCTTATGGGTAACGTTATACAGATGCTTCTGCAGCCAGGGGCTGACATCTGCAGTGGCAGCAGCCCAGATACTACAGCAATAGATGTCCAAAAATACCCCATAGAGGAAAATAAACTCCCACCCCTAAAGCTGTATTCATTCTGATCAACAAAACAGCTGAATGACCAGCCTGGGCCCACCTCCCTGTCTTCTGCATAATTAGCACACTTCTCAGAGCAAGCAGAAAAGTTTAATTGTCTTTAATTATCGAGTTCAAGGAGGACTGGGTTTTTTGCTTGATGTCCATATAATTTCCCTGCCAATGACTTCATCATCCCTTTACTGGAAGTGAAGTGTAGCTTCTAAAGCTCTTTTCCATAAAAGACACAAAAGTTTCAGTGAAGGCTGTGCTGCTGGCACAAGCAAAGAGACAAAGGTCCTTGTGTCTACAAGGCTGCTGCTTAGACTGCTGCATGTGTTTTCTGAGGGGTGGGAGGGAATGAGTTGCAACTAATGTGCAATCAAGAACCATCACAATTACAAATGTAAATGAACAGGCAATTGGCACTGACCTTTGCAGATTGTTAGAGGACTAATTAAGGTATGATCAGACACTCTCTTCCAACAGATTGAGATGCCTCTATACAAGCAAATATCTACGTACCACCTCAGAGACAGCAATGCTTTTTCCTACACGCTTGCACACACCACCGCGTTAGGTACACACAGACACACGCGTTTAACCCTGGCACCTTGTCCTTGCCACAGGGCAAAGGAGGACAGAGTGGGAAGGGGAACAACGCCACTCGACTTACTTGGTCCATGCAGCCCCATTTACAAAAGGCTACAACAAAAGGGCTAAGCTACCTTTCATTGCTGTAACCAACAGCTTTATGTAAAGTTAGAGATGAGGAGATTGGAAAAGTTCGAAGAATTTAGGGGAAGAAAAAAAGTGGTAAAGGATCTTTCAGTACTTCTAGCAAAGCCACAGAGATCTCCAGCACCAGAGGTCACGATGGTGGCTGCCACGTGCTCACTTCAGCAGGGGGAAGCCAGCACCTCGCCGTGGGTCGCAGCTTGCCTGGGGCCTCCCTTGGAAGCAGCCGGCTGGAGCCCATCACCTCCTGGAAACTCGGGACCCCTTACAACACCACCCTACATGCATGCCTTCTTAGTCACAGTGGACCGAAGCACCAGGTGTGGGACAAGGCTGCACAGCACCGCCGCGGCCATGCAGCACCTGCACAGAAGGGCACAGAAGGGAGCTGCTCTGCCAGCCCGCCCTGCCCTCAGCACGCCGAGCAACGCGGCCCCGGAGCACCACGCAGGGACATGGCCGAGGCCCTGGGCAGGGCTGGGCCACCGTCTGCAAGGAAGTTTTGCAGAAGAGCTACGAGGAATATAATGCTTTAAGAGTCCACAGAAAGATCAGTGTTAACAAAAGGGGACTTGCTTTGGAAAAAATGAAAGCTGCTACTACTGTGTTTGTAGGGAAAACGAATTCTAAACAAATATAATTAACTAGAAGAGGAGAGAGGATCGCAACGATGATTACCGGGGAGTAATAGCAGGCATCAAAACAAACTACTACACTTGTAATGCAGCAAACCAGGAAAAAAGTCACTCTCCCTGCGGGCCCCATCGACAGAGAAGTGTCACAGATCAGAAAAGCACATTCTACTCAAGGCGTCTGAAACACAGGAAAGATTTTCTCGTGTTATCAGTTATCACAAGAGACTTCTCATCAAAAAGCACTGAGGGAAGTCTGCCTAGCCCACAGAAAAGAGGATAAAAAACATAAGAGGGATACAGTAGAGACAGCATCCTATTATACAAGAGGAATAAGCGCAAAGAGCAAGCTGCGAACAGAACTGCAGCCCTGCTCTGGGAGGAAGAGCATGTCCCACTCTGACAGCATCGTGCCCATGAGGGATGTGAGTGAAGCCCCCCCAGCAGCACGCTGCTCTTCTGAACGGTTGCACCTACACATGCCATGTGCATGGCAGCCAAATACACGGACAAACTTCAAACCGAGACAAAGCAAACCCGTCAGGAAAGTGTAGGTATGTGTCTGTTCCTGCTCTGCATCACTGCAGAAGAATAACCACAGCCAGCTAAACAATAAGTAACAGCAGCATTTTATAGCACTGGAAGGTTGAAAGTTGCAGGAAAAAGGAAAAAAAAAAAAAATAAGGAAGGATCAGCCTGTTCGGAGCAGATCTTTTTATGCTTGAAGAAACTACACTGAATAAACCCAATCTGAGAAACCAGGTGTCGTGGCCTGCACCAGGCCAGCGTTACTTGCGGTGAGCAGTGTGACAAGCACCTCGGGTGTGCTGGCAGTGACCCCACTGCGTGCCCTGGCCTCTGGCCTCTTTTTGCTGTCTTTTTTTAAAGACATGTCTTTTGTTAAAAAACCAACAAGCTTAAAGGAAATTATCTCAAGCAATTTGAAAAAGTGAAGTATTTTCCAACTGAGATTCCCTTTTAGTGATCAGTCAAGACTTTTAGTTAAAACAAACAAACAAACAAACCTCTTAAAATGGTTGACAAACTCTTCTCAGCTAGTCAGCTTCTGCAGTCTCAGTATCTGCAATGCCATAATCCTGGCAGACATATGGAGGAAAAAAATTTCTAAAGTAAAAAGCAAGTATAAACAGAGAGTTTCAAGACAGTTCTGTGTGTCACAAAAGGGCACAGATGGTGTCTCCTCTCTATTCCTTTTGCTTTTAAGAAACTCACAAACCATACAATACTGGTCAGTATGTTCTTTTGAACTTTTTTTTTTTTTTTTTAAGCGGAGCATCATGGAGAAGCATCATGGAGAAGCAGAACTGCTGTAAGAGCTACAGTCCCCTCCAGCACGGTGCAGCAGCTACAGCGTGCTGTCCCTGTGACCTTTGGGAAAGCATATTCCATGCACTTAACTCCACTGGGCCTCTGAGTTCATGGACCGGTCACTTTTTTCCATGAGACCGAATTTAATTCCTAATAAAAAAAAAACATCCTGGTTCCTTGTCTCTCACTATGGCTATTAATTGCAGAACACCAGTTCCTCAGAACACCTTTCTGTAACAAATAGCCACTTCCACAGCAGTCATGGATGAAAGTCTGGTTGCAGCTCAGAGGACGGTTGTGATGACTTCCATTTGCATCCCCCTGGCTCCAGCATCACACCCCTGACAGCACACATACCAGCCTTCTTGGGCAGGCTCTCCTCCTCCTCCCTCCAAAGAGGACTTTATGAGATCTTGACTTTTCCTAACATAAAAAGCTTCTGAATCCTTTAAATAGTTAAACAAAACGTAATTTCTGTTTTGCCCACACTAACTATCCCCATTAGGGCACATTTTCTGTTGTTAGATTCACTGCTCTCTTTCCCCACTCTATGTCCCTTCTGCATGAGCAAGTTCTTGCCCCATGCCATGTCTCCACTTGTCAAGAGGAGACATAGAAAACTGGCAAACACATTTGCCACGTCTGCCCCTTCTTCCGCCCACCCCTCTCAACCAGCTCCTCCTCAAGATCCATTGTGACTGACAGACTAAAAATCAACAAACAAGCTGGGACAGGAATGCAGTGGTGCTCAAGACATCACCTGACACAAGGAAAAATATCTACAGAAATTATAGTTCGCTAATCTGTTAGAATTGTCCGTATGTTGCTGTATCTTTAGACACATAATATTCCACTGTTTAAGAACCTGAACATACACACTTCTCTACATGTCAAACTTGCATTTAACCCTACTGGAACTGAGAAAATTACCTACAAGTATGAAATGAAGCATGTGTATAACTAGTCAGTGCTTCAGAGCCACCAACCATAAGCCCTATGATGCAGAGCTATCCCTGACACTGTAGGTACAATGGGGGTCCTGTCATACTTCAGGACATGTTCCATAACATATTATTAATGAAGCATCAACCCCACAACAGGGAGGAGAAACAAGAAAGTCACCGAGCTCGCCAAGAAACTGCAGACAGCCTAATGCTGCTAGTCAAATACTGTGACGCACATGAGCTGGGAGCCCAATGCTGTTCGTGCAAGAGAAGCAGCACTCACCAGCATCAGCAGCTGGACACTTGCGGATGGTGAAGATCTGTCCCAAGTCTTCCTCTTCTTCAGGGAGACCCTTCTGGAGGCGTTGCAGCTTACGTAGGCTTTCACTCCGTTGGTGTTTCATGGAGCGTACATGCTGGATAAGGTTCAGCTTGGCCTTGGTGGAGTAGTTACAGAGGACACAGTGATAATAGCAGCTTTCACCCTCAACCCCGCTCTCATGATGCTGAAGGTGCTGTGAAGAACAAAGTAGAGAGATGTGAATTTCCTGCATCATCTCCAATCTCTCTGGGTTAGTCCACTGCAAATTGCTAAAAGCAACCTGGGAATTAGGTAAGAAACCACTTTTTGAAAAAGAAACAGTGAGATCAAGACTGCTTATTCTCAAGATACCACATATTCTCCTGCTTAAAAAGCAAGAAAAACATAACACACTGAATTGAGCACAGGAAAAAAAAATGAGATAGGCAAGATCATCTTCAGTGAAAGAAGATACAAGATCCAGCATTAACAACTATTCAAAACATACACATGGCTAATCCTTTCATATTTAAAGCTTATCCTGGGAGGGCATCCAACCTCACGTCAAACAGATAAAGTTAAATTTAATAAATCCTCACTAGAAACCAAGAAGGATAAAATAAAAGCAATTTTAGAATGCAATGAACCTATTACATGGAGAGGTCTTGAAAACAGTGAATGGAAGTGGAGCATGGAGCGTGTGCCATCCTATCACCTGGCGCTCTGTTCCCTGGAGTTTTGGTTTTACTCCCTCGAATCTGGAAGAAAGCAGCAGTCTGGCCCAGAAGACAGTCCTGACAGCAATCCAGACTGAAAAAACAACGGTAAGCATGCAGCTGGCAGTCACCACAAGAGGTTAGCGCTTGGGAAGAACACTTGTCACCCTCCAAAACTGTGCTATCACAGCCAATACAGCTAATTTGAGAGTATTATGCCCTGATTATTTGACAAAAATCTATCAATCGCTTAGCACAGTGGTCCACACTGCTAGGGAAATTAATAACTATTTTATGTTATGGATCCCAAGGATGCAGCAATTATTTCTTAAAACCACAGGGAAGAATTCACTGCTTACAGCTATGCTGGCAGCCAGAGCACAGCCGCTCCCCCTCAGTTTGGGGAGAATCCCAGAGATTTCACAGTAGCATTCCTGACTCCCGCAGTAAGGTCTTGTCGCAACGAGAAGAGAAATGGATACCAAAGTCAAACAACATGAAAGACTCCTCAGTGAATGCTGTTTGGTGTTTCCACCACATACCTATGATACAGCTATGCAATAATCCACATCAGCTCTTACCACCCAACCTCAAGACCTTTCCATCTCCTGAGTCACCTCATGACACTCTCTCTTCACCACACGTTTCACTCAAGGCACATAAGTAGGGTGATTTGGATATGATCTCCAGGCTTGTCAATCAAAAATATTGCCTACGTGCAGCCAGGACCTTCTGGTAAAATTTCTGAAGGGTATTATCTCAGTTACAGCTAAGATAAGACTAGAGACATATTACCCAGCTCTGTGTGCTTAGCTAACACGGAGGAAGGAGAGCCCTCTGAGTCTAGGAATGATTAAAAATAGGATAGGAGCTGATGCTGAGGCTTCTGATTGGAAGTGCGAGGGAAGAGAATAAATGTATTCTAGATCTGGCTAATTAGACTAGCCTCTTTGGGGATCACGATGTATTTAATTAAATTCACTGTAATATTTGAAGAATCCACCAGGGCACTAATCCCACCGGTGCCCTCAAAAGATTTTTTTGCTGTTTTCCCTCATAAGAACTACTTCTTCCTCTTATTTCTATTGTTTGCATGCATTACCCTCTTCCTGAGCCAGAAAAAGAGCAATGGCTTAAGACATAAAAAGCCAAGGTTAGCAAGCCAGTCACAAAAGCTATATGACTGGCTTGCCTGGCCCAGCTTAACCAGCCTTGTTCTACCCTGCTTAGATCCAATTTCTGCAATAAAATCTTCCCACTGTCCCATCTTCCTGTGGGCTGGAGCTTCTGCTGCAGGAGATGCACTACCTCTGCTTCCTTCCTTCAGCTGAGACACATCAGGGAAGCCCTAGTCCTACAAACAGCTCATTCAGGCTTGGAAAGTGTGAAAGAGCTCAGTGGTAGCTCTTCTGCAAGAAGGCACAGGAAACCCCTGGTGAGCAATTACAGAAAAATCTGGTCACAGGTTCAAGGAAATAGCAAGGACATGGTCTCTGTGGGAACCAGAAGCACAGCCTGAACTGCTCTGGTTTAAAGGAAGATTTTAGGAAAATGTTTATTTTAAACAGTTTAATAAATGTGTCTCATTTTCTGTTCTTCTTTTGCTCCCACTTCACGGATATGGAGCTCCATGGAGCTATGTCCAGGCGCCTCTTATGCTGGAGCACTGAAGACATGGAGATGCCAAAACCACCAAGACCACAATGTATATGGCACATCCACCTCAGTGATCTGCATCTGCCTTTCAACAGAGGACAGGAGAGGCCAGAGTGAGACGAGACACAAAAGGAAGTACTAGCTGCAAGCTACTGGAAACGATGAAACACTGGACAAGAAGTGTAGTTATTGTCCATCGTACCGTTAACCTTTCCCATCGTGAGAATTTATCCGTACCACAGAAAAAAAGTTCAAAATATGAAACCAGGACTTCATTAGAAGACAAATCAACTTGAAAATCAAAAAAATACATTGTTCCTAGGAAAACCAACCAAATTCTGTCAGAGAACATTGATTTCTGCAAGTCTGAGTGGGGTCTTCACCCCCCTCCCTTTCAGCGATAGGAAACTTCCAACATCTGGTTCTTCACGCATGGCATGTAAAATATTGATCAGGTTTACTCAAAGCTACACTTTAAATCAGAAACAGACAGAAGAATGCTCTGATGGAAACCATACGGCTCACAAGTAAAGCTTCCCAGGGGGACAAGGGCTGTCCCTGTACATAACGCTAACTGCAGCACACCACCGTACCACTCACAACACCTATTCCGACACACAAATCATACCAAATCCAGCCCATCTTCCATTTGGGAAATGCTCGGATCTCCATGCAAAGCTGTGCTCTCACAAAGGAGGATTTTATTCAAAGACCCGATTTCTTTCGTTTGCCATAATCTTACACTGCTTCACCCCGAACCTTTACCACAGACCCTGCCCTATGGAGTACCGGTTCCCAATCAGTTACAGGAAAAAAGTTTGGTAATCTCAGGTCAGCATCAAGAACCTCCCGCCCCGACCTGCCCCGCGACAGCCAGTGCCCGGCAGAGCCTCCCCGACGCAGGCCGTGAGCTGCTGCTGTGCCGGGACGCAGCCGCCGGGCCTGGCACACGGGAGAGGTGCCAGCAGCAGCCGCCCCGGTGGCAGAGGAGGCCGGAGCGATTAGCTCCTCGTTCGGGTAGCGCTAGCTCGGGGTTACCTCCGCAGCAAAGCACACCTGCTCAGCTGCCACGCGCCTGCCAACAGCCAGGACGGCTCCAGCTCTGCCCTGAACCAACGCCAGGTTAGCGTTTCAGACCGGTTTAGGAAATACTGTATAACCACTCCACCTTCCCTGCATTTTGGGTTTGGCTTGAAAAAGCAGCATATTCAGAGGATCTGGACTTGAAGACAGTTTAAAGAATCAGCGGAACAAATTGTAACTTGTGCTTATCTGTCCTGCAGAGTGCCCATGGGCCAGCAGACAGCAAGTCCCTCCAGGGCTCGGCACCACACGCAGCCCCTGGCCCCTCCACACGAAAGAGCAAGGGAGAGGGAGGTGGCTACACACACTCACAGATCAGAGCGCAAGGGCTGCCAACAGCCTGCTAGCACAGCAGCTGGCTAAGGAAGCAGAAAAGCAGGAGAAGGGGCAGAGCAGCGAGGGCAGGAGACACCTGCACGAGCATGCGGGCGCTGGGACGCTCTGACCACCGCCGGACTGATGGGCTGCCTCTCCAGCCCCTGCTTGCTAACATCTGGCTTGGAAATGTTTTCTTCTAATAAACAATAGCATAATAAGTGCTCATAGCATATGACTATGGAAATCCAATTTTTAAACAAACTAAGGAATGATGCTATACTCCATTTTTCTTCCTCTCCACCTCCATCCTACATATACCCCAAATTTTGTTTATTTTATCATTTATCTTTTCCCCATTTAGCACTTTTTCACCCACAGTATGTTTCAATGATCATGGAATTTAATGAAACAGCTGTATTAATCTGTCTGGCTGCAGGCAGTCCTTCTCACCCCCACACCATGTATTTGGACTAACTTTTCAGAGGTGAGACCATTTTAACGAGAACTAAGGATTCATGTGGCTACCACCACACAAGTAATAAACTCTCCTGCTGAATACCTTTGTAGGTGTTTTCTGTATGTAATGCTTACTACTAAATCCAATTTCTAAAAACTTTTGTACATATTTTAAATTTAAAGAGAAGTCAAATCCATGCCTGCTTGAAACCTCTTCTGCGTCAAGTTTATTACACCCATCATGTAAAGAGCTCAATTCCTATGGTAACGCGAACACACGATGCTTGTTACAGCACTCTCTTGCTAGAAGGGACAAAGTTGCTTTCCATAATCCATTTGCTATGTTTAGTGGGTCAGATACTTTTATGGGGCGTATCTGAACTGTCACCCTAGTTCACTAGGGAGGAGTCATAATCACTTTGAACTACCTGTTCCTTTTGATGCTTATTATTCATTAGAAAAAAGGCACAATTTCTATGCAATCTTAACTTTATCACTTGCTTCCCCTTTGGAGGGCCCTAGAAGCTGCTCATGGTGAACCTACACTGACAAGAGTGGGAACCTCACCAGTCCTTGGTCTGCAAGCTGTGAAATCAACCATCTCTGCAAGTCCTGAGACTGCACCTCCACCCTCAGGAGGTCCTGATGGCACAAAAAGCAGTAGACCCTTTAAGAAAGCTCTCTGCAAGATTGAGTATAGCCCTCCACTTCTACAGACCTCAAAAAGACAACAAACAGTAGAAAGAAACTCCATAATTGCCCCCAACAAGCAGTTGTGTTCTCCAGCTCCCCTCTCAGGTTTACAAAGATTTTCTGCTAAGATCAAGGTGTCTGCAGGCAGGAAAAGCAGATGAAGTAATGGGCCTGAGGGCCAAAACCCAAAGCGGAAAAATAATCTCTTTCATTAACTCTATGCAGCAAATAAGAAATGATACTAACAAAAAGAAATCCTTCCTCACCAGCAGCTGGCTAGCTGGATCTCCAGCCTCAACAGCAACTTAGATCTTAACTAAATATGAGGTGTGTGCAAGAATGCTAGGTGGGACAAAAAAAAAAAAAAAAACACACCACAATTTGACTACCCTGCCTTTTTTTTTTTAAACACGCTTTTTGCTTACCAGTTCCGATCACTCGGTAACGCAAACATGGTGGTATGGATATCTGAGAAGCACTCTAGAAAAATCTCTTTCAAATCGCTTCTGAAGTCACTGAAGTCATTTTCTCCAGCTGGCTCTCACATTACAGGACAATCCTTCCACAAAACCAGAAGCCTCTGAATTACCAAGAACTTCTTTAAGAAACGTTCCACTGAAGTCCTCAAACCTTGAACATTTTCAGAAGAACTGCATCAGAAATCAAATTGTGTCTCTTCCCCCCAGTGTAGCACTCCTCTTAGCACTGACCTCAGGACAACAACTATTCTGCTTGCACAGGTAAAATTAATAACGATTTAACAGAACTGACAGATGTGACAGATGCAAGTGAGGAAGATGGAGCCAAAAACCTGCTGAGGGGTGGCAAAAGCTGTGGAAGGGAGCACTGTCGTAGACTTGCACTGCTCCTACGTCTTCCTGCAAGCACCCATGGCCAGCCAGCACCAGTCACCAGACACAGAGCCAGCAGGACCCCTGACAAACCTGCAGCAGCCACAAGGCATGCAGAACCAGGGAAGCACAGCAGAGATTACGTGAGATACTGAACCACACATGGTTATTGTGAAAGCCAACACTAGCAAACACTCCTGTGTTCGGGAGGAGTTGCTGGAGGCACGCCAGCACTACGAGCATATCCGCAGTAGAGAAGGATGTTGTGGGACAGACTCTTCCTCGGGGTGAAGTCAGACGCGGGTAATTAGTAACGGGCTTGGGAGGAAACATGTCATATGCCAGCAAGAACCATGCCTAGGCTGATGCACTCCCAGGGAGCTGGGTGAGAGACGAACCTTACACCAGGGCTAGAGGTGAGGCTACAGGTCACCATGGAAAGGGACCAGACCCTGCAGCAGACCTCAGAAGCGTCTCTTGGACCCCATGTGCCTCTGATCTGCTGCATGAGATAAATCACACATTCCTAGAAGAGAAGAATCTGAATTTTTAATGAAAGTCATGTGGAAGCAGCTGTCTGATCCTGGTCTGTTCCAAGTACTCCATAAAAGTCAGAGCTGACCCATCCGTCTTGCTCTCCTTTCACACCTGCAGGCCTGGCTGGAATTTCCTGGAGCTGAGGGAGGCGCTGGGGAGGACGCGCAGGCAGCGAGAACACATGCTGGCTAGGCGCTGAACAGGCGGGCGTGCACACAACTGCCCCCCGGCCCAGATGTTGTGAAAGGAGGAAAAAATTGATTCTCCATGCAGCAGGTTCAAAAGATGAACTTGTGATCTTTTGTACTTCAATGTCCTGCAATTGTTTACTGCTTCTGAAGAAGTAATGTTACAAAACCTTTCGCTCCTTCCAGCCTCTCCAGCTCCTTGCGTAACAGCTCCATTTGCAGCTTGCAAATGCTGTGAAGTGCAGACTCTTGTGGCCACAAGTTTTTGCAGTCTAGCCCGCGGTAACTTGAACGGCCCTAATGGTGAGCATCACTCCTCTCCGCCCCTAAAGCTTTCTCAGTGTCACCCAAGTCCTTAAGAACACCACCACAAGATGAGGACAAGGAGATTTTGCGCAACAAAACTGGATTTTGATTTACTTTTTGGTTTCTGATCTTTATTTTTCTTTTAAAAAGGCTGGAAACGTAGTACTCTCTCCTGCCAAAGAGGCCAAGATACTTGATGCAAGTCCCTGAATCACACAATAAGGCTTCAAGAATACCACTGAAAGCCCCAGTTAACAACCGGTCCCTACCTTCTGAATACGTATTTTCACATTTAGAAACAACAAGCAACTTTCCTCAGAAAGGATCCCAGCAGCAATGCACAGGGCAGTTTAGCAGAGACCTGGCATACTTAGGGAAATGTCAGTAATATCGCACAGGGTAAAAAAATAAATACCAGTATCTGTAAGTGACAGCCGATGACCCTTGCAGCATGGGAAGAGCTGTCCCCCCGGGTCCAAGCCAGGCAGGTGATGCGGGCCAGAGATGCTCTCCCCAGTGGCCGTGAGGCTGGTGCTTGCCATTCTGTAATGCTTTGGGGTTCCCCAAAAACGGCCTCAAAAGCCATCCAGCAAATTGGGTTTGCTCCACCAGCCCTTGAAGTCTCATTAAAAGCCAAATATTGCTCAGCTTAAAGATGGAGAGCTCAGCATGGATTTTACTGAACGTTAAATCAACCAGCAAGCGTAGCCAGCAAACTCTGTGGCACTTTAACTTTAAATAATGCAATAATTATTGAATTTCCTTTTTATAACTGAAGTGCTGGAATGTAAACAATGGGGCTGTAATTGCAGGAAGGGGGGATCAATAGAGGCAATCGTTTTCAGCCATGTTAATTGTAAATACAATTGCTCCAAGATGTCAGCCTCGTTCTTCTCGCTCCCAGAATCATCCTAACGGATGACAGAGTCCAACTTTCCCATTACAGCTGTTCGTTCCTTTAAGAGGTTCTCAATCAGGTCTGATCAATCTGTCAAGATAATGCATGGAGTAAGTAAGACTCTTCCAAACACAAGCTCCCAATCAATAGCCCGGACCTGCTTAATGAGGAGGGGCTAAAGCCCAGAGGGAGGTAACAGTCCCAGCTCCTGCTCATCTCTAGCAGCTAACTTCTTCACAGGGCCTTGCTAAGCTGATCAGCTCTTAACGAGGACATTGTTTATGCAGGCTGTGATGAGCAGAATCCCCACATATTCACAGTCCCCCAGGGTCAGTGGACAAAAAATGACACAGATTAACAGAAAACAAGAGCCAAGAAAGGTTGAACTTGCATTCACAACATTCCCCCCGCCCCTTTTAACTGTGCAACAGACTTGAAAGTACTAATTAATCATTTGTTAGAAGAGATCCCAAAAGATGAAAATCTGCATAGGACCACTGGAAATACAAAGGCATCATCACTAAGACTTCTCCTGTATGCTTGAAGGAGAACAAGTCCACATGTACAGCCGTGCTGTGCAGCTGTGCCAGCCATCCCCTCTCTCACCCCAGCACAGACACCAGCACACTGGAGGAAGCACAATGGTATGTCAACTGAAAACCTCTCAGCGAGGCAAGGAGATGTGAATGGAGCAAAGGTAACAGCCAAAGATGCCGTTATCTGTCTGTATTATTTAATTCTGGCAGCACACGCGTACCCCTCTGTACCGCTGGGCAGAACGCAATGTGCTCACTAAGCAGACGGCTTAGCAGCCGAGAAAAGGATAAAAGAGAAATGTCTGCCCGTGTTTCACCGCCACAAAACTTTGTCTCCCATACTGCCTTACAAGAGCTGCCATCACAAGAGCTCTACTCCTGGACAGTTGCAACTTTCTAGAATTTTCCAGATCCCCAAAATCTACACAGCTCTCCCCAGGGAGGCACAGGCGTAAGCACTGCTATATGTGGAGATTAATAGGGGAGTGTATGCATTGATCTTGCTAATTATAGTGATAAAAACGAAGTGCAGCTAAGAGTACATTTCCTATCAGCTGTTCTAGGAAGTGCTGCCCTCAACCTTGCATGCTCCTGATCCAGCCCGAGCTCCCCAGGCTCCCACTGCACGGCCCAGGACAGTCCTGAGTGTCTGCAAGGGGATTTACTGCTACTCACTCGTGTACCTCTGGCAAACGTAGTCCCAATAAACTTCACATGAAACACACTTTCCTGTTACAAATGAGGAGTGCCAAACCCAAGTGGAGCTTTACTTGGCAGTTTCTGCGGAGCAGCGCAGTGGTTTGGTGATGGGGGGGTTCCTCTGGAGCGCTGCAAGCTAACCAACATCTGAATCGAGGACGTTTTGCTCCTCAGGAAAGTACCACTTTGTCCTTTCATATTTTCCATGGATGCTGTCATCCTTGGGGAAAAATATGACAGAAAAGCTGTGCTTTGTTTTTAAAAGCAGTGCCTGGAAAGTATTGTATGGACAGCAACAGGATGAAGCTACAAAGACAGCAACAAAATTTTTGCCATGACAGAGCCATATCACTAAGCAGTAGGTCAATCTTCTGGTCAGGGCTTTTCTCAGTCCGGGGGACAGCCAAGAGCTGAGGAATTCAGGAAGCCTTCTCTCTTCCAATGTTTGGAAAAGAAACAGCAAAAGAACAGTTGAATGTGAAGACAAGACAGTAACCAAAAGCAGCCTCAAATATCCCATTACTGACAGTTTTTCTTTAACATATTTTGTACGTATATTTGAAAATAATGAGATCAGCCCAAGTTGTTAAGTTGTGAACAGTCAGGTGAACTGGAGCAGCCTGTGAATATGGAAAAGCATCGGATAAAAAGCAAATTATATAATCAAAAGGGCTGGAAGGAAATCTGAAAAGTCAGCAGGAAAAAAATCTGTTGTCCATGTTGTAATTATATGGCTGTTGAGTGATTGAAAAAGGCTTTCTGTAACACAGAAAAAGACTGGGACTATCTGTACAGGTGATGTATTATTTCCTCCACCAGTGATAGGAATGATCCATGTGTTACCCTGTGAGGGACCTCCGAGGAGACTCCATGCACTGCGAAGGCACAACAACTAACACGCGCTTGGTGTTGTGCCGACAGGGCTGGCTCAGAGATAAAACAAGCATCTGAAACCCTCTCTGTATGTGTGGAGACTGTTTTGAGAAGATAAAAAATTAAACTAAAACAGCATTTTCCCCCCTATTAAGTCTTTTTGGGAAGAAACCACCACTTAACTGAAATAATGTTATTTCAACACTGGAACTTGTGCTTTAACATCACTTGAAACTTCAAGTTTCTTGCTAAGCCAAGAACTACTGCTGGAGGGACATGGATATTGCTTTGATGCCATTTGCTTCAGGTATACTTGATTTTTCACTAAAAATAGTAAACTCAGAAGTCAGATACATTGTCATAGTTGATTAATTCTTTACTTTGAAGATACAATAATTAGTTACGAAAAGGCATTCCAGAACAAATAAGAGCCCACATGCTATTCTTGAAAACAAGTTTCAGCTCCCATGTTTGATTTTACTTCTCAGACCCCTCCAGCAGCAGGTACAGTATTCTTCCTCTTCACTTTCAGCCCTCATTACTCTTTCTGTTAAAAGAAAAGCTCCCTGGTGCCCCACAGAAAGAGATGCTTTACCCTGCAGGGAAAGGCCCCTGTCAACAGCACAGCTTGGAGAGCACTCCTTTCTTCAAAGCCATTATCCACCATTCCAAGGCTTTCGAGAATTCTGTACATTTTTGTCATCTTGGTTGTCATCTGAAGGACAAGGCTGAGGACCGTTCGCACCCTGTGTGCTCCTCACCACAGCCAGCCCAAAGCTGAGGCACCGGCAATGTGCTGGGGAGCGCCACAAGGAGACTCATGCCATAGGGGGATGTGGCCCCGATGACAATTTGCTCCAGTTTCATTGAGGACCCCAGGCCTCAGCATGCAGAAGGAGGGACAAGATGTGGGATGCTCCCCCAGGAAGTCCTCACTAGTCCTTTCGGGTGCAGCCCCAGCCACCCAGGGATGGCCACTGAAAATTGCACAGCCAGTCCGCGGAGCGTGACGGCAGCCGCGTCCTTCTGCAGAACCACGCTGCACAGGAGGGCGATACTGGCAGCGCTCCTGCAGACATGCGCACAGCAAGGGACCATTGTAATAATACTCCAAAAACCATATGGGAAATTGAACCAGCCACAGAAAACCACACTGAGTTCACGTTATTTAATAAAATACTACAGACACAGATTAACTTCCCTCGCCCAGTATTTATTGTTTCATCTATCTCTAGAGAAGTTACAAGCGTTATGATAGACTGAAGATTTCCTTGTTTTCATATAGCTTCTTTATAACTTCCTACAGCAATGTACCACATTGAATCCCAACAGATAACCATACAATAACAACAATACACAAGACAATTTTTTAATCCTCTCCATAAATCGAAGAATATCAATATCAAAGAGATGGATGACACAACCTCCCTTCACACAGGCCAACAAGAATGCATTTAGGAACAACAGACCAAGCTCATCCTTTGTCACCAGTCCTCACAGAGAAACGCTTTTCACTATTTCCAGTCAACAGGAGAACTTTGTGCAACCTTGGCCAATGAAAGCCTGAACTCTGTCCTCTTGCCTCGTCACAGCACCCCCTGCAACACAGCAGTGCATACCCCTAGACACAAAGCCATCAGCCCTTCCAGAACTCCATCTGCTGTAGTACGTCCTCAAAGTCATCAGAATCATCGTGGCCTTTCAGTACTTAAAGGGGTCTTATAAAAAGGATGGAGAAGGACTCTTTACTCGGATAGATAATGATAGGACAAGGAGGAATGGTCTTAAACTAAAACAAGACATTTAGATTAGATATTAGGATGAAATTCTTCACTGTAAGGTAGTGAGGCACTGGAACAGGTTGCCCAGAGAGGTTGTGGATGCCCCATCCCTGGAGGTGTTCAAGGCCAGGTCGGACGTGGCCTTGGCCAATGTGGTCTAGCAGGTGGCATCCCTGCCTATGGCGGGGGGGTTGGAGTTAGATGGTCTTTAAGGTCCCTTCCAACCCAAGCCATTCTATGATTGTATGATCATCACCAATCTTTGCTCTGCTCCCTTCTCCAGCATCCCACACAGCACCCACCTTCCCTTTATTCAATGCCTCTGCTGGGCTTACAGGATCGGCTCAGGATACACAAGAATCCTGGACAAATACAATGCACTGTTTGCATTTTTGGGACTCCTCCCATATTGCCCAAAGGAAGGTGCACTAAATGAGTGTGACAGAACGAAAGTGGAAAGAGGAAATATATAATAATTCCAACAGATGAGAGCTGGGCCTTGAAGGTGAAATGAAAACTGGCAGAGCAAGATAAAACCAGTGAAGCCCCCCCAGTAGAGCAGCCCTTCTTCAGAGGTATAGGCCACAGGGCTGGGCACCAAGCTGGCATCTAAAATTACCACCTTTGATGCAGTTCTTGTGCTTCAGTATACCCAAAACACAAGGATAGGAGCACCATCTGATTTCAGACTAGCACTGTGAAGGTAAGTTCATTAAGTGTCTGTGAAACATACAAACAGAACACAGAACACCACAGAAATGCCCATGAGAAAATAAATAATTCTTCATTCAGTGAAAGCTTTGGATTGTATTAGACAAAGCCTGGGGCAATGTAATGAAAGAGGAGGATAAAAAGAAATGGAATAATTACTCATTCACAGAATGAGGCAAGAATCCTACTGGAAAAATATGTATGGAAATACTTATAATTAAAAACTATCATAATGCCTGCACACAAAGGGATGAATTAAGGCAACCTGAAGTATAATTTTCTATGTTTAAGATGGCTGTGAGTAGTTCCATGAACTGAATGGACACTAATGTGTATCAAGAAGTGTGTATATAAATTCAGGCAATTGTTCCATGCCCCATACCACTGAGCAAACACTCTGCAAGGAAAGCCACCAAACCAAGTACTGTTGGTGAGAAGCCTTCCAACTGCAGCCTGTCCCATATTTACCTGGAATACCTGCAACAAACAATGGTTACCAGCACACATTCTCAGGCCTGGTTTCCGCCAGAAAGGACGTGTCAATGGCCCATAACAATTCACAGCAGCAGAACTGTTTGGCTCGTGTATTACATATATGTCTTTCAGGCAGTTCGTAATCCAAAAGTGGGTTAAGTCTTGCTGCTCTAGCTTCACCTACAACAGGCTCTCAGCTTGCATAAGCGCCAGGAGTAGGGGTAATGTTTTTTCCATAACCCCCAACTGACACTGGTACAATAAGTGAAAACACAGCCTAAGATGCCCTGAGAGGCTGGGGCTGCACAGCCTTGCATCCTTGCTGCAGACTTTTCCAAGCTCCTCAGTGGAAAAGGTCAACATTTTGCACCAGCAGTAGGTGTTTTTGTTGTTTTTTCTTTTAATCCCTTCATCATGAGCCAACACCCAGACGAGACACCATCCTTAACAGAAGGGCAGAAACTAAACAACCTGCATTTCACTGCCACAAAACTAACAGTGAGCGTGACTGTACAGAGCTAGGGAGCAGCCTGTGGATTTCTGACAGACTTAGTGCTGGCACAACCTCTTAGCACCACACAAACAGGAAACTGAACCTGAAATAAGAGAGAGCCTAAGATACCTGCTGTCCCTTTCCTTGCTGTCAGTCTTCATTTCTAAACGGTTTAAGCCCAAGAAAAGCAGTTGAAGCATGTGAGGAGAGCAGGAACTGGGAGTGAGGGCTCATGATCGGAGCAGCCCATTTGATCTTCTTGCTCTTCCTCACACCCACATGAGCTGCACACTCCGGAACACCAGCTCAGACTTTGTCCAAAGGACGAAAAGGCTTTGTGCAGCTCTGAAAAAAGGTTGCTGGCTGCAAATTCAGTTTAAACTACTCAATATGCTCCAGTCTTGAGGATGAATATAAAACAACCCAAAGTTTCCTTCAAACTGTTAGAAATGTCCCATGTGATACTCTTTTCCTTTCCCCTTGTTTTTCTTTATCAGTTTCACGATAGCATGACGAAACACCACAAAAGCTCCCAGCAAAAGCTTTGCCAGCATAAAGGTAAGGGCTTATCTGCCATTAAAACATTACAGGCATATGATGTGTTTAAACCTTAGACGTGCATCCTGCACTACTGAATTGCTGAGACAATTGAGAAACACACAGGCAAGGCTTCAAGCCTAGTGCAGCCCAAGGGAGTGGTGGACTCCAATACAGTACAGCAAACTTGGATCTCAGGTTGAATGAACAACACACATTTGTGCATCATTCCTAGTTTTATGCTTTCAGTATAGGACAGAGCCAAGTAAGCCTTACGGTGAGATTTCAGTTCAATCTTTTTACCTCGTTCAAGAGAAATTAAACAACAATATGATCATAGTTGGCAAGCATCCGTACAAGAAACTTCCCATAGTAAAGGTTTCTTTTATCTTTAGGAAAAGCCAAAGCAAAATTCAGTGTTCATAACCTGAAGCTAAATAAGCGCAGACATGAAATGGTGCATGCATTTTGAACAAGGTCAGTAGTTAACTCATCAAACAAAAGGATACACCAAGTTCTCCTTTACCTAGGGCTTTTTAATGTGAGATTTTTAGAACTGAGAACAGAAATTTGAGACTTCATTCAGAAAATACAAGGTAAGATACCACAGCTTCACTCCACAGACTGTAATGGTCCCTCCATTTTTTATTTTTATTTTTTAAAACAAAGAAACTCCACCCCACAGGAGCACACACAGAAATCAGAGTCTTAAAGAATTTCAGCTCTGGAAAAATGACTGTTGCTTTGTTATCTATCCTACAGCTCACACAGTGTTGGGCATGACAAAAAATGAGGAGGGATTTCTGTGCCTGAACATATTTAGATTTCCACAAAGACTGAACCTCTAGCTTCCTGAGTTTATACAGTGCTTTTTTTTCGGTGCAACTGTAACACTGATTTCTGCGTAAAATTTCCTACATGTGTCTAAAACTTAATTCCATTGTCATATACTTCTACAGAAGGATCTACCTGAGGTGAAAATTGCTCTGAATATTAGTTCCAGCAATTCCCTTCAAGAGAGACTACAAAAATGGAAAATATGGAGCTTGTGGAAAAACACTGAAGAATAAAACCTGAGATGATAAATGCCTCAGCTCCTTGGTGCTCTCTTTGTTCAAGTGTATCTGCATCCACTTGTATTTACTGTATACAGGTAAAGAAGCTCCCGGGAAAAGCGAGGTGCACTATTTATTGGTTTTAAGAATTCTGGATCTGCAATCCACAATGTGTAGTCTGTGAAGACATACACAGGGTAAATGATAAACACTAGGAAGGCAGCACTGAGCAGCATTAAGAGTACTTACTGACTATTGCAATTCAGAAATAAAATGGAAGCAGCAAAACCTTTTGGAGGAACAGTGTCCACTCACAGCACAGGAGAAGTGCAAAGAGATGGCAGACTTCTAAAATCCTATTTAATAAATTGTAAGTGTAACTTCATTTACTTCAGTAGCCCAATTCTCATTTCTAGTACCATGTGGGATTAACTTTTTTGCAAAGATACTCAAGGCCGGTACATTCTATTAAGAGGTTAGTATGCTGCTTTCACAGCTTGGCTGATCTACTTGCCCAGCCCAGAGACAGACATTTTAATAGGTCTTTCTGGGCAATACAATGGATACACCAGAAAATCCAGGTGAGTCAAAAATCAACAATAAAAATAGTTTTGTGAGTAGGTATGAAAACAATAAAAGCAGGGTTCCTACCCTGTGGGACAACAGGAAACACGCACAGGCAGACAGAAGCTTTCTGTAACACAGACTCTGTGACTTGAGAAACACTGCCGAGAGGACTCCAAAGTCTTTACTCTCTCCCACCTATGGTCAGTGCAAGCTCAGCAACTGGCTCTGGGACACCTGATCTCCCCCAGAGGACTTGCAGCAGTGCACATGCATCAGTGTCTGCTGCTTAATTTCAAGGAATGCAGCTGGTGGCCAACAGCCAAAAATGCTCAAGAGTACCATCTTTCTTCATGCTTCCTCGTCTGGGCATTGATCCCAGGCTCACCAACAGGTACCACACTCTGTGACCACCCGTGCAAGTACAGACAACACCATCCCAACGTGACATGACTGTATGCAACACCCCTGGAGCTGTGAACCATTTCCACAAACGCTGCAGGCATCACAGCTTGCATTGGCAGTTCTTGCGTTGGGGCATCCTTAGGCTTTTTGCCGGAGAGGCAGCAAGTCACACGTGAGTGCAGGGAGCTGTCGGTCACTCCGTAAGAGCTCCCTCCTCTTCACTCCTCTGCTTACCCTGTCTAGGGATCCTCCTTCCCCTAGCACATGCATGAAAAAACAACTACTTTGAGCCAGTTTCAAAAAAGAAAGGAGAGCTGACCAAGAAGTCATGAGCTGCTAAATCAGGAGCTTCTCTGCAGCACCTGCTGGGGAAGGTAATGACAGGCAGAGGGGGACAAGGCTGCAAGGAGACCCAGCAGGATACCAGGCAAGGGACAGACCTGCCTGACTGAAGTGTGACCCAGGGGCAGCTGGGGAACCTCGCCGCAGCCTCCTCACACCAGCCTCACCCACACGAGCCCTTCCTGCCTCTGCCTTCCTTCCAGCCCCGCACCGCTCCCTGCTGAGCAAAACCCACCTCCCACGAAGTTTTCCGTGTGACTGCACAGCTGTTCCCTGACCAGCCATCGCCTTCCTGCTCCCGATGGAGGAGCCGATCCACACCCCGGCAGCAGTCCCCGGCACTGGGACACGAGGACCATCTGGTGCCGAGGCTGAGCATGGCACCAGCAAGGCGCTGGCTGCCTGCAGCCGGCCCTCGGACACCGGCACGACTCCAGCAGCAGGCGCAGAGAAGCCTGCCGCCCCTCACAGGGACGGGGAAGGAGGCTCCCCAGCCCGAGGAGGGCAGCAGGCCCAGCACCGCCGCCGCGTGAGCCCGGCTGGGGCCGTGGAGGCTGCCCACATGCGCAGCACCACAGGGCGCCCTGCCGGGCCCCGGGGCGGCCGCTGCCACGCGCACCTCGAGATCCAGACGCGGTGCCAGCACGCTGGCTGCGAGAGACGAGCATTGTGCTCCTTCCCCACCAAAAACCCCGAGGCCTCCTGCGTGTATGCTAACCACAATCCTTTGAGAGGCTCGTGTATTTACAAACTGAGGCATGTTGAAATCAAAGGGGATACCATATGACATAATTCACATTAAAATGTCAACAGGCTGACAATTTATAGAGCCAATCCACAGAAGGTGGGGAGAACTAAGACGCGGTAATTGTTTAATTCCCGCTTAAACCAACAGCAGCTTTACCTTCAAAGGCGGTACAATGTGCAGGCCTTTCAGGCGCGCTGTCAGCCAAGCGATGCCAGCAGCTGGCGCCTGGCCAGGCATTAGATAACGGCTTTAACTGTTTATAGGCACTTCTCACCAGCAGTGAGAGGGCGCAGGGCTGGGGAAGGCAGGATGCTGCTCTGAGAAACGCAGCTCCATCCTGGCCACAGCAAATATTTGCCTTCGTGGCAAGGACAACCTGTTTTTCCACGAAGGCAGCAGCCCTTTCGTTCGGGCACACGAGGCGCAGCTCGGCGCCCCGACGCTCCTCCTGCCGCCGCACATGACTGAGGCGCGGCACAGCTCCCCGGAGGCAGACAATGCCCGGCACCACGAGCAACCCGGGCAGGGACTCATGAAGCTCTGCTGACACAGTGCCTGGCACAGAGTGGCCCTGACCCCGACCGAGACCTGCAAACACCACTGCAGCAAAACAATGGAGGAATGAATTGCCCCAGCCATAAATTAGTTTAGGGCATATGTGAACTTTCTACCCCTGTTAGGTCTTAGCAGCTTTGCCCACAGTCTGCCTATTGTGCTGTTTTGTGAGACAAAACTTCTGGCCACCTTGACTTGCTCACATCCCTTGCCCACAGTCAGGCTGCTGGTGACACAACTTGTAGCCTGTAATAATGCACAAGGAAGGCACAAGAGAGAAATATACTCTAGCAGGAAAAAACTTACCTGAGCAAACCACAGCCAATAAATTTTCTATAAATGCCAGCTAATGCTGTCCCTTTGAGAGCAATGGAAAGGGACTGCATGGACTCCAGAGTCTTCTGCACAGACTTGCTGTCTGTACATAAACAGTAACACCTCATTCTCTCTTCTACCTCATTAACTGAAACGCATTAAAACAAGTGTGCATTGGGAGCAGAAAATGAGACTGTTAAACCAAGCTGATATAATCCTCATCAGCTGTGGGAAATGAGAACACATCCATTACGCTGAATCAAGTACGCCAACTGTGATTTACCGATAATGTTAAGACCCCGAGAAAGATGCTCTTCCCCCTCGAACGTCTCTCTCCTTTCATACTACACAGCTCTATCCAGTGTCTTTAAGACTGTCAGTTGTTATATTCAAAGCAGTGTGTGCATATTCTGATTCGAGCAGCCACCGTTTGAGTGCACTGCTGCTGGCCTTTGTCCAGCACTGCAGACAGTTTTGTACAAGTCTTTTGTCCCCAGAAGGTATGTTCTCACTACACTAGCAGAGCTGGGGGCTGCCCACTTCTTAGAAGTGGAAGAAAATACCAAATTAGAAGAGCATACACCCAGAAAATGGGACATTTAAGGATCAGAATCTCAAACTGGGATGTTCAGATACACTATGGTAGTATTTAACAACAACATAGTTTACCTAGAGTTGACAGATATTCTGTTTGAGCATTCACAACTTGCCTTAAAGTTACCAGCCTTCAGAACAGCATGAAGCACAGAGAATACCTGGGCATCACCAGTGCCAACAGCACCACGTTGCTACAAGCATCCCTGAATTCTCCAGTTTGGTGATCGAATGCAGCAGGAGACCAAACTGAGGGAGTGTCAGAAGAGGTGACGAGCTGTCACTCAGTGACAACTGACCTTCAGCTCCACAGGAGGATAAACTGTTCCCTTCTCTTGGTGCACAACCCCTGTACACGTTCGCTGCCCTTACGAGAAGATACTTGGCTCTGGACGTTGGAGCAATGTTCGTTTATTCTTTCCCCACGGAGACAGAGTAAGGGAACCCTCCTGACAGCACAGGAGCTGCTGGCTGCAGGACCAGACAGACCACATTTCACACCAGACAGTCAAGCGGCTTCAGGCACTACAGGACTGCAGTGGATTTGAACTGCTGACCTCAAGGAGAGGCTCAGGTTTCCAAATTCTGTTTTCCTCCAGTCAGACTGCACTCCTGGTACACCAGGCAGGGGTCTCTCCTCCCTGATGTCTCCACCTCTCTTCCATACATTTAGAGCAGGAATGTAAACAATCGCTTCGATACTTGCAACTGCTATTTCAGATTTTTCAAAACAAACCTAAGTACGAAACAGCATTTCACTCTGAGTGCAGTCTGTTTTGAGTGAAGTCTAGACTGAACTCTCCAGGACTAGTTTCTCGATACAAACCTTGGGGAACTAACAACACACACCGGGTTCTAAAACGGCAGTCTCCAACAGCCTGTGCAGGCATTTTGAACAGGGTCCATGAAGTCTGTTTAACCAGCATGATGTGTGCAACAGAATCACAAAGAAACAGGCATTTAAAGTGACATCTGTTGGATTAATTAGCTGTGTAATTAGCCTCCCCTCTGTGGAAATAGGCTTTGTTACTGCTGCCTGAAACTTCCCCAGGTGATTTTCTTTGTAACTATCGTTCTCCAAGCATAGGAGGAGCGGGTGAGACAGGACTGCAATGCATGTACAGAAAAAGAGGTAGAAATAAAGTCTAGAGGCCATTAGGCAGCTGAAGGGAAATAAGTGACAGCGGGTCAGAGAACCATAACCACCAAACAAAGGTGCTGAAATCCAAACAAATCACGTCCATCAATACTTGCAAATTCTGTAACCATGCGCGGCCCTGCAGATGGGATGAAATAAATGGATAAAATGCAAATTTTTTGCATTCTCTCAAATCAGATAGAGCATCTTGGCTTCTGCCTCTTGCATCAGCTCTCCACTCTCCCCACAACTCCAGCTTGGAAGACCCCAAGCTGACAACAGGGGAGTCAAATCAGGCGCACAAAAAGCTGTGTGACAAGACAGCAACTGCATGTCTACCCAAGCCATTGCAACCTGCAGCACAGAAAAATTCTGATGTTTAGAGCAATGAGGCAACCAGGATCCTGGGATTAACTGCACTTCACTGATGATTCAATGGCCAAATGCAAGTACCTCCTTAGAAATCCACGTCCCCTTTTTAAATGCAGAACCAGAAGAAAAAAAAATATTTTTGGTGTCAGGACAAAAGCAGTATAGCAGTTGAGGTGTAAGATAACTCCGACATAAATCAAACTAGTACTGAAACAAGTATTTTTACTGCAAGTTGATCACATCAGTTTTACCAAGTTGTACCATAACATCCAGACTGTTAATTCCTTGCAGCTTGTGGTGATAGGAAGGATTCAAAATACAGTTGAGGGAAGGCAGTTTTAGAGAACAATGATACAGCACTCTGTAAAAAATCAACTGACTCCAATGCCTGCTTATTATCTTTACTCTGCACAGACACGTCAAGTCCCTCCCAGAGCCATGCGAGCGGGAGTCCACTCCTTGCAATGAGTCACCACACTGGCTTACTCTGTCCAGGCAGAGGGACCTGCGAACTCGGTGGAAGAACAAACCCGGCAAGGAACAAACCGATGTAAGTGAGGTTTTAAAGAAACACTCACTAAATGCTGCTGCCATCTCCCCAGGTGCTGCCAGCACCATTCAGGCGGCAGTGCCTCGGGCAAAGCAGGGCCCACGCAGCCGCGTGCTCCAGCAGCGACAGGCTCGTGCTCTGCCCTGCAGCTCTGCAGCGTGGGGAGCAGTCTTTGGCAGGGAGGCAATGTAACCTGGAGACAGGTATCTTCAAACAGCTGCAATAAGGTTTACCAGAGCTTGTCCAACTGTACCCGAAGGCACAACTTTCAAAGAACCTGTTGCACAAGTGTAACTTATTGCCTAATTTGAATTGCAGAACTTGATTGCACGTAATACAGTGCAAAACCAGAGTCTTTAAGGACTGGCAAGTATGAGAAAAAAACACTATGGCATTAAGTTATGCATTATGCATACATTATTTATTGTAATCTAATCAATTTCCTGGAGATAGCAAGCCTAGAACCTCCCATATCACTTGCACAGTAATTTTTGGAAGTTTAGCTGTTAGAAAAGTTTATTCAAAAATAGCTCAGTTATCTAGGAGAGCAGAAGACAAAGCACCTTGTAACCTGGTAGCGCTAATACAGCCTAACGGAATTCGTGGCTCCAGTCCACATCACGTTGAACAGGCTGGGGAAAACACTCGCTAGGTCCTTCCCAGCTTGCCAATCAACCCATTGCTCGAGATAGACATTAACAAGCGGACATCCATTATTAAACAAAGCATGTCATCAAAAAGCCTGCAGCTGCACTTAGTTACCTGGCAAGGTCTGTTACCCGCTGCACTGAAAGCCTGATGCCCCTCTACCCCTGAAGTGGGAAACAGAATTAACAGCATTTCCTGGTCTCCAATGCACACCACCCACAGCAGAAACACAGCTGCCCAGACGGGGGCACAGGACTACCTGGCAGGGGAAATGGGTAACCACTTGAATGCAGGTCTTCAGCAGACGCTGGCAAGCAAGAGCTTACAGCCCTGCCACACAACTCCACGTGCCAGCCTCAGCCTTCTACAAAACACTTGCCCAGCTCCTCTACCCACTCGCTCCAGCACTATCACACCCAGGCTGTTCCAGTCCTATCTGCTTGTCTTTGACTATGTGCATCAGGTGTATGCAGGAACGACAGGCTGAGGCCCCTGACAAACAGGCTTATTACCCATCTCAGACCAACCTCAGCCCAGCTGTTCTGACTGAAACTCCTCTTCACAGTGCTAAATCTGCAGGCAGGAGAGTAAGCAGACATTTCTGCATCAGTCTGTACTCACAGTGGCTAATTGCCTGGAAAAAAAAAAAAGTAGGTCTTTTGTATCCAGACCAGGATCTCTGAACACACATTCACCCTCCACGCTCTCCTCTGCAGAGATGCAACCTCCCACAACAGTACAGGAGGGACAGCAGGCTCCCTGACAGCTTACACCACCACAAGATCTCCTAGAGCTTCTGTCAACAAATCAGAGCAATGGCCATAACCACCTTATCCTCCATCCTCCCACCATCTGAAAATCTGTACTGACAAGCACCATCCAAAAGGGGAGAAATTCCTGCCTGGGGCGTGCAAAATTTAAATACCCATTCATGTGCTCCACAGCTACTGGCATAAAAAACAAAAACAAACAAAAAAACCAACACAAATGCAGATAAAGCTGGCGTCATGCATGTGAAAAGGTCATGCAAGATGCACGTTTCTGCCTCATCAAAATTGTGACATCTAGTGAGATGAGAGCTGAGGTCCAGGACAACTTCGCAAGACCGATCTTACTGCCTACTGCCCAGCACTCTGCCTCGTCCCGCCAACCCCCCCCCATTCACGGTGAGCCAGAGAGGAACCAAGTTTAGCTATCTGTAGTTGTTCACAAGCAACTGCTACAAAGCCATAAAAAATATCTCAAATTTACACAGATTATGATAACAGCTTGTCAAGGTGGTCTCTGGCTTTTTTTTTAATCCGTTTTCACAAATGTTTTGAATTCTAACTCTTGTTTCACAGTGAGCTTTTGGCTACCTATTTCAGTTAACTCCTAACACCTGCTACACCAAGCACCTGCTCCTGGCTCCTGTTCCAGTTGCAGTATCTCTCTCTCATTTGTTGCTGTTATAGGGTGATTTCTTCACTAGGCACACGGCAGAGTACTTACTGGAAAACTGTTGAAAGAAGAACTGAAGTGTCTGAAGTCCACAAACAAAGCATTCAGCAGGCAGTGCTTTGTATTTTCAATAATTCAGATTTCAATTAGATTTCAGAAAAACCACAATCCCATGAGGGAGGCTACTGAAAGGGTTAAATGGACCCGACTGGTTTTTGTATTAAAATACTTGGCGATCCCAGTAGGATATTAAAACAGAACTGGATCACAGGGGCTCATTCCTCCTGTAAGTTCCTGTGCTGTGAAAAGCAGCCAGTTCCACGCAGAAGCCAGCTACAGTTTGCATTTCACTGAACAGGGAGGCAGCCACCAGGCAGAGCCTGCCGAGATGCACGCTCTGGCTCAGCCGCCCACCCCTCGCGGGGTGACCAACCCTCCGGGCTGATCTCCAGCAGCTCGGCCAGGCTGACCCAGCTCCAGAGCCCCTCTCAGCTCTGAGATCCAACATCTGTGCAGACTGGGGTGCAGCTCAAAAAGTTTCTCAGGCTACGAGCTCAGCAAGGCTCAAAGTCCATTCCAGATTTAAACATGCTGCAGTCCTCAGAACTGTTTCAATTCACAAGCTTATCTTTCATCATGAGTTTATCCCAGACTAGAGGATGGCAGATTTGAATTAAAGGTTTCAGAGACCAGCTTTAAAAACAACTTTGTGGGGAGACTTTTAAATGGATATTCACTTGTGAAGCTACCATTGGAATTTTAAGTTAGACCTTGCAGGAAATCAGTTAAAAGTCCCTTATAATTTGTAATTTAAACAGGCTTCTGGCAAAATCCACGTTACTCATGAGTGTAATTCAGAGCTGTGATGCTGCATCTGTAGTTCAAAAGATAAACTTGCAAAAATGAACCCAAAACACACAGAAGTCAGACAGCGAGTAAATCAAAGGTTAATACATCTCTAAATCCTCTGTAACACGCACGACAGACTCTTAAAATGCAGAGACTGAAGGAAGTTTTTGATAAAAATCAAAACCCAAACACGTTTCCTCTTGCCTACGTTAAATCATTTCAGTATTTCAAAGCTGAATCATGCGAACTACACACAGCTCCGGCAATGCTGAGAAGAGCTCTCCTGCAGGACCCCTACATGAGGCTGAAGCCTGGTCTGGTTCCAGGGTCTGAAAGCAAAGCCACCACTTGATGGCAACAGCCATGGATTAAAGTTTTATGTACTCTGTGTGACGAGAGATCTCTGCCAGCAGGTGTAGAAGGATGGGACTATGTAGAGAGTTTTCCAAACTTCTGGTAGGCTGATTAAAATGCATGAGAAAAAAAAAGGAGGAGAAACACAAACTGCTTTCCACTTCAGTCTCTCCTATCATTTAGCCAGAAGCCAAGTACTCCTTTTATTCACTTCTTGTTGCCATTAATTTTCTGATTTTTTCTCTTGTTAAAACTCGAAAACCTATGATAATTCTTTATAAAACTCCTTACCTGATAAAATGTAGAGCTTTTATACACTGATGCCCTACAGGAAACATCTGCTGTCAGCCAAATGGTGAGATGAGATGACTCTCAGCTTTACTATACTGCAGAACATTGGCATGCTTAACTTGCATTAATTCCAAAAGGAACAGCAACCAGATTTTAACTAGCGTTTTCTGATACCTAAAGCATTTCTCTCATGTAAAGGAAAACAAACAAACAAAACTCTAAAGATGACAAACAGTATTAACAAAATAGAAAGTCAGGGGCAAGCAGCGAGCTGTCATGATGTGGATGCTGGTAGACAAGAGTATTTATAACAATGTAACAGCAGCCATAATGGGTGATATCAAGGATTGATCCATCCAAAATCCATTCAAAGAGCAGCCACTAGCAGTGGAATTTGTAAAATGAAAAAGGGCGGATATAAAGCAATTCTTTCCCAGTGCATAATCAAAAATAGCTACCAGCTATTTGAGAATTCACTGAGACAGAGTTTGCATCTTAATTACGATTTAATGAGCACCAATGTACCAACTCCTCGTGTATCTGTCCAGTTCCTTTTTCAATCTACCTGAATGTCTGCTCTCTGCAATATCCCATGGCAATGAAATTCACATGTAAATGAAGTGATGCACAAAGAAGCCCCCCTGCCCCCATTTTAAACCTGTTGCTAATCATACCAGATGTTCCTTACTTTTGTGCTAGGACAGTAAGGTGAGCAACTGCTGCCTATTCACCTCCTCTGCTCCATTCTGGATTTGTGCATCAAGCTAATCCCAAAAAGTCTATTTATTGCCTTCATAGAAGTCATTCTGCCCAGGTATTATCTCTGCTGCTTTCTCTGGGCTCTTTCTAGTGTTTTTTTTTTTTTTTTTTAAATGTTCAATTTAGCTCATCTCAGGAAAAGTGATATTCAATGATCAGGAAAATCAAGGATTTTTTTCCTTTCCTTTTTCCTTCTTCTTAAACTTATAGCCGATTTTAAAGCTTGCTTTTTACACCATTTCTAGATCACTTACAAACAAAAACCACACGTCTTTCTAGCCTTTCTTCTCCATGATGGACGTAAGCTTTTGTTTTACCTTTTGTTTCATATCCTTATCTAGCTATCCATTCATGGATCTCTTCTCCTAGTGACAATACCTGCATCTTTGTTTAAGAGCTATTAAATGAGAACCTTGGCAAACACTCTGCAAACCCCCCTGGCCTGCACGAGCCACACCAACCCCGTCTATGGGCTGCCTGACTCTTTCAAATAACTGAGAAAACTTCCTCTTCCAAAAGCCTGTTTCTTCCCTTTCTAATTCATATGCCTACTAAGACTTTTATTACACTTTTTATCCACTTGTTTACTCAGTGCTTTGCAGTTTCTGGCACATATTACTGCCACAAGTCTGTATTTTGCACGCAGGTTCCTGCAGAACTCTTCAGTGAAGAGCCCTGGTAACCCCAGTGACTTGCTCCTGCACTGGCACCTCCACCCGAGACCACTGTTCAGATTTATCCTACATAAAGAGGCATCCTTGAATTCTTCTCTGTGAAACATGGGAAAAAAAATCATTCCTTCCCCACCCTGTACTGCGGTTGTCCTCCTCTTTTTCTTTTCTACACATCCCCTCCTTTCCTATTTAATCATGTCAGACTTCGAGGACTTTTCCTTTTTGTATTTTTTTTCCTTTATTTTTTTTTCCTATTTTCAAGTTTTTCTCATGGGTAGTACACATTTAATCCAAACACCTAACGTGGATTTAAGTAAATCCTCTGTGACCTACGCACACTGCACCCTTTTAATTTCTCCTTAGCATTAGCTCACCCATTTTCATGTAGTTTTTACTTCAAAGCTTGATATGGTTACAGTAGATGGTCTTTTTGTTTGTTTTTAATATGTAAGGACACTGAATTTGAATGCATTATCACATCACTGTTATTCAGTAACTGCATCTTACACAATATTCCATGTGTCACTTGAGAATTAAACCTTTTTGGAGTTTTGCTTACTAGAGTCAAGTAAATTAATGCACGCTATCACCCTAACCCCTGTCACACTTACGTGTTCTGCACTCTCACACTGGAGTATCCTTGGAATTATCTTCCTCTCCACCAGCTTCCTCAAGTGCCTATTTAATCAGTATCTTCATTTAAGACAAACAGTCCCACCATAGCTCTTTAATTTACACCACAAACTTTTGCTTTTGGTCTGCCTCATATATTGAGCTTAACTGGAACTGTAAAAGCTTGCCTCCCCAATGCCAACACAGCTCAGCATCTTGCTGCAGCTGCTCCTGTTCAGCCTCTGCTCGCAGAAGATGCGAACGCTCCTGCGGTGCCCGCGGGAGAGGCAGGAGGAGACGCACAGTAGGAGCTGCAGTGGAAGGCAACTCCCACCACCTTCGGCTGGGTTTGTAGCTGCACCTTGTGTTCTCACAAGGTTCACTGGTCATCTTTCTTTCTTTCCAGGTCAGCACAGAGCCAGAAAGTTTCATTATTGCTGGCATCTTGAGTGCTGATATTAAGGAGTCTTTCTCCTATATGCTCTGCCTCTCCTACTTAACAAGAAGCTCTATGTAGGGTAACATATAGCCCAAACCCTCTCCTTCAGACCCCACAGTCCCTAAGAAAGTTACTTAGCACTTGGGAAGACAGAAAAATGAAAACACTAAATGAACTCATCGAGTGCACTCATTTGGCAGTCTGGCCAGCGATGTGTTTCTTCAGTAGTTCTGTGTTTAAACTTCTGATTGAGTTACAGGTTTTGAACTAGAGATTCTCAGGAAGTTGTAGGAAACATCCAAACTTGGCTCCTGCTCTAGCAGATTAATCCCTCCTGGAAATTCCACCTGTGCAATGGATGTTGAGAACTCATGCCTGACCTCTTCCAGATGTGGGGCATGCTGCTGTGCTCCAAGTCTGGCCTAGTCTTTTGTGCTGACGAGGAGACAAGACTTAGCTTCTGCTGCGGAACCCCTGCACTTGTAAAGAGTTTGCACAATCCCCACCTCTCTGCTTACAACTGCTGACACAACTCAACCCCAGTCTCATACGATACTCATCTGGCTGTCCTAGCTAGGGCACGAAGGGCCTTCAAATCTGTCATCTACCTCAAACCAGCACAACCACATCTTGACATCTTAGAAATTTAAACTCACGTTTACTGTGGTGCTCCTGCTTTCCTGGTAGTTTCTCTGAGAAAATAAAAAATTACAAACCGCACAAAGGAGATAAAAAATCATGTTCAGAGGCACAATTATGGTACTTCCCCAAGTAAGTGCCAGATAAACATCAGAATTTCCTAGCTAGCCCCAGGATTTAGGGGAACAAGAGGATAAAGGATTACCAGATCCTTCCAGTTCCTCATTGTAAGCATGGAACCCACAGTTGCATCCCTGCCCCCTCATCGCTGACCAGGGAGGAGGACTGTTGCAAGCTGTTACGATGTGCAGGACAAAGATGGCAGCAGAAGACCAAACCTCCTCCTCTGGCACTGGAAGCATTGCAGGAGAAAACGGAAAGGTTCACCAGACTATGGGCTAACAGCATCTCCAGACCACATTTCTGGCAACATGTAGCACACCAATGGAAGAGGCTCTTGGGCAATGCAAGCAGCCAATAACATGTAATTTAAGAGGAAAATGGCAAAAAAGCAGAATAAGGAGGATTGTGTGTGATAAGCCTAGTGCGCGCTCTCACCCAGCAGCATCTGGAGAGGATTTTCTCCAGCAGGCAGGGAAGAACTCGATTACATCCAGTTAACTGTGCTCTAAACTGATTATGCATGTGCCAGGCTAATGGATTACATTAGCAAGAGGAAAAATAACATCCAATCAATCTCAATTTACTGCAGACCACACCAAGGCCTGAGAGAAGAGAAATCATTCTGTGAACTACCCCCACTCCCACTGCATCTTTTCAGCTATCAAAAGAGACACGGCATTACAATCACTCTGAAGACTGCAAGAATTGCACTGAGGCCTCAGCAAACAACTCGCTTTATCCATAGAAAGGTTTTTCCATAAAGTCAAACACCGATTCCAGCAATGCTGGTGTGAGACACTGCGAATCCTACCTTTTGCTGTCCCCTACCACAGCAGGCAAGTGAGCAGCCACGCAGAGCAACATGAGCTACACTTTATGATAAAATAGTCTGTGGTTTATCAAAACAAAGAAAATCCCATACTGTGCATTTCACAGACTTTATGCACACTAGAAAGCTAATATGTGGACTGCACAACAGACTTCACCTCTTTGAAATGTGTTTTTTTTGGTCTAGTGTCTCACTGCTTTTGTGTCAGAAGCAAAGCAGTACTATAGCAACTCTGAGACCTCCCCAGGCCTCTTATGAACCTGAAAACTGACAATTCCTCTTCACCTGAGGAAAGCATTTCAGGAATCTTTATTACATAGATTTACGGCTGGCCCCCAATATCTGACTTTTTTTAAAACTTTTTTTTTTTTGGAATTGCAATTGAAGTGCCCCAACTGTTTCTTCCCCAGTTCCCCAGTAGAAATCACTAGAAATGAAGGGGTCCAGACCCAGAATTTTTAGTATTTTTAAGAGAACAATGTTAAGTGTTAAAACTCATAATAGAGCTTTCAAATACCTCTTTTGTACCCCAAATTCAGTATCACAGAGAAGATTTGATTCCTCGGCTGGCTTTTTAAAGCCTCAGTGGGATACTCATGACCCCAATTTCCAAGCTGATTTTATTTCCTCAGGTCTCCTGCATACCTGAGAGCAGAGGCATAAAGGTAGGTATGACCACTTTTAGAGCCAGACTCTGCTGCACTATGTTGATTCTCAGCTGATGATGGTAAGAGTGATCGTCACAGAAACCTTGGCCTCAACAACTCACTAGAAATGTTTTCTGCTCTTCTTCTCCAGGCAAGTCCAACAACCACATTTCTAGACAAATCTTCTATAATGCTCCTGGTCACATCTTTCCCCTCTGAATTTGCTGAAACTGTGCATTCCCAGGAAAAATCCAGGAGTATTGAAATCTAATGCACCCACACCATGATGTGGGTGGGATACTGTACAGTGTGATGTCAAGTTTTACAGTCCCATTACTTAAAGAAAAACAACTGAGAAACAATTAATAAGAACAAAATATGATCTGCTTGAATATGTACCTTCATACATAAAGAAAATCTCACTCAATTTGGGGAAAAGCGGGGAAAAAAGAATGGGGATAGAAAGAATATAAAAAAATTGAGATAAACAAGAAGGCAATGAGTGGGATAGCATGTGTGAATGGAAGGTATGCGGCTGCCTAGATTTATGGCAATTCGTACCTGATTGTTCATACTAAAGCCATTATGGGATGATTAGAGAAAAAGGTGAAGCTTTAAGTCCAGTGAAAATCAATAGAAACGTCTGGAGCAATTCTGCTGCGCGAGTGAAAGGACTATTTACTGCATCCGGAGCTCCTCTTGGGTTACAGCCCAGAGGGTTCAAGCAAGCAAGGGGAGAGGGGCTGTGAACAAGAGAAGTAAGTCAGGAAAAAGAAGATGGTCAGGAAAAAGAAGATGGCGATAAAGACACAAAATGAGGCCAAAACAAACAAACTAACAAACAACTAAGGAAGGAAAACAAGATGGCAGTCACAGGCCAAATATTACCATGGATGAAACCCTGCAATGCCTCCTAACTCTGGCCAAAGCATGGCCAATACATGCACACATACACAGGTTTCTCTGCCCACCTTCTTCTAGCTTCAAGCAAGCAGCAAGCACTTCCACTTTGCTCACAGATCCCAGCATTAACATACGCAGAGCATTAAAGCACAGTGATGGCAGCCCTCTTCTTCCTTCCCTCCCTGCTCCCTCCACCCAGCCCTCTCAAAGCCAGAATAACCCATTTCTCTGAGAACAGCAAAAGCCTTCAAGTTCTCCTGAAGAATCTTATTCAGCTTAATGACCCACCTTACAGAAGAGAGCCAACAGAGGCTAATACTGTCTTGCACAATATTTTCAACAGTGATTGTTATTCTTTGTGTGAAAAAGTTTAACCCGTACACAATACTTAAAAGACCTACAAGCCCCCATATTAAAGTGCCTTGAAATGGCCTCAGGCTTTAAAACCTGCAGCTGCTACGAGAACGCAAGCTGAAGAGCTGTATCGTGCAAGTGAGACTGGGTCCCACTGGAGAGATCTGAGCAGCTTGTCTCCAAAGGATCACAACCCACTGCAGATCAAAATAGATTTTCCTTTGTTCCAGCACTTGGGCAACGAAAGATGAAGCAAAGCCAACCCTTACCTTATAGAGCTTCAGGCTGGCCTCATGCCTCGAGTTCACCGTGTGAAGACGCAGCTTCTCTAGACTGTTGGTGTAGTAGTCGCAAGCATTGCATTTCAGATGTACTGGATTCCCAATGGCCACACACTTCAGCCTCCACTCGTTGGCCTTCCCACCCTCCTTGATATGTGCTACCAGCTGGTATTTCTGCACATGCTTGTCCGTCTTACAGTGGAGCTGGAAGTTTGCCTTGAGCTGCGTGTTGTAACGGCACAACTTGCACTGGTATGAGTCTCCCATCACTGCCTTCCACTCGTCTTCAGGGAGGCTACGCTCCACATTCATGTGGAGGCCCAGCATGTCCAAATTATCTGTAGTGAACTTGTTGCACACAGCACACTGGAAGAGCTTCAGCGATGGGTCATTTGTTTGCGTGAAACTCTCACCCAAGTTCATTAGCTCCTCAGACACCAGCTGTCCACCGCCTAACCGCATGTCCAGGGGGATCTCTCCACCCACTGCACGAAGGAAAAAGGGGAAAAAAGAGGTCAGAAAATCTAAATTCTTTAGTTGCCAGAAGAGAAGCATAGAATGGAAATCTGTTCTCAGTGCAATTCTTGCATCCACCAAATCCACAGCAAAAGCCAAGCACAGCTGTCCCTTCACTTATTCCTCTTCTGCTGGCCAGTACCATATCTGATGAAAAAAAGCAATAGCAGCCAGCACGTAAGGCTGGGAAAGGACTGCAGTAGCCCTTGCTACCTACCTTGTAAATGCCAAGCTCTGAAAGATAAGCATCCACCCCTCTGCCCATGAAAGGCGACATGAAAAAAACCTACTTCTGACAGTTTCTGAAGAGGACAAATTCCTTAGTATTGCACTGCAAGTCTCTGTGGCCATATCAAGAACAGGATAATGGGTTTTCCTGTTTTTTTTTTTTCTTGCCTACCTGGAGAAGCAAGAAATGTTACCTCGCACAGTACCTAAGCACCATCTCAACGTGATCTTGGCCACAAGTTCAAGCAATATGAGTATTATATAGATAAGTCACCACACTGCAGTCAGGAACAGGCAACGTGCAGAATATTGCACATACAAAACCAGTCTGAAAGGTGCCACTCCTGCAGCATTAGATCTGTTCTCTCGTCCAACAGTTCAAAAATGAAAGACAGTCTTCTAAAACCAATGTTGATAGATGCTTTGTACGCCCAAGAAAAAGACAACCATTATTAATAATGTGAGTGCAAGAACATGTCAAGGAAAGCCAGCAGGATGCTTGCTGTCTTTAAGTGTCATAGATCTACTCTTCAAACCAAGAGCTGAACTCTGTTCAGTTACTGTAAATGAGTACAGCAAGCTCTGATTTACATCAGATTACTTTGAAGATACGGACAGAGACTTTTTTCTAACGTTAACTTTTTATGTCAAAGCACAGAGACCAACCATCAGCCTTTTCTTAGGGCCTTTGCTCCACCTTGCTCTCTTTTTCCATAAGCGAAGATACTTGTGCTCTCCTCCTGCAGCCTTTTGGTATTTTACCTTGATCTTATGTCATAGCTTGGCGTAAAAGTCTTATTTTATCAAAGGAACCTTCAGGTCAACAGTTACTCAGCCAATCAAAAAGTTTCCTATGTTTCAGTCTGTTTGCTGAGAAAGAGCTAATACTGGGAGAACACTCCAAGTTCAGGCAGATACCTTAACTCCATACTAACCTTTCTGAAAGCACATAACCACAGCTGGTGCAGATTGCAGCTTTAGGCGGTATATATGCTACTATCTCTCCTGCAGAAATACAATGCCACGATGTTCATTACAGTCCTAAGCGGGAAGAACTACAGCTTACAAGACAACCTGACTGCTGAGTTTGTTAGAGGGTACCTTGTGCTCACACAGGGAAGAACTGGTTGGAGAAAAAAAGTCCCATTCATGTGGAACAAGCCCCAGTGCCAGAAACCTGCCCTTCGGCCAAAGCAGTCATGATCCTTTTTCTCAGTCGACTCTATCCCTGCCTGCCACAGCAGAATTACACCCTGCACATAGCTACTCCTGCATACCTGCTCACCAAACACACAAAGAGGAGGGAACAGACCACCTGCCTTCCATAGCCCACATCTCCGAATCATGGTAATTTTCCTAAGCATTCCTCTTAAGATATATCCTGAAATCTTCTCTTTGAATCAGTCTACTCTAAACACATCATGCAGTAAAAACATGAAAGCAGTATCTTCTGATTTATTAATATTCTACTCAAACCCAGTTTTGGACTGAAGTGTAAAAATAGAAAAAATCTGCTTCACTTCTAACAAAGTCCATAGTATGTGTATGAGTTAAATGAGCTGAGCTTATGTCAAGTGCTTATTGACATGGCAAAGGGCCTCCCTCCGTGATCTTCAGCTTGAGAACTGTAACCATCAAGTGTACTATTCACAAATCACTTTTCAGGCAAGCTCGTATACATTCAAGGCCTTGTCTTGCACTTTAAGAGACTTCAGTTAAAATACTCTCAAATTCTCTCATGCCAACCTCCCTGTACTTCAGCAAGGAGGCTCTATGAGCTACAAAAGGGGTGCATTCCAAGAAACCACCCACAGATGACTCCCTAACTTTACATGCTACTACTATAAGCTACATCACAAATGGCTGTCAGTTACATCTGTTGGCAACTCAGTGCTATTGAAAACATACTGGAAAAGATTATGTCCTTGACCTCCCAAAGATGCAAGCTGGGACACCAAAGAAGAAATTAAAATAATTAATTTATAGTCACTTGAGTTCCTCCGTTTTCATTTTTTTAGTATCTTGTGTTGTTGTTCACTCATATGACTTTCACGTCCTTCTGGACTAATAATAAGCAGTACTATGAATAGCTGAAGGAAAGGAGAACATGCATGAGACCAACGAACCAGTAACGTAGCGCATCAGTAATAATAGCATCAATGGATGGACAAGAGTAGAGAGGGCAGAGTGCAGCACAAAGAAATTAGCTCAGAGGGAAGCAGGTAAAGTGGCAGATTTCTTTTCACATACTTTCTGTAGGCACTATGAAAAATCCTCAGCAATAGCAGAAGAATGTAGAAACAAAGTCATTTCAGCTTTCAGCTGCTATGCCCCAAGTGTCGTGTGGGACTCTGTGATGAAAGCTGAAATACAACAGTGCCGCAGCGGCTGCCACCAGTCTTGTGCAATGTAAGCGGCATGGTGGAAGAACTTCACTGGAACCTACCCCTACCCCATTCTAACTCTTGGGCTAAATTGTGTGGGGATAGGGTGTGCTCCCCGCAGTGCCAAGACAAACATGGTGAATGCTTGTTGTCAGGAAAAACACATTTGGTAATTTATTTCAAAGTGCTTTTGTCATTCGATGAGAGAAATAATCTCTCTCTCTAGCCATTCTTCAGATTAACGACTCTCATCCAGTCAAGCCTCAAATCTTGTATATCATGCTGGCATCAGAGGAACATTTCAGTTCAGTTTCTTCAGCAGAGGAACATCCCCCCTTCTACCAAATTCATCACAACTCTCAAAACACGCTTACCTTTTCTTCTCAGGGCAACACAACATGTAAGACACCAACTCAGTCTCTGCCTCTGAGAGCACTAGCTGCTGACCAGACAGCCTCACAAAGCCACCCACCAAACAGTACTTGCATTCCTTACCAAAACAAGAGAAAATCATCAGGAAACCGTTGGAAAGCATCCTTTCTATAGTAATGAGGAACATTTAATGCATGTTAGCTGTAATCTGTATCTACTGCTTTATTACCTCCTTACCAGAACTTTTAGAAAACATACCAAGAAGTGACATACTTTCCCCAGATGAGAGAAACTGTCGTGGGGGAATGCAGAAGACAAGTCTCTACTGTGCAGACTCCATCCTTGACCATCACACACAGGCCATTCACTGCACTGCAGCGCACAGCAAGCCGCAGAGACCGAACAAAGAATTTGGCACGCAGTGCGCAGCCCACACGAGGGTTTTATGGTAACACAAACACAATCCCTCCCTCACACATAGAAACAGTGGAAAACCCTTCAACCTCACCTAGAGATGGAGTCATCGTTGCCATGGGGTTGGTGGGATCAAGCTGGAATCCACCCATCATGAACTGTGCATCTGACGAAGTGCTATCCATCTTCAGGTTGGGAAGGTTCATGTTCTGGGCCAGGTAGTACTGGTAGAGCTCGGCCTCGGCAGGGGACGGCAGGCTACCGAGGCCCAGGTGCCGGTTGTGTTGGATTTGGGACATATTTTGCTGAAGCAGCATCATATTGTGCATGTGTTTCTCACTGGTCATGTGAATACGAAGGTTTCTAGCTACGTTGGTCTCATAGTCGCACACCTCGCACCGCCACGTGGGTTTGGTTTTTGGTTTGGTGGGGGAGGGGGCCCCACAGGTGCTACCAATGTTGGCAGCTGCAGCGGCCGCGGCTGCTGCAGCCGCTGCTGCCGCCCCAGCGGTGTGGCTGAAGACTTGCTCTCCCCCTCCGTTCTGCAGGTTTTGCATGTTGTTGAGATGCTTGTCAGACTGCATATGAATACTGAGGTTGCCTTTGGTAGTAGTGGAGTAGTTACAGACCTCGCAGCGGAAGGGCTTGTAACCACAGGTGTAGCTCTCACCCCGTGCCAGCCGTGGGTGCGGCTGCCCACTTTTGCAGTAGACACAGGAGCCACCCGGCTCAGGATGTTTCTCCTTCATGTGCGCCTCAAGCGTCTGCTGGTACTTGTAGTGCCAATTGCACTTGGGACACTTGAGTGTCTTACATGAGTTGCGAGAATGCATCATAGTCATGTGGCCACCCAGCGACCGCGAGGAGCCCAGGACTGTGTCACACTTTGGGCACTCCACGCCGCTCCCCGAGGGGCACTCCCCACCCCCAAGTTCACAGAGGGGGCCAGCATGCTGGTGATGGGAGATGTAGCTCCCGTCCTCGCCCTCTGCGCTCTCATTTGGTTCTGGTGCTGTGGCATTGTCTTTATTGGCACTTTCATCGATAAAGTCCAGCCTCCTGCTGCCCTCTGCCACGTTGGCTCCACCGCCCTCATTGTTAAAGCTTAAGTGATTCCTCCTGTTTGCACCATCAAAGACAAAGGAAGAAGCAGAATTAGAACTAGTAGAAGCTGTGCCCCGCGACAGGGTCTGGAGCACGTTAGGCATTAAGGGAGAGTTAGAAATGCTTTGGTTTGAGAGAGCAAGGTCCTTTTTGCTGCTGCTGCTGCCGCCGCCTGCCACAGCCCCAGAGTCCTCCTGGGGCCTGTCCTCCAGTTCATCCTCCAACTCGCTTGGAAACAGTCCTTTGCAACCCTCATCATCCTCATCTTCTTCCTCTTCCTCCTCCTCCTCTTCCTCCTCCTCTTCCTCCACCTCCTCCTCTTCTTCCTCTTCTACCTCTTCAACTGGCTCTGCCTTCTCAGAAAGGCTGTCCTGGTCGCCCCCTTCTTGCTTCTCCCCCTCTGCCACCCCAGGGTCCTTACCCTCTGAGGATTTGGTGGGACTGGAAGCCAGCGGGCCCAGGGGGACTGAGGTAATTGGAGTCTTCAGAGCCGAGCTGGTCAGCCCACCCAGGTTGAGGAGCGTACCAGGGGCCAGGACACCTGACGGCGGCGGCTCCGCTCCGCCAGCTGGCCCAGCCTGGAGGGCCTGCTCGCCTTCCATACGAATGCCACTGAATTTACCATAAAAACTGTGTCCAGGGCCTATGAGGTTAGCTGTAGAAACAAGAGGGTGCTGAAAGGTTTTGTTTTTTGGTTCCAGAAAGCTGACAAGGGGTTCCTTGTCTTTGCCTATCCCTTGGATGATAGCGGAGATGTTCTTATTGCTAAGAATTTTCCGCTCCTCCTCACTCAGAGTCATTCGGTGGTCGTGCACCGCATGGGTCACGAATGAGCGGACATACCCAAAGGAGAGCTTGCACAAGAAACACATAAGGATGGGCTTCCTCTTCCCGTAGAGCACAAAGCCATCAAATTTGGACAGGTCCACATTGTTGGGAACATCTTTGGATACGCAGGAGCTTTTGGCAGAACCATCGCTGTTCAGGTAATCCTTGTTGCTTTTGTGTCGCACATCGAAGACGCGGAAGCTGTGCAGGACGGGGCTGATGCCCGCCAGGGCTGAGGTATTCGGGAAGGCCTGGTCTGAGCCCTCAAACCACTTCCCGAAGGATGAGGCTATGTGGAAGGTGTTGATGATCTGTGGGTAGACGGGGGCGGCGGCGGAGGGCTCTCCCTGCTTGGAGAGAGAGTTCGGGAGCAGCGAGGGGAGAGCCCCGCTGCCACTGCCACAAGCGCCCCCGCTCTGCACCAGCTGGCTGAGGCTCTCCACGATGTAGGCTGAGCCATCCGGCTGGTAGACGATCTCACCGGCCAGGTTCTCCACATCGCTCTCCTCGTCCCCGTCCTCACTGCTCTCGCTCCCGCTCTCCCCCCTCAGAGGCGGGGGTGGGCGGGCACCGGCGCAGCGGTGCTCCATGTAGCTCTGGAGGCCAGCGAAGGAGGCCGCGCACTGGCCGCAGCTCACCTCCTTGCCGGTGGGCTCGGTGCCGGGGCCGGCCGCAGCGCTGCTCTCGGGGACGCGCTCAGGGAAAGGGACCCTCAGGCTGTCCAGGGGTCCGCGGCTCTCCGCCGCAGGCTGCTCCATGCTGCCGGCCGTGTCCGGGAGGTGGGTGCTGTTGAGATCAGTCCATTGCTGGTGCTGAGGGATGCCGCACCCATTGTCCTTCCCGGGGATGACGGGCGAGTCACAGCCTTCCATGGCAGGGCCGGCACGGAGCACTCATTGCACCCGGTACGGCTGGGACCTGCAGGCAGGGAGAGAAGAAAAACCCAGGTGAGTCAGAGAGAAGACGACACAGTTCCCATATAAAGACCATGCATCGCAAATGCCCTGGGGATCCCGCGGGATGGCACGAGAACTGGTTTCCCAAAACAGGCTCCAGGAACAGAAGGCCCGACCTAGGATGCTGCACTGGGAGTGCAACCACAGGAAACGAGCAATGGCAACCAAAAGGTGCTCGCCACCTTCCACTTTCCCTGAGTCACTGAGGGGAGCAAGAAAGGCAAGAGGCTCATCAAAGAGAGCTGGAAGGTGGGGAAAACCTCCCCCTTCACCTTCCCTGAAGGGGGACAGGAAGATCGTAGGAACTGCATTGACACCCACAGAGCTTTAGATCTCCCGAAAGATCTTCAAAAAATAAAAATAAAAAAGATTAATAGAAAAGCTTTTGAGAGAAGCAGAGTTAGGAAGCTACAAAAGAATACTGCCAGAACTTCAAAACTTTGTAAAAACTGTAGTCCCATATCTGTGGCTTCCTAAGTCAGATGGTGTTCTTTTCAGGCAATTCCCCTCTGTTAGCTGCTCTGCGAGCACAGCAAGCATCCTGGGCTCAGTCTCACACGTGCACCTCTGTAGCAGATCATGAGACCCAGAGCAAGAATTTTGGAGTCACAGGTTTTAGTATGCACGGGAGATTTATTTGCTGTTTTCTGGACAGAGTTTAAAAGGAGAGACGTCAGGAGAAAAACCAAACAGGAAATTCCAGATCTGACAAGGGTCCATCCTGGGGATCGGAAAGTGGTCAGCTCAACGTGCTTCAGGAAGCTCCCAGAGATCCTGCAGGACACAGCCTGAGCACAAACGCAAATAGATGATATAGGTCCTGGAGGAGAAGGATGGACACCCCTCCCACTACTACTATTCCGCCAAGTACGAGACCCAGAGAACTCACACCAACAGGCAAGCAGCCGGTGAGCACAGGCTGCTGAACACGGCCAACATCCACAGCTCCCAGGTTTGCTGCAGCCTGGGGTTCTCCTTTATGCTGCAATCCTACTGGAGCCTGTTGGGCAAAATGAGCCTTTCTAAAGGTTACAGACCTGTGAGCTTAGGTCCCCAAAATGCTACTGTTATGAGCTGGAGCACTATAATGCAGACCGCAGATCAGTAGGAGATTGCCAGTTCAGCTGCAAACCTACCAAGAATTCTGCGTGCAAGGATGCATCTCTATAGTCTTCTTCCTATAGAGAAATGCTGGGCAAGCCAAATGGGATGAAACACCCACAAAAATTAAAACCCTACTACCTCACCTGCAATAGTGGTTTTCAACCTTTGAACAGATTTCCTTCTACATACAGATAAAAAGCATACAACCAAAAACGACTCTGGGTCAAAACTGTAAAAGCAGAGGAGAACTCCACATTTTTAGGATCAACAAAACACTGGTACTCTAGATCCGTGGTTATCAATGCCATGGAGGAATTTCTACATAGAATTCTATCTTCTACCAACTAAATGCAAGCATACTTGTGTACATACAAACAGATGTGGTTTTTTAAGCTCTCTTGGTTTGAGAAGTCCATTCACATTAACAGCCTGCTACCGCCCTTTGTCTCTTTCAGAGACTATTAGTGTTTTGACAACCTAAAATGCTACCTAAACATTAAATATTATAATTATAGTTTGAAAGTTTTTCCAGTACTTTCTAGCTTGATCTGAGTCCATTAGATACGGCAGACTCCTGAGAGCTTCTTTAGAGCAGTGTACCTGTAACACAGGCACACCTTGCATGCAACTGCGCCAGCAGCTTGCTGCTGCACAGATGTGCAACTGTTACTTAACTAAGGAAAGAGAAAGAAAAGTATGGAAAGAACTAAACATTTGTCAGAGAATGCCTCATCAGTTGCAAAGCTGGTAACACACAACAGAAGCACAGAATGAAGTATCTGAACTAGTTCAAGCAAAAGAAAATGCAGCAACATTAAACGGCCTCTCTCATCTTCCTGCTTTCATTATCTACCAGCTTATTTTCCCTCAGTACCAGCAGCCATCCCTCCTTTTCCTGGTTTGCCTGCAAGTCTTGACCTCTTTTCCCTTCATACTGTTTCCTATGTAACTATGTATATGGAATGACAGACACGTGTGCTTACAACACATGAATTTATATGCCTTCACTTTCTCCAAGCCCTTCTTCATCCACAACAACATATGTGCCTAAGTTCTGTGATATTACAGATCAACATTAATAACAGTATGTTAGAGCGGTCCCTCTAGGTGTGAAAAGGATCTCTCTCACCTATCCTCCAAATACTGCTCTTCCCTTTGGGGCTACCCCTGCATGCGCTCAGTACACTCCATGCATGCTTTTCGCTAGCAGCTGTTGAACAGCTTCTGATGCCCTTTCCCCTGTGCTGCTGAGCCTCCCACTGCAGAGGAAAGCAAAAGCTCCCGCTGCTAGCACCAGAAAGCACTCCAGCATTCAGAGGGAGGCGTCTTCTGTTTTGTCCTCACCCCTGCATCAGGGATAACGCTCCCCAGCACCCAAACACTATTCCAGCGTTGTGGGAATCAGAAGTGGAATAATCAGACAAAAGCAAGCCTGACCTTCTTTCTCACACTGCTGACCACCTGATTTGGATTCTGGACATCCCCACCTGAAGGTATCTGGGCAGTTTTCCATTCTATTTTACTTCAGGTGAAACTTGAGAAAAAGTATTTACTGCTACTTGTGAAGTCAGAAAGTAGCAGTTCTCAAAGCAAGCGCAGAGCAGCTGCCTACAGAGGGACACAGAGGCACAATGGTTTTACGATCCAAAGTGTTTGTACACATAGCTTTATAGCATTTCCAGTTCCCACTTTCCTTGGACCTTATGCCATGCACAGCTATCTGAGTGGCTGCATCGGGAATAAATAGCAGCTTGATCTGCAATAGAAATAACCTGGTGCACTGAATGGAATAACAAAGAGGAATACCTTGATTCTGTTGACAAAAGGCTCAGTCATCCCAGACACCGTTTTGCTTACCTTAGCTAAAATGATGTTTTAACAGTGCCTTGTAACAGCTCTTGCTTACCAGCTCTTTCCCACTAAACATGTCTTTAGCTATGCATTTTCTTCAAATTGATACTAGATTCTTCTGTAATGAAGCTGCATATTCATCCTTCCACAACATGACATATCCTCTCCTCCTAACTGCTACCTTTGTATTGACAACTGTGATCCAAATCAAACTGAAACATTCATATTGGGTGAAAACTGAGTAAAATGAGAAACTCTATAAGCCTTGTATTTCTGCCAAGAAAAGTTTTGGGAATATCTGTGCAGACTTCAAAACACAATGTGGAACAAGAGTACCCCAATTTCAAAACACCTCGACAAAAAGCATTCAGTTTGCCAGCCTGGACAAAAATTCCCTGCTGTTAAATAAGTAAAAATCCGAAAATCAAATAAATAAATTAGAAAAAAAATCATCATTAAGAAGACGGTAAAATAGCAAAGCACAGCTAGCTCCCCAGGAACCATGTACAGACAACACACAACACGAATCTGAGCATCTCCATTATCAAGAACTCTTGATTGGCAGAAAGATGCCTGACTGACAATTGGGCCAAAAGGGTTAGCAGGGCTGATGGGGCGGGAGGGTTAACAGCCTGATTGTAAAATCAATGTAATAAATGCTTGGTAAGTTACAGGAACATGCGGGAAGAGAAGGCCGCGATTGATAAAGGACTGCGGCTTTGATGCTGCACTGGGGACTTGTTTATTGACAAGAAAGCCAATCTCTTCTCCGAGCCAGGCCAGGCCAGGCAAACCTGCAAGCGCTTACCAATTAATTGGTGGGCTTTTCTGCCTTGGGTTGCTTTAACATGTCTCCCCCCACTCCCAGTTAACCAGCTCAGGAGGTGCTACTCTAAAGGAATCTTTTCTCTGTTTGCTCGGCATGTAGCCCTGTTGGGGCAGGTGGAAAATGCCACAGTCAGAACACGGCCTGCCTGCTCCGTGCAGAGCCCCCAGGCACATGCCAAGCCCCTTTCAAACCCAGTGTCATCTCCAGAGCTATTCCTAAAGAACGATGCTGAAGGAGGAGAAGGCGCAGATTTGTTTCCATTCACACACGAACTGTAGGTATCATCCCTTTAAACTGAAAAGGGCAATCTCCTTGTTAATGCAAACTAGACTTTCTGCTGGAGCACAATGTAGTCCACTACCAGGGGCCCTGCACCTTCCTCTGAGGCCTTCCCTAAATGACCCAGAGGGGACACAGAGAGCTGGCAAGGACAGACCAACCCCTGCGCGCTCCACACCTCCCCATCCTCTCCCCGGCCCCCCGCCCTCTTTGCTCTGTTTATCAGCCAGTCAATAAGAAAAGGTAGTTCTTACTTAAGGAGGCAGAAGTCAACTCGTCAGGTCGATCAGCACTCTGTCTGTAAACATGGTTTCCCGTAAAATCAATGAACTCCAGTTACAGAGAGAACAGCCTGAGCGCCAGAGACTCCCCGTGCCCCCGCCGCAGGGAAGGGCTCTCCCTCGCTCCCTTCTCCAGCCTCGTGTCCCACGGCTGCTCCACGCAGCTTGCAGCCGCCCACGGCTCCCATCGCTGCGCTCGCCATGCCTCCCGCAGGCAGCCCACTCAACCCCGCAGCATCGCTGCGCCTCGCACCCTTCGGAGGTTTGGGACCCGCTGGGACGGCTCTCCCGGGCGCAGGCACCAGCAGGCAGGCAGTTCCTACCAGGGCAGGAGCAGCAGCCACAGCGGCCCAGAGCTGAACCACAGCTGGAGGGCCCGGCGTGCCCAGAAGCACTGCGCTGTGCCCCACGTTTTCATCGGGAGTTTCTACTAACCACGGCTGCTCCGTCTGCAGCCATGCTCTGTCCAGAGCACAAGTGAGGTCGACCCCCGCTGCTCCCCATCACCTCCTTGCAGCTCGCCGTTTTGCTCTCCACACAACCAGAACTGCCATCTTACAGCAACGCTTCCACCGCCGAGGAGCCGATCGCAGCTCGCGGGGCAGCCCCCAGCCCGCAACGCCGCGCATCTTCCTCTCCAGTGCGGCAGCGGCACGGGCAAGGGAGAGCGGGAGGGAGGAGGGGGCTCCTGCTGTTGCCCAGGCTTCCCGAGAATTAAATATGAACAGCCGTGCTGTGTAATTTTAAATTGTTAATTAGCACAGGGTTAATTAGGCGGCCCTTTCACAAGAGGCTGTTTGGCAGTAAACCAAGACTGGAAGCAATGAGGAAGGAGGAAAACAAAAGGAGAAAGAGACAGTGAGAAACTGTTCCCTCAGCTAATGACCCACATGGCACCATGAAAAAAGGGTGCTGAGGACAGGGAAAAGATACAAGCAGATGCATTACATCCACGGCCATTACCCTGGAAGATACCCAGCAAGGCACCCCACCCCCTGCCTATTCCCACAGCCCACACGGTGCGGAGAAGTGCTCAACCTTGTAATGAGCAGGGTCTGCTCCTTCAGAGCATCCTGGCAAGCAGCAGAGCCTCACAAATTCCAGCCAGCTTTTGATTTTTAAGCTTTATGCCATGGCTTCACAAAAGACATGGCTTATGCAAACGCTTACAGTCAGCAACTGGACCCGAGTGCTTCCTGTTGCAGAGAACTGCACAACGGCCTCTAAACTTTGCAAATACACACCTACCTGTTGTGCCAACAGACGCTCTATAAATCAATACCATAAACACAAGCTGAGAGACTACCCTAGATTAGCTCTAGCACAGGTGCCGGTGATTCGCAGGGGAAGAGGAAAGGGTCAGAGGCAAGAGCACAAAGAAAGCGCAGGGACTGAGAGTGGCCTTGGAAGCTCTGTGCACACCCCTCCTTACTTGCTCATTGTGGCATTTTAAGATGTCTCAGAAGGGCACAGCATGGCAAGATGCTAATGTTCAGGTCAGCCAAGAAGCACCTGACTCAGGAATGGCACAGGATAGCACTTGTTCCAGCCTAAAAAGCTAGGGGCTGACATGCTACTGAGTAGCCAAATAACCGTGTAATCCCTAAGTCCAGGTCCGCTCAAAGCTTAATGCTCCTGGGAACAGAAAGCCTGGGAGGGGGGAGAAGGCTGTTACCCAATCCGTCTGGAGTGGTGACACAACGAACCCGGAGCATCAAAGCCTTCTGCGTCACTTCCCAGCACCTGGCGTGCTACAAAGCACTCTTGTAACACTTAGGAAATTGCAAGTGGAAAAACATGATAAAAATCATCACCTAGAATCAAGAATTTAAAAACTAAGGAAAAACAGAACGTATGTTGTTGCCAAAGCAACTTTAATTTTGCTCCTCTATACATATGCATTATGACACTGCCTTTAATTACATGATCACCCACTACCTCACTTAGTAAGGAGAATGGTCACAAACGAGGGTAAAATAAAGTTGCGTGAGCATGTTGTCACTTTATGAGATTTATACAGTAGCTGTTATCACACAAATACGTGGAAAGTCACTTCCTAGAATAGAAAGATCTTTTTCAATTTCCTAAGCAACAAGGGCTGGATATTGGAGCTCGGTGGCAACACAGAGACAGCTTCAATTCCCAGCTTCAACAAAATGCGTTACGTTCTAACATACAGAAGATACGCGTGCCAGCTCTTTCATATTCATTAAGGTACCAGAAAGGTTGGTAAGTATTCTTACTATGCGGGGAAATGTTGACCAGTCTGCAACATTACTTGAAATATTAGGATAAAATGGTATAAATGAGCCAAAAATTATGTACAACAGTGAATGCGGATGCATGGCTTGAAGAATGATTTCTAGCTATGTTTTTTTTGTCCACATTTTACAATGTCAGTGCTCTGAGATTCTTCTTAAGGAATTCCTAACAAGATGACTGAAAATAATGATATTTATTTGCTGAGTTCAATGCTTTAAAAAGAAGTTTTAAGCTCGTTTCCCTTTTTCACATACTAAGATGCATCTTGCGTGTTTCCAAGCAAGACAAAGCTGTGTTTTGGCATACACCTGATCACAGTGGAGTTGCCTCATCAACAAATGAGTTTTGCTGAATATTCGCAACCAGGTGCCGGCCCTGCCAAATCCTGAACAAACTCTCTATCTAGCCTTCTTCCTCATCTAAGGTTTGGGTTTACCAACCAAAAGCGCTCAAGCTCAGCTTCGAAACTCCTGGAGTTTCTCTGCAGACGCTGCTCAGCGCTGCTGTTTCTATCCGGACACACGTCCATGCCCATGCACCAGGAAGCCGGCAGACGTGCCCCTTGGTGGAAGAAGGGTCCAACCAACATCGAACCACAGGTTCAAATACCTGTTGACAAGAGTCCTGGAGCTGCAAGTACTCATGAACCAGCTCACTATCCTGCCAAAGCCCGGAGTTCACATGCTTCTGCAGAAGTCCCTGTGAACACCACACGTTCTCCCTTCTAAGCGATTCTAACCAGCTGGTCCTGAAGGGCACAAGGTTCCCAGGAAAGATGAGGTAGGACACGGTGGCCTACAGAAAGGCAAGATTCATCAGGCACCTCAAAAGGACAGGATGGTCTTCTCCCTGCAGGAAGACAACCACATGGCGGGCTTGCCTTTGGCAGCCGACAGAGCTCCAGAACTGGCGTGCTGACAACACAAACAGGCGCTGCACTGCGCACGCTCATTAACACGGCAGAGAATACAAGCACTCTCTGACACACAGGCTCACATGCATAAGCACAGCAAGTTCCTCAGATCTTCACAGGATCATTAGCATAAACAGCTTTTCAAGCAGCAGGAAGCAAAGGAAATGCTGAACAAAACAGGACTGAAAGCTGTAGGGCTCAAGCACTTGGCATGAAACTAAGAGAAAGGGTCTCCTTGAGAAGGTGAACCTTCTGCATTATCCACATTTTTTCCTCTGTCCTTCACACCAGCTAAAGTTGAGCCAACGAGAGAAACGCAAGGTTCAGGGAGCTTTTCAGAAAACATTTTGTTATGAACTATTATTCCAAGTTTGCTGATCCCTTTGAGCCAGCTACTGTACTACACACAAAAATATTTATATAATCACCAACCCACTGCCATTGAGAACAGGGTAATCCAGAGGAGTGCCAGAGGGTTTTAAGTGAGCAGCTGGGGAAAAGAGCGTTTATTCCTCCAGAGGCACTCTTTGGAGTGAAAGTATTTTGCAGTGGAGGTAGACTAGCTTAAGTCGCATTTCTCTACAAAACAAAGTAAAACACTTGCTTAGTTTATAAGCGACGTGTCATTTTCATGCTCCCAGGACACGGAGCTTGTTTTCCATGTCCTGCACGAACCTCCCTTCTCTTATGTCAGACACGACAGAAGTTTCAGATTGTGTTCCCACATTGGTTTGTTTTAAAAACACTGCACATTCCTTGATTCTTCAGTTGTGCAATTTACCCCTTTGCTCTAAAACCCCAACGTTTCTTGTCAAATGTCATTTCCAGACTATGTTGCTGAATAAATAGCTACACTTGCATCTGGTTCACATATTCAGCCCAGTGCTGTTGACCTAACTCCAAAATTAACCAAAGAGCTATTGGGGACAGGCTGCATCACTCAGTTGCACGGACTCCACAGTTCCTCAAATCCCATTCTTAGCGAAAGTGGTCTCACTGTTCCTTTTGCTGCTGAAACTTGCCTTTTTTTGCCCCTCCTTCATCTTTATCCTAGTAACCTGTCCAATAAGAGCTGTCACAGCTCCTCTGTGGCCACCTGTCCCTCACCACAAAGTGCAGTTACACCCAGCAAGACCATGCACTAGGTAACACCTACACTCATCCAACCCACAGAGATGCCCTGAATTAAAACTTGAGTTTTAAACACCAACTTTGATAGTTCATATGTATTTAAATCACCAGATCACTGCCACAGTGTAGCATGTATAGTAAGACTACAGGATGCAAACCAGAGCAGCAACTCCTGAAAGTGAGAAATTCCAGCTGGCTTCTGTGGCTTTGCTGACCCTCTCCCCTCCTTCCAGTTACTCGATGTGCTCGGCAGTCCCACCCAGTAAGAAACAGGAGGCATTTGCACTGCTGTACAGAGAGCTAACTCTTATAAACCACCACAGCCAAGCTCCAACCAGACCCTCAACAGGACTTCAAAAGCAGCCAGAGCCAGCCTCAGACGGTCCAGCCTGGAAAGCTAATGCTGTGCTGTTAGACAGGACCCTCCTAGCAATACGCTTCACAGCACACAGCCTGCAGACTCTCATGCCTAGCAAGAAGCCCTGCCAGCACTCCTTCCTTTCTGCTCTTTTACCCAAACAACATATGTGTTCCAGACTAGTGTCAAGGGCCAAACAGAGGGTAAGAGTTAGACTCATAAGTCATGCCGATCTTCTCTGCCAGGGCTCAGATCCAGTCCTTGTTAGGAAACAGACGCGCTGCCTGGTCCCGGGCTCAGTCACTCCTTCCCACCCCTCAGGAAAGCCTGTGCTTTGCACCACCAGAGCACGCTCAGAGACAGGACCTCAGCATTAGGTCATTCAGGAACCATCCCGCTCGCTACCTCGACAAACACCACCACTGCCCGATCTGTTAGCGCTGAATCACACGCTGCTGTTGCGAAGCCCCATTGCAAAGGTCACAAGCACATGTGCTCAGATGCGCTGCCAGCGTTTTGGCACGGAGTACGTTTTACTGGTCACAGTCACAGTGCTGGAACGGAACCTTCAGAAATAAATAAATAGAGGGAGTCCTAAAACAGGTGAAGAAATCTGCCAGTATGCTTGGGAAAGCTTCTCAGGTAGACTGTATTTTATGCCGACTTTTAGCAGATCAGAGAGGTCCAGGAGGTCCCAGGTTCCCACAAAGAGAGCATCTGCACACTCATCTGCTTACAAAACACTGCCCTGTTCTAGACTCCAGGTACAGCGTGAGGATTTTCTTTATCTGGTCAAAATAAACCCTTCTGATTGCAGCAACCAACGGGCGTCAATAACTACACGCCACTCAACAGGCTCAAAGTCTCAAGTTCATGCTCTCTAGGTCCGCAGAATGCAGCCACTCTATCAGCAGCTACATCCCTGTAACACTTTAGAACAAACACATCTCTTGTGAAAGTTTAACTGTCTCACAAGGGAGAACTGACATGGATTCAGATAAATACAAGTTCCAAAGCACATGCCCAATGGGTCTGTACTGACTCCCAAACCCAGGTACAGAGGCATCACGGCACACCTCCGTAGGACCAGGCATCCTCACAGCTGTCACTTCAGGGGTGGGGAAGGAACTTGCTACACGTGCTTTGAGACCTCCAGGACTGAAAGCGTTACTCTGATGCTTGCCCTCTTGCTAATTGTGGGTTTTATTTTTATTTCCTATTACCCTCTTGCACGCCTGATGAGATTATCTTACCGGAACTGACACAGCTGGAGGCTGTAGCCATACATGGAGCCTCTCAGGAGGCAATGCAATTTTATTTTCATTGATCAGAAATCAGCAGGGCAGTAAATGATGGGAAATTCCATTAGGAGAAATACTGGGCCATGAGACTCAACTATCTAGGTACACCCAAATCCCACAAAGTCCTGTCTTAAAGTCCCAATCTGGATCCTGACACAGTCATCTTTCTTCCTCCCAAAATGGAGTAAGCTACTAACCTGATATTCTTAATCGCTGACTGCTCTGCTAGAAGCTGAGGCAATGCTGTCAAAACACCCCCAAGGGTTCACTTAGTTGAAACAAAGTCTTTGGTACACACAGCAGCATTTAGCTCTCCCAGCTCAGCCTTGCTGGCTGCTGCAGGATCAATGGAGTTTTACGAGCAAACGTCCTATTCCACAGCCACCAGATAGCATTTGCTGTCAGAGGTCAGGTAAGTACGAGATGTGACAGCACACCCATGAATTACCCAATTCTCAGGTAGTCCCAGCAGACCCAGAAGAAGCTGAGGGCATGCCCAGTACACACTCCCATTTCAGTCCCATCCTGAGCCCAGGACCTGGCAAAGCATTACAACCTCACTGAAGAAAGAGCAGTCTTCTTCAAGGACAGCACTCACAGTGCATGCGCTACTTTGGTAAAACCCCTTCCAACAACGCACTACAAAATACCGTTACAGGCCCACGCTGATTTTAGCCCAAACCACGAATCACATTTCAATCCTTCTATCTTAAAATACCATGTATGCAGATTTTTTGTATTCAATTTCACATTCCCAGATTAAAATCCTACCATCAAGCATCTCCAAATAAAAGCTCTTTTTGACCCTGCCCACTGTTAAATTTCTGCGAACATCTAGGTTGAAACCCAAGTCTTTTGCCTCCTGCAGCAGGACAGCCAACCCCACCAGGAGAGCACGGGTTAACAGAAGCTGACCGCAGCACAGTTGTTAAGGTAATCAATACCAGTGAGATACTAAAGCAGCATAAGCCACATTATTGATTGCCAAGCAGATGATAAAACTGTTTATTATGATAATTGCAGGGTGCCTGCAAGATGCTTCTAGCGCTGTCTTGAGCTTTTTACAAAAATAAGCATTGCCAGGTCTTAATCTTCTGTCTGAGGACCTCCTGAGCCCTGGTAAAAGTCCTCCACACTCTGCTATTCCAGAGCACTAACCCTGAGCTACCTTCACCTCCAAGCTCCTGCTCGGATGGAGAAGGTCACATTGCTAGAGGTAGTCCCTGAACTATTTATCATGCGCACACCCTGTATCGTGATACCACTCTTACACGCACAGACCTATGCTCACCTTTCTCTTGAGCAACCCCTTCCAGGGAAGGAAGAGAAATACCAAAAACTCTAACTTCAGTTCTCAATCCTCCCTCTGATCAGCTAAAAATCAAAACTCCTAAATTTCCCGCTTCAAAAGATTTTCTTCAGTATTTCAATAATTTTTTTCTTTAGATTTTCCAGTTTATCTACCTACTTTTTAGGAAGTTTAACAGAATTCTTCCCTCCAGGGCTGAAACTATTGTGCAATACATTAAGATTTTTTTTTAGATAACCGAACTCCAGATATATTCAGTTTGGGAGATTCACCTCTGTGTGACATTGGGTATATGTGCATGCAGGCCATACCACAAGGAAGATGACAGCAACTCGGCACCAGGTGCCTGCAAGATGAGCAGCTTATCTACCAGGAAAAAGTAAGACAACACTACAGATACCAAAAAGCTTCTCCTGAACTAAACACAATAACATGCACCAATTGGCCTACAGAAAATAAGCAAAATGTAAACTGCCAGACTGCATCTTCTCTGGCAAAAGCATCTCTTACTTCAACAACAGGAGCAGGAATGGAAACTATAACATAACTGGGCTCCATGCTAACACTGCTATCAAATCACAGCTGAAAATGAGTTTTAACAAGGACTGAAGCTCCAGGGTTCTGTCAGCAGCTCTACGGGAACTAATTATGAAGCACAGGTCCCATTATCTCCCACTATGGACAAGGCTCTGACAGCTTCATTTAGGTATTAACCCAAAGGACCATATGCTACGGGCTGCACGCGGTACTCGGCGCAGAACTCCACTATTCTGGCTAGCTGCTTTCAGGCAAGCTGGGTCACTTTCTCTAAGTAAGCCGAGTCTATATTTGCAAAATAAACTTCATGCCAGTCAAGGCAGTCTTCCTATGGACTGGCCTCAACCTGTATCACACCACTGATGGTGCTTCTAGATAATGTTCTAGCTCTTTCTTCCTCTTCCTCACATCTTCTCCCATCACCACTGGGATGACCTCCCTGCTCCCTGGCACCTCCCTGCCCCAGGCCCCCTATTCCCTGGTGCCTCTCCCCAACCCTTTCCCCCCCCCCCCACTCCCCTCTTTTTAAAGGCTGCCACAAGCACAGTCAGAGAACGATACACGAACTGCGGAAAGCCACGTTCTTCAGCACCAAAACCAGAACATTATACAACCCTCTCATCCTTCCATTGCTAAAGCACCCTTCTGTCTAGGCTGGTCTTTCCCATGCACATCTGTATCAAAGAAACTGGTGAGGAAGGTATTTTACTTCTCCAGCTTGCTTGCAGAGCAGGTAAAAGGTTAATGGTGGAATTGACAATGTGATCAAACTGGCACTTCAACGAGCAAACAGGTCACAGCACATAGACACTGCCTTAGAGACTGGAGACTTGGCCAAGAGCTTCTAAAATTTGTCCCCGCTCACCCCCAAGCACTGCTGACAGGCCACAGAACCTTACAAAACCCATCACAGAGGTCTCAGAGGGTTGAGGCTGCTCTTTCTTATCAGCAATCCTGAAGATAAGCAAGACCAAAACAATCCTTTATAATTAGAGTCTACCGAACTGGAGTAGATATCCCTCCCCATCATTCCTATAAAGGGCCAGCCACTACTATTCCCTTTCCCCCAAGGGCCAGAAGGAGCAGAAGAGTCGACTTGCAGCCAGCACCAAGCACCACTGCGTCAGGTTCCCCAAGACAAGGCATTCTTTGTTTTTCTTAGGAAATCCACTATTATTTACAGCCAACCCCTGCTTCACACCAGCCCACAGCTGCAAGCCTTCTGAAAGCTGACTTCTCCATCTGAAGTACTGACACACAGCTCAACTCTACATGTAACACGTCTTGTTTTATCAACACTTCACCACAGAGCGAGCAAGACCTCCCCTTGATACAGCAGTTGGCTAATCGCGAGGCATGATCCACAGAGCCAGAACCCTGCAGGTCCTCCCCGGGAAACACACTGAGCACCACTGACCATATTCACCAAGACACATGGCAGAAGCACATCCCGGAGGCTTGCTTGGATTTTTATTTCCTCTGTTCTAGAACAATATTCTGTAAAACAGTTCTTGTTTCGTAAACAACTTTGTTCTGCTCCTCCGTGCAATCAGAGGAAATAGGGGACATTCTAACAATGGACGGAGCATCCGAACAGCTTAAAGTCAAGGAGGGACAAGTAACAAGTATGTCTCCTGCCACCTATTGAAAGCTCTGCAAAAGATATCAACTTTCTCACCCTTTCTGGCAGTGAGAAAAGGCTGTCCTGCAGCACACGAGGACAAGCCAGATGACAGTCTCGAAGGTGACTACAGAACAGCAGCCCTTCCCTCAGACACCCACCATCTCCCTCTACAGCCTGGAAAGGTCACCATATTCACAAAAACCAGGCAATGGGAGGAACAGATCTATTTTCTTAAGACAAAACAAAAAACTAACAGCAGCCAGAAACAGTCAACAAAATTCCAAGTGGTCTTCTGTACCTTCTGTCTTGTTAATACCTCTGTGCTCAGAATTCGGGACTGTGAGGTACTCAGCTGACTCTGCTGTGGGTCAAGCAATGCTTGTCCCTCATTGCTTTCAATGTTGTTTATTGCTCGTTCTGTAGCAGCACCTGAAGACTCCAGTGGTGCCGGGCTACCCGCGCCCAGAAGCGGCCCTCCTGCCGCGCCGCGCCCCAGGCTCAGGGCGCTCACAGCCCCCTCGGCACCCATCCCTCCACGGCCGGCGCTGAGAGGCAGCAGCTCTGCCAGCCCCCGCGAGCTTTCTTCTGCGCCTCCCGACTTACCCAGAGCCACCCCTGTGCTTGCTACAGCAGAGTGAGCCTACAAGACCCGCTCCCCTCCCCAGCCTGCCTGGGAGCGCAGCACCAAGGGCACCAGCTCGTGCTCCACCTTCAGAAGAGCCAGGGACAGCAGAGGGGTGTCCCAGTACCACTTACTTTTCTTGAAAACATCTGTTTTCATTATCACTATTGCTTTTAATTAGCACTTTACAGCAGCCTTAAGCCCTCACAGCTGGAGGAAAGTTCTACTCCTAAATGAACAATTAAAAGGTGCACTAGGGGAATTTCTTTCTCATCTTCAGAAATGCCTTTCTCAGCAGAGCTAAAAGGCAAAAAGTCACCCGGTTAAATCAAACTCCCTTGAAGGGGCATCTCGAGGCCGTGCTCAAAGCCTGCAGGTCACCCTGGGATTCCCACCGCCTGAGCGGTCTGCTGAAGTCAGGAACTCAAAATACTGAACTTCAGCATTACTAATGAAGGGGTCTTAACGCTTCTGCCCTGCATCACTCACTGAATGGCCTCCTCTTCCTCACCTGGTCACAATAATTGCCCTGAGGAAGTCAAAGACTTTAATGCCCATCTCACTTGTGGAAGGCCCCTGTCAATTTAATTTACTCCAAGAGTTCAGGCCAAGTACAAACTTTAAAGACAGAGCTCTATTAAATGCATAAGAAAATAGGTCCATATGAAGCACCATTACCAGAGATGTGGTCTCCAGATCAAGTGTTTCTTTGTGAAACCAGAAATGAGAACATCCACAAAAAGCCCCAACAGGCTGCCTTGGCCATTTTTAGGAAAGCAAAAGGATGGAGAAGGTGAAGGAAGGCATCAGAAGGACACCACAGTAAAGGGTTGTCCTAGGGGCACCACGACGTCCCCGTCCCCAGCATTCATACACAACAGAGTATCAAGAGATGAGCTACACAAGAGAGTGTAAAGAGATCAAGCTTTAGTTAGAAACAAGCCATGAAGAGCCAATATCTTTCAGTCAACGTTGATGAAAATTAGGGTTTGACTGTACCTAATATCCTGCTCTCCTGTTCAATCAGGAACATCACACTGTCCTAAAACACACAAGACTTGGGAGCTCCTTTAAGAACCTTCACCTGAACCTTCAGCACTCCATTCCCATGCCAGGAGGGCAGAATAATAAAATATATACAAAATATGAAGAAATAATAAAAGGTGACAAAGATGCTTCTCCCTCATCTTCCCCAAATCCAGTCCCTGGCTCAGATTACAGGGCTGAAATTTTACAGGACTTCACGTACACAATAAAGTCCAAAAGTCTAACGCATGTAAAGTGAACAGGTAAAGAACTAACGAAGTTACCAAAACAATTAATAGCTTTCATTTTGTTATTACAATTGTACTGTATGCTGAATCTAAGAGGCACATTTTGTTCCTTCCCTCAGATTCTTTGTGTCTCGGTAAGCTCCACTGAAGCAAAAGCTACCCAACACCACTACATTTATCGCAATTTAGCTTTGTATTTGGAATACAAGACATCCATTACACAGGGTATTCCAGACCCATATTGACAATCCTACACTTTGCAGAATGAGAAGGTTTAAAACGCCAGAGTAATCATTTCCACTCAAATTTGTAATGCTGCTCCCCTTTGCATTTTCTTCCTTGTACTTTTCTCTCTTCTTCCTTCACAATTCTTTTCTGCATACTAAGTTAATTTCTGTGTCAGTGAAATTCTCTGATAGATGGTGAAAACTTTACTTACTTAAATTTTGTTTCCACCTCCTGTTTTGGAAAGCTTACTTAGCCTGCACAGGTGGGATATTATCTCAGTTTGCAGCCTGCAGTAATGGACAAAAGACAGCACAAGAAATTCTCTGGGCTTGTTTTGAAACCAGAAGCACACAGGAGCCAGACTCAGCAAGAAGCCGATCGTGCACCCCTCAGCACCGCACCAGGTCTCGCACACGTCCTCCACCACCCCACTCTGGCCAGGGCTGAGTACCAGCTCTAAGCCTCCTGCCCTCCCTCCCCAGGCGTGCCATGGGCCACCTACTCTTGAGAACATCATTTTTTTCCATCCGGCACTTGCAATCCAGTAAGAATATGCACACCACTGTTTCAATTGCCTGAAACCGGTGAAGGCTAGGATCCTGCAAAGCTTGACATCAGTTGCTCCATCCTGCTCTTTCAAAGCTCCTGCATGCCGGCAGCTAAACACGTCTCAGTCCTGCAAAACACGGGTGTACTTCCACGTTACCCCACTGCCGCCAACTGCAGTGCCACGGGGAGCCTAGCAAGTGCTCAAGTGGAAGGATCGCCTTGTGACCCGCTCCAACCCCTTGCCTTGTGTTCAGGTACCTCCCAGCTTTCCACACGCTGCATTTCCAACATCTCTCTCTGGAGAAGGAGAAGTGAATGCTTCCAGTGTCCAATGAGCCCAGATACTGATCAGACCACAATGCATCAAGAGGGAAAAAGGAAACACAAAACAATTAATTCTTGGCTTCTTGTTTTAGCTCCAGGGAAGGGAAGGTGCACGGCAGAGCGAGAGGAGACTGAAACACGCGGAGGCTGGGACTTGCTCCAAGAGCCCCAAGGCGACAGCGCTGGCTCCCAAACCTGGGAACGCAGGGCTCCTCTCCAGCAGGTGAGGGCTCAGTCAGACTCCTGGGGGAGAGGGAACAAAAAACTTTTTAGGCAGCATTTCTTTTGACTTTTCTGTGCCCAGGCCAAATGGCAAAAAGCCCCTTACAGACAGAATGAAGTATGCTATAAAATAAATCCAGCCCCTGCTACTGAAATACAGCCTCCTCCACACCTCCCTTCCAGGAGGGCAATGCTTTCTGTGAGAGACAACTTTAAAAAATGAGCCTCACAACTACATGGTTTTATTCTATTTTTGGTGGGTTTTGTCATTCATCCAGCTGATTTTTTTCCCCTCTGATAAGATTATAACATGGTCTGCGCACACTGAGACCTACCTACACCATGTGCTACCAGGGTCAGAAACACCACTGCGGTAGCAGGAGCACAGCACAGGTGTTCGCCCAAGACGATACTAAAGGCCTGGCTTGCCTTTCGAATTAAATCCTGGCAGTGAATCTACAGGCTAACTGTCCAGTACAGAAACGTCTGAGTGATCTCACAGACTTCAGACACTGAAAACACTTAAATCATTGCTTTTACTGCAACAAAAATTCTTCGTACGATGAACATTTTGAGGATGAAGCATTCAGCAGCTTTCTAGGAGGCTTCAGGGGAAGACGTGCATCCACAGCAGCCATACCTTAGCTGCAGCAATGGGAGGAAAAGCTTAAGAAAGCAAAAATAAGGAAAACAAGTAAAGGGATGTGCACTAAGCTTGACCCTGCAGGAAGTGAACTGATAGTCACACAGGAAAACTCCCAAATATGTGTGGTGGAACGGACAGTGGATTACCTGGGCTCCCTTGTAAAACCAGTCCCAGTGACGGAAACCACTCCACGGGATCTACAAAGGACCCAGACCAGCACACTTCAGACTAAAACCAGAACTCCCCAACATAGTATGTAGCCACCTAAGGAAATCCATGCAGCACAGCATGCGAAGATCTATTTGGTTGACGAGAAAGTCAACTGCAAACTGGAATAGAAGTGAAGTGTCAACAAAGTACAAATAATTTATTCCTTGAGAAATTCTTTAAAGCGTGAGAAAAAAATAAGAAAAACTGCAGATAAAAAAAACAGGTGGGAAGGAAAAACCTGTTCAACAACTGAACTGATCTATACACCGATATAAACAAAGGAAGGAGGTGGAAGAGAATGACCCGAGAAATCCCCCACTTCTACATCAATCTGAACAGGAGGCTTAAAATCCAGTCTCCGTTTCTAAAGATAGCTTTTTTCTTTCTCTTTGTCAACGTTCAAAATAGAGAGAACAATGAAACTCTTGCATAAATCATACTCAACCGCTAGCTGTGTCACTATGCTACAGGGATAATGCAAGATCACTATATACATACAATGACCATGATCAACACTTCTGAAGTTGGCAAAAGTCAGACAGGTCACCTTTACTGAAAGGAAAAATCTCAGTCATAAAATAGTCTGGAACACCGTGCACCTTTTCAAGACTTGTAACTTCATTATTACAAGTCAATGAAGATGCATTTACTTTCCAACAGCTTCCCCAAGAAAACTGAGGGCACTCTGGTCAACTTCAATCACACGGTGCGCAAGCTGAGAGCAGAATTAACCTGTTGTGAGAATTGGCGTGTTTGATTTTATTTCCTCAACCTCAAAATTGCAGGGCTCAGCCATTAATATTTTGACACACTTGCTCCAGACCAGACATATGCGTCAGCAACAATTACACAAGAAAACTCTAAATTATCCCTTGAGCTATCAGTACAGGAGGGCTAGAAGAGACTGGGCTTTCTCTTAAAACTTTTGTAACAGAACGTGCTGGAGAGCGAAATCCTTCTCCAGGGCTGAGGGCATCTGTCAGCACACAGTGAGAGGCAGTGACAAAAAACACGGGAAGGAGAAGAAGAGTTTTTTCCTCCCACCTGGAAGATGGAAGCCAAATCGCTGGGAGGCTCACGGTCAAAACGAGAACCAGCCCCTGCCTGACCCCTTCCCCAGGGCACCTAAGCTCACAGCAAAGTTGGCCTACCCATCCTCATCTCTGCAGCTCTAGGGGACTGGAGGGTTTTCAGCCACGGACTGAAACAAGCCTGTTTAAAGGATGACCTGAAGACAGCTATCCACCAGGAGAGCTTCTGTAGAACGTGCTGCCCTGCAGTTCTCTCTCAGGAACACCTCCCTGCTCACGCACCTTCCTAGGAGAAGCAGGAAGAAGTAACTACCTCCAAACTTGCTCATCCCAGAGAAGCCCTGCCCAGTGCTGAAGTCCTGTGGCTGCCCCCCTGGAGCCATCCAACAACAGAAAAGCTTGTATGCCGTCTCTTTCTTTTTTCCTTCTGTTTTCTTCCCCTAGCAGGGTGAATAGTCATAGCATGTGATCCAGAGCCAAAGCACACCCGTAACACTGCAACCAAGAGGACAATACTTCAATGAGAACTTTCAGAGACAGGCAGAAGTCCAAGAGTATTTAGCAACATTTGCTTGATCTCGCAGTCAAGAAGGTCCAAATCCCAAACCTAGAGATTGCTAAGAAGCCCCACCTGGGAAGCTTCATCTAATCATGCAGGACATCTCCTTTGCATGACTTCCTTCCGCTGCTCTCTCCTTGCACTTGCTCTCCTCTCTGCCTAGCCACAAGGCAGACGTACTGGCTTCATAAGTCGGACAAAGAATTAATTAATTTACAAAACAACTCTAATTTACAAACTCTCTTCCTCACCCCTACATCTCTTCCCTACCAGGCAGGGCGAATCAGCAGGCATCTTGCCATGTACTTGCAGGTCAGGTTTTAGCTACTTGGATAAGTGAGGATAAGGAGCAAGCCTTCAGAAAGCCAAGTAACGGAAAGCAAGGCTAAAGGAATCACCGTACCACCCAGTCAGCGTCCTGCATATCAAAGGCTAAATGACTGTGGCTCTTCGTCAAAGTCATTCACTGAGATGATCAGTTTTGAAGGGAGGCTGAGAAGTAGTCTGCCTGCTTGCTCATAAGCTTGTAGACTGCCATTTACCAATAAAAATAGGAAAATGCTTTTCAAGCCATATTATTACAGAAATGTCCCTGTTACAATGCAGAGGACTTTACTGGTAAGTTTGCCGCTAAAAAAGAAGAATTAAAAAAAATGGAGGTATGTTTACATTACTCTTATATGCTAGTTAAAGACTGAACAAAAGTGAGGAAACAGTCAGTATGCACGCAATATCCAGTCCTAGAAGTTATGGACCAAACACCAATTTTTAGCTGTGAAAAGAAAACTCTACAACGAGAACTGACTCAAGACAGAGATAGCTAAGGTTCCCTGTGATTTCAGCCAAGAAGAAAGAGTAAGTACAACAGAGCTAGGAACACTGTGACCCCCCCCCTCATACTTTTATGCAAATCCAAGCCAGGGCTTGATCAAAAAGAAAAATACTTTTAGATGTAACACATCAAATGACAATGCTCAACTTTCACCTTAACAGTATTATTCCTGCTTTGCAGAAAGCAGTGCTTACAGGGAAAATGGCATCTTCTGACCAGCTAAAAAACAAACCAAAAAACCGTGGACAAAGCCCAGGCAACACAGGGTGCTCAGTTCCATAAGCCCAGGATAGCCCAGGCCAGCTCTGGAGGCTTTTACACCACTGAACACCCTCCCCAAAACAGGAGTTCTCCTCTACTTTGGAGACGTGGAGTAAGGAAAGGCCAGTGGTTTACTCAAGTCCATTAGGAATGTGAAGAAAAGGTGAACTTGAACCCAAGTCTCCAGCACCAAAATCACTACCACTACAACTTCTCTTTCAGCTAAGCTTCTTTCCTCATGCACATGTGCTCTGGTAACAGCAACACGCTGGATAATTGGGAACAATGTCTCCAGAAAGGTCAAACCCTGTATGTCCTCTACTCACATGTTGGTAGTCTTCTGCTGATATACAGACTTGCAGCACCTTCTGACCATCCGTCTCATCCTGTCCAAATGTCCTTCCCTTTTTCCTCACTCTGATTCAGGTCCTTCCTTTTCAGTGATACCACGAGCCAAAACATAGCAAGAGTCAGCTGGAGCCCAGCCAGCCGTGCGTTTGATCTTCCTTGAGCTCCAAGGGGACATAAAAACAGCATTCAAGCCTTTGAAACCAGTCCAACCCATGACAGCAGCGTTTGGTGGACCACACAGCTCATTTCTTGCCACAGATGACGCAAGACCCTTTCCCAGGCCCTCTGCAATCTGGAAATGCCACTTTGGATCTAGGCACCTACCAATATACCATCTTTTCAGGCCTCGGCAGCATCTTGTCCTCACCCCCTAACTGTTAAAGGGATGCGATTAAGTTACAGATATTGTACACATAAAATTTCCTTAAGTCTGTCACCAAAATCATTTCCTGATGTGGACCAAGAGGCAGCAGGCACAAACTGAAACACAGGAAGTCCGGCTGAATATCAGAAAACACTTCTTTACTGGGAAGGTGACCGAGTACTGGAACAGGCTGCCCAGAGAGGCTGTGGAGTCTCCTTCTCTGGAGATATTCAAAACCCACCTGGATGTGATCCTGTGCAACGTGTGTTAGGTGACCCTGCTTGGCAGGGGGGCTGGACCAGATGTCTCCAGAGGTCCCTTCCAACCTCTGCCATTCTGTGATTACGTGACCCCATATTACTATAGGTAACACCACAGATAATGCTCCATCCTACTTTAAAATACCTCTGGTAGCAACAGCAAAGGGTAGCATTGGAAAAATAACACACCACAGAAAGTGGGAATGATAAGGAAAACGAAAACTAAGACTGCACGACATCTCCTTTTTCCCCCAAGGACTACAGTTACAGAAAAAAAAAAATCAGCTTAGCAGTATTTTGCATTTGGAGATGCATGGTATCCATAAAATACATGCAAACTGAGACCTTCGGGGATCTTTGACTAGCTAGTTATTTGGGTAAAGAAGCACACCTTTCTCTTCCCTCTGCTCATCCCATGCACAGCATCTTCCACCACTCCCACCAGGGTTGGAGGAAGTTCCACGAGTTTGCACAGACAGAAACAAGAACCACCTGAAGACCTCTACCAACTATTGAACAGTTTCTCTTCACAACAGGTACACGAGATGCCAAGTTAGATGCTCTGACAGCTGAGTTGCAGACCAGTTCCCTTTGCTAAAGGAGGGAGATGATCTCAGCCGCAGCCACTGCCCTGAACTCGAGCTGCGAGATGCACGAGGCCTTTGCAGGCAGTCTGAGCGCAGCCCAAGAGCTGATGTGATGGCTCTGAATTCCCCAGAGGACCAAAGACATAAGGGAATTTCCTGCGTGTCATCATACAGCAACAGTAATTGCTAGAAATTGCATTTCTTACCCTCTGGACTTCTTTTGAAGCTACACACCAATGCACTGAAGGAACAACCAAAAATCAGAATCCAAGGGTCTCCTGGGTCTCACCTTCGTGTCTTCAGGCAGGGAAAACTTGTGGCTACCCGTACTAGTCATAAAATCAGACTAGCTTTCTGGTAGCAGCCTGAGTCAAAGAACAACCCTTGGGCCAGTCCTGAGTCTAAGATCCTCTGACAAGGAAGAAGCTGATGTATTGTGGACTGTGAAATCATTGGCACTGGGGTCCAAGGCGACAGCGATTGATTTTCTTTTTAATCATAAGCTGCAGCTGCCAGAACGACCAGTCAAAACCACAACTCTGTCTACGTACCAAGCATTGCTGGTGTCGAGATGTGGTACAAGTCAGAAGCTGGCATGAGTACACAGCAAACAGCACCTGGAATAGCAACCAGCTTTAAAAGATCAAGGAGGTCTAGAGCACAAGGAAGCTGATGAAGATCCACCTCTGAAAGATGCAAGGGAGAAGGGCACCAGAATACACACCAGGATAAGCATCTGATGTCTCTGTGTACCAGAGATCATGGACTGTAAATGCAGCAAAATTTTGGAAAACTAGTCACAGTGAGTGAAAACAAAGCTGAAAGGATGAGCAGGACAACCTGTCAGAACACAACCACTGCTGGCTGTCGTGCAGGGAACTTCCCACCATCCACCTTGTCAGTCACCGAGGCACAGCTCTGTGACACGGGGTAGGTGCTGACCGCGCCTGAAGAAATTCTTGGGGTAAAAGTATGTTTTGTCCTGACCACTTGCTGCTTTTAACTTGCTCCTTCAGCAGCATGTCTGGGAGATTACTCCAGAGAAGGACGTTGGCTTCACCAGGATTTGCATTATTTCGGATGTTTTAAACAAGATAGATGATTACAATTAAGTTTCAATATTACACTTACGTATTTAATGCTTACAGTCTTGCTCAGAGTAAAGTCGGGAGAAAAGTGAAATTTCACTTTCACTTTTAAGCACAGTGCTGTCCGAAGAGCAGTTATTTGTGTTACAACCACTTGCCAGTGGAACCTCAAGGTCTGCTGCAGCACCAAGCCTCTTGAGAGCCCCCAAGATCAGCACAAAAAACGTGACCTTGGGTGCTAAACTGGCCAGTATTGTCCCTAATTGTCTCGGGCACTCTAGTCTCCTCTGGAATTCTATAGCAGCAGCATTTGAAGAGTTAGGGACCTCGCGTGAAGACCTAGGGACAAATATGCACAAACCCTGGAAACTGCTAACACCATCTCTCCAGGCACGGCGAGGTGCGTCCGCAGGAGCACCCACGCAGCCTGGAGCTCAGGAAGGAAGGGCTGGGTCCTCACTATTTCTGACCCCCAGCTCATTGCAGCAAACCAAAGAAACGCCGAGCCCAGAGCAGCTCCACCACGCGATGGCCATTCCTCTGCTAGGCCTGTCCACAGGGAGCACAAGAGACTGAACTCTTCCCCCCACTTTTTAGGGCTGTATCCAGCCTATGTGAGTGACTCCGACTGGTCCACAATAGTCGGATGGCAGTAACTCTTGACACGCAGAGTAAATACCTCCCCAAAACTATTAATGGATTATGAGCCAAAAAACCCTAACAAATAGCATACGTCCAAGATTACCCCACGTTTCTTCAGGAAGACTGAACTGACACAAGAGAGCAGCAGCACCTCTCAGGGACACAGGCACATCGCCTTCAATTCCAGTAACCACACAGCAGGGTTATTCATCAGATTCCCAGCTAACCAACATGATTCATGCTTCCCTCAAATCCAGCAACTTACCTAAGCCTCGAAACACGCCTGCCACAAAATTAAGGAACTTGTGTGGCTCCTTTCGCTCCAGAGACAGACCTTCTGCTGTTCAGAAGGTGGAGAGGTACAAAGGAACCGTCTCCAAAGCAGCAGCGCTCAGCACCAGTGAGCTACAGCTGAGACAACCGAAAACAACCTCAGAATCAAGCCAAAAAAATCATTCCACATTCACTGGCCTCACAGCAAGGCCTGTTGTGAAAAATGTATTTTTTCTTGTGACTGCAAGAGGGAGGAAAGATGTTCCTCCCCATCAGGTGACTATTAATAATGAAAGCTTGCTATTTAGAAACGGAGGTATTAAACAGAACGCATTATGCCACAGACTGCTCATCTTCAGCCTATTCTCCAAGCAACAGCAAAGCTGTCACGGTCAGATCCTATGGTAAAAGCTGATCATGGTATGGGATTTACCACGGACTCAAAGGAACGCCTGGCCCTTGTTGTAGCTTGCTGGGAGAGAACGGGTGCTTAGGATGGACTGCAAAGTTTACACCAAAGGATGAGAGGAACTACTGCTGAACTGACTATGCATTTGCATTCCTTGGACTCTTGAGTTCCCAAAGACTGTTCTCCTGTTCTTCAGCAGATTCCAGAAATTCAGTAGTACTGGAATGTTAGCGCAGAGAAAACCCCAAAACTCGCATCTCAGATGAAGTCCTTTCCTAGCATATGCCTCGGGGTAACACCAGTACACTGAGAAGCTCTCCTTCTGCTAGGTAAGAACAAGTCAGTTCATTTCACCCAGCACCTTAGCAAAGCGTGTGAAGAAATAAACACTCCTTTAGGAACTGAATCCAGGTACAACTGAAGTGTCGCAGCATCCTTTCAGGGTATCCTCACCCGCAAGCAATTCCTTCTGTACACCCTCAGCTGTGTTGAGCTCCCCAAACACTACAAAACCCTTGCATTTTCTCAGATACCAGCAGACCCACAACTGCAACCCCAGGGGAGCTGTGGGAACAGAAGTGGCTGCTCCCCAGCCTACGCCTCGGGTGGGGAAGGATGCAGAGCGGCCCTGCCTGTGCTCACCCAAACCAGAGGATGAATTATGTACCTGTACTTGATCTCACGTCACTCGGCTCCACAGAGCTTAATTTACAATCAATTTACAGCCCAGAGACTTCGTGCTACTTCTCTTCAGACCTTCCTTTCCAGAGGACACAAACTTGCCAGCATGAGTCACCAGTGCTCACAGGAAGTATTTCTTTTCAAAACAGCCTGGGCCGGGCCAGGCACAGATGGAAACCCTTTCTTGGCAGCCCCCAGGTGTCAGGTAGGGCCCTTCCTAACAGCGCAAACTGCTGCAGGTGGCCTTCTTCACCTGCTGCCCTGCTCCAGGTGTTGGAGGAAACGAGCTCTGGCCAAGCAGAGGGAACACAACTGCTCAGGCGTCCCCTCCGTTCCACCCACACCCCCCAAAAGAAGGACGCTGCAGGGAGCCGCCAGCACGCGCAGGAACGCTGCTGGCAGGGAAGGGGACGCTGCTCCCAGCGCAGGCACCAGAGCATCTCGCTAGCGCAGACCACTGCCGCTCCTCCTCCTGTAACTCTGTTCCTCTGCTTCACCACAGACTTCCCAGCACAGTCCCACACCTGGACTTAAGCAAGGGAGAGGTGAAGAAGTACAGAACGGCAAACACGGTACCTGTATTAAAAGAGGGCTGGGGGAAGTGGAAGAGACTGCCATGGTCTTACTAGCTTTATCTCAGTAACAAACAAAACTAAGTATTCTGAAAGGAAGAATAATTAAAGAGGCAGCAATACACAGAAATCAGGATAAAACATAAGGCAGGTTTATCCAAGATGCGCTGTGCATGCTAACACAGTATCTTTCCTTACAAAAATAACTGCTCCTTATTCAATAGTGTACCATGGGGAACTCAGCTGGAGGAGAGGGGGACAAGCCAAAATTTAAGACATAAAATTAGATCTAGAGAAGGCAACAAGATGATTTAAAGAAAATACTGCTCAGGGTGAAAGTTATTTGGAATGGTCTTGGGAATCGTCTTTCTAACCAACTTCACCGATGGCCTTGCTGCAACAGCGGGCAGAGTGATATTTGTTGATCAAATTAAATTGGGAAGCGCAACCAACGCAATGGAAGACCAGAATATTACACAAGAAGAAATTATGATTTGAGGATCAGAATATCAGGAAAGGAACTAAACACAACAGTGTAATGGGGAAAAAATGAATTTCTGCAATAAATTCTTACCCTGAATTATAAAGGAGGAGACAGACTTGTGCTAGGCAGGATGGAAGAATAAGCAATGCAACGCAGCTGTGAAAATGGCAAAGTATGATCTAAGTACGCACTTCAGGGTGCTTCTAAAGGAAAGGAAGCAATAGATGGCATTCTAAGGGCACTGCGAGACGTCAGCTGGGATTGCATGTACAAGTGCGGCCACATCACAGAAAAAAACAACTTAGGCTTCACCAGACGCAGAAGCAGCTAGCAGAACGGCCACGGGGACGAATGTTCCCAGGATGACTGCGGCGCAGGACAGCACAAAGCCACACGGTTTGAACCGTCCCGGCTGGAAGCCGGCGTGTGCGTGCACATGCACGTGTGCATGAGAACGTGCGCGGCGGCAGAGCTCAGGAACTCTTCCAATGGAAGCAGCAGGGCTGCAAACCACGTCCGAGCGAGGAAGTTGTTACATCAATATTTAGAAAGAAACGCCTGCACCAGCAGTAGAAGGGAGACAGTCTTAATGACCCAGCATTAATGTTTCCAACAAGAGGTAACTCAGGCAACCTAAACATACGTAAGATCTGTTCTGGCAGATTTACATTTCCACTCTAGATACCTTTTAGTAAACACTGACTGAGCAGCTTTCAGCCTTAGACACTTCTGCTCAAGAAAATTACTAGGTTCCTGCGGACACAGCCAGACAGGGCTTAAAACTGCACTGCAGAAGCGTTCTGAAGAAGCACGCAACGAGGAGACTGCATACCACTACAGTCAGTGGTGTGTATGAGCCCTGTTACCAGCGTGCCTAAAGCAGTCCTGTTGTCCTGCATATTTAACAAGTAAATATTTCTCTGTTTTCTCTAAGTTGAGCTTCTGGGAGACATCAGTCCAGCAGTCATCGTGCAAGCCTCAGGCCACACTAACGCAAGTGCAATAACAGTTTATTGGTTTATAAGTTAACTTTCCTACTTTCCCCTGTTTATTTCTTTTGCTGGAAGATAAGTCAACAGGCCAAAGTGATTGTGTCGCTTATTATGCAATTGTTTGTCAGTTAATATTTGTGTTCCAATGAGGCAAGGACCAGATAACTGATGCCTCAGCAGCTCTGCAGAAGGCCTGCAGAGGTACATCCACGCAGGTCACAAAGCGGCTGTGACCCCCTCAAAAACCTTCCAGTCTGCACCCAGCCAGATGACAGCCGCACTGCCCCGACCCCTGCACGCATTCACACTGCTCCTGCTGGGCACCTGCCACCGCTACATTCCTACATCCACAGGACAGCACGCACATGCAAACAGGCTTTCTAAACTTAACTCTGCTTCTCCTTGTTCCAACTTCTACTATAATGTGAGAATAATGGTGACAACCTCTTCTGGCAGAGAGCAGAACTGAAAGGATTAATCCGTTACATCTCTGTAAATGTACTTCAGTAATTAAGAGGAGCAACTGCTGAACAACATTAGCAACAGACTAAAACAAAATATAATAAGCAATGGGGACCTCTACTAAAGCAGGCAGCACGGTGTTAGCCTGCCAGCCTGGCCATCCAGCATCCCGAAGTAGGGTCCTGCTCCCTCACCCTCTCCACTGATGTTCAAAAGGCATCAGATGTTATTTCTTTTATATTCTGCACTCCCCTCCACCACGTGTCACTGCTGCTCTTCCTTACATGTCGCCAAATCCATTTTTGCGTTGCTTTCTGCTGGACACCTCACTTACTCAAATTCATGAAGGAAGCCAGCACTGCTGAAAAGCTTTGCTGATGCTGAGCAGACAGGTCCCTGGGGCTCCCCAGCTCGGCTCCCCAGCCACGTTGTCTCCTAGCTCTGGTTACAGCCATCAGACAGAGCAGCAAGTCTCCAGCTCGGGCGCTTGCTGTGGCTCAGGACCGCAAACAGAAACACGTGCCTCGGGACGAGGGTCAGGCTGGGGAGGGAAGAGGGGGAACAGGCACGCTGCGTCTGGGGCCGACTGGCAGGGAAGATGCGTTCAGAGAAGACAGCAGGTCAATACCTGACTGGCAGCCAACGACGCGACATGATTTACCACGTGCTGGGACCACAGGCAGCCCGCGCTGCCGCAGGAGGAAACATGCACAGCACAGACACAGGGCAACCTGGAAAACCCTACCTAGTGGCGTTCCCCATCTGAGCCCTGTCCTCGGCAGAAGTTTAAAGAAAGGCGACACATTCACGTTGTGTCCCACTGCGCCCCTGCGTCCCAGCAGGCTGCCGCTAATCCCTGTCCTCGGAGGGGGCTGCGTGACAGCCACAGGCCGGCTGCTTTGCGCTTGTAGCTCCACGAGCCTTTGGGAACAGCTTGTGCCACACCAACAGCAGAGGTGCACTCCTGCACGGCCGTGCTGCAAGCAGATGCTGCCCCGGAGCACAGCGGTTCCTCTCCACCCTGCCGAGCCAAGGCAGCTGCGTGCACGGCTACGGACGCTGCGAGCACAGAGCAACGAATATATTTAAAACATGACCTGCAATATGACCTAAATTTTGCTTCTGCAAAATGTAAATTGTAGCTCCAAGTGTCTTCCTCAGGCACCACATTTGCTTTGATTCTTTTTATATTTAGGACACAGGTTTTCTACCCAGTTGGTAGTTCGGGCAAATAAACGAAACACACAGCGAAATGCACCAAAGAGCAACACCACAGCTAACAGGAAGAAGGTTTGTTTATTTATTTATTTATTTATGGGGGGGGATGTTTAGAACTAACTGTTTGCCAGGTAACGCATTAAAACAGCAAGAGCCACAACTGGAAAACTGTGAGAGTTTCATTGCCCCACTATATTAGTGGCTGAGAGAACTATCCGCTTATGTCTTTAAGTCCTCAAGAAACAGGACCCCTGCAGAACTGCAACACTGGGACCTGATGTCCCACAGCAGAATACCCGGTCAGGTAACAAAGCCAAGATACAGACTCCCCATTTTCTCTGTCCCCTTTCTAGTTATCTTGTATCATCGTTCTAGTTTTGTTTCCATCCTGTCCTTACTCCTTCATGTGTTACTCTCCATTTTAGGGAGCTGACTCTTCAGAGAAATATCCTGGAAGTTGTTTTTCTCAAAAGTATTTTGCAGCAAATGATGCTAAATGTTTCTTACAAGGTATGTATGGATGCAAGAAAAACCATCAGAGCTCGTCTGCACTGGTCCCAGGAAACAGAGAAGTAGAACAGGAGGAATCCATCTGTTCCGACCCAAAGGTCTCAGATGCTTCAAGTTGTCAGCTATGAGATGGAAGGGCTAGAACACTCACATTCCCCTTCAGCGCTCCCCTTTTGCACTGAATACATGCATGAAAATGAAATGTATTTGCACAAAGTTAATCCCATCACCTTTCCAGAGTAAAAGTTTCCCTTCACCCCATAGGAAGTTGGCCTATACCTGCCGGTCACAGCAGAACAAGGCACACGAAAAGGGGGCATGAACTGGTTTTCTCCTCTCCCCCACGGGTGGGTGTGCTTGGAAAAGCATCAGCTCCGCTCATTCCCTCACACCTGCATCTCTGAAGTCAAGGGAAGGAGCAGGTGTTAAGGAGAGCCCAACAGTGGTTTAGCAGGAGCTGCACCTCTGGGAATGGATTCGATGTCAAGTGTCAGCAAGTAAATTGCTATTGGCTTCTCAATAAGCAGCAGTAGTGAGCTAAGTGTTTCCCTGTGTTGTGCAGGCTCTCTCCGACTCAATACAGCAGTATTGACAGCACAATCACAGGGTAATCCAGGCTCCACTAATATCTCAGCACTTCCTCATTGAAAATACACTTTCCACTTGGACATCAGCCCATTAGTGCAGGCTCGAATCATAAGCATCTCCTCCGACCCGCTAGGATGCGTAACGGCACAGCCCCCAGCTGCTCCCTGAAGCACAGTCGAAAGAACCACAGAAAAGGGCTCTTTTTCCAATGAGAAGTCACCAGTGGAAAAAGGATGAAAGGTAATCAAGAAGTCTTTATAACTCAAATCTCTGTAGCTTCTGAAGAAAGAAGAAAAAAAGGAAAGGCATTTCCTTGCTGGACAACAGAAGCTCATTCAGGGAATTAACTCTTCTCTTGCCTCTTACCCTCCATCTGTCATCCTTCCTTCCTATCTTATCTCTGAACTTAGACCATGGATTCCTCCAGGCAGAAGCCTCTCCTTTCATTCACTGAAAACCAGAGGCCTGCTCCGGCGCTGCAGAACTACCTACATCCGACTTCCACACTACAGGGCACAGACGCTCCGCGGGTCGGTCACGTTCCTCTGCTGGCAGGGACACCACCGGACGGATGCTGCGCTGAACTCCCCGGGCACTTGGAGTGCATTCACCTGGAGGAAGCCTCTCGTGCTCCCCCACAGCTGCTGTCACACCACAACGCAACCCTTTTTAGCCATCTCCTGTCACGCCTGTGTTTTCCTGTATGCTTCTCTAACGTAAACACTGAGCTTCACTGCAATGACTTCATGAAGTGCTCTCACTGAAAATTAGGTTTTTCACTTGTTTTGGGCTGTATAACACAAATCAACAGGTCCCAAATACATTGGGGTACTTTATTTTGTCCTAACGTAGCACTGTCACCCATAAATCTTAACATGGCAAGAAGGGGAAAAGTGGCCCTATTTTACAAGTTGTAGCTGTGTTCCAAGTTCAATGTCATTGAGAAAGTGGGGCTCAAAGTGTCAAAAAAAGTCAATCAACTTCACCAGCTACATCTGTAGAGAATTTTGTATCTTACAATGCGTACAACTCCTAAATGGAAGCATCATATTGCACAGTGTTTCCAAAAAGGTTATGACGGTTTTCTAAGAATACAAACCATAGTCTGGACTGGTAATTGGACACAGAGGTTGGTTGCGAGGCAGAAGTCTTAAACAGAACCACCAGAAAATACAAATTTTCCCGAAAACAGCTGCTCTAGAGCTGTAGGCAACACACAGGGCCCTGGAGGTTCACACGGAAGCTTTTAGGACATTCTGGCATGAGCAGCCACTGCCGTGCACAGGGGAAGTCGTGATGCTTTCACTGGGGGACGAGAAGCTTCACATCACCTGGAACCCACTGGCAGTACAAAAAAAATCATCCAGGTTACTTGCATATTTAGAAGAGCAGGAGATAGAGGAAAGCACGTAAAAGATAACACAGCAAGATAAGTTGAAAGACAGCTTTAACACAGCTAAATACATGTGTGTCAAGAAAAAAAAGATCTTAACCATTTGTGCTGTAGCTTCTTGGTTAACTTAGCAGTTAACTTACTAGTTACTTTAGCAGTGCAGATCACCTTGAATTAAATAACAGAAATGACAGCTTGCTCATGTGCAACAACATGAACACAAGATCAGAAAGTGAAAAGCCACAGAGATGCTCCAGGAGGGTCCTCTCGGGTTGGACCGACCACCCCGGGAGCTTGCCCTAGCGGCACATGAAAGCACCAGCAGAGCAGCTCCACCCGCAGCACGCACAGGACTCACCCGCAGCTCGCTGCTCTAAATATAGCCTGCACAGGCACACGGCTCCACGTTCCCTACATTCAGAAGTTGCATTCATGTGGAAAGCTGGTGCCCCACAGCACACAGCAAAGAAACGGGACTGCAGAATGGGCTGATACATTCAATTTAGCTTTAATCTATTTTGGTAACAATAACAGCAAAAACAGGAGGACAGACACTTCAAGGAAGGCCAGCCACACAGCAACACACCCAGGGCCTCCTGCCGCCCCGTACAACTTCTCCTAAGGACCGTCCCACAATGATTTCACTGCCACTGCTGCCATAAAAACCAAGCTAATCCAAGTACACCTTTTCATTCTGCAACCACATCCTGCGACGCCTGGCACAATGCCAGGCCTTCAACCAAACTGATTCACTTCTCTCATCCCTGAGCACCTACCCGTAGCATCTTACTCCTCACCAAAACTGTACCAGCAGAAGCACAGCAGACAAACTCTGAAATGCAGAGCGCTCCCAACTGCAGCGCACCTCGCGACCCAGTTCCCAGCCAGCGCAGTGCTGCCCCGCCGTACGCGGCACGCTTCAGTGAGGAGGCGGCAGAAGCGTTCAGAGAACCCCCCCAGCGCCCAGCACAGCGCGGCTACTCTGGCATTACATCTGCCAGGATTACGAAGGCAAGGTCAGGGAGCCTTCTGCTGCCAACAGGGAAGGTTACTCTGCCTGGAGTCAGATGAAGAGCAGATATCTGGCTAGGAAAAGGTTAATGCTGTTTCAGCCCGCGATCTGATAAATGGCTCTGCAGAAAGCAGGTTCTCTCACTTTGAGATATGATGTCACTAACCTTTATTGATCCACAATCAGAGAACTTTGCTTATCTCTCTCCTGTGATATGCTGCCCTCCTGTACTCAACTAGCGTTTAATACACTGCTGGGCATCTTGCACTCTTTATAGCTCACACCACACCTCCGCTAGGCCGCCGGGGACAATATTTTACAGGCTGTGCCAGCCTGGCTACCTTGAGGATACATCGCGGAAAGAAGGAGCAAACAGTGCAGACATGGCCCAGCGTGGTCCATACAGCCTAGCACACAGTGGTGGGTCTTCAGTCTGAACCTGAGGTGAGTATTGTGCCCTTGAAGTTACTGTTCCTGCGGGAGTGTTTATTTTTACTCAACTTTTACCATTTTACAACATCGATGCTTTCCTTTTAGCCTCAACTTCCTTTTTAATATTCAAGGTGAAACATTAAGTTAGGTGACTAATACAAGAACTATAAATCAACCATTTATTACTGCATGGCAGCAGAGCATTTACCATAAGACTGTATGCACCAAGTACAATGTTTTGCTTCAAATATACTAGTGATTCCTGGAGAACAGCTGAATAGTCAGGCAGGAAAATCTGTAAATTAAACAATTAGATCAGTCATGCGTAGAGACGAACAGAGAGGAGCCTCAGAGAGCCTCACAGTGGCAGGTAATTCTACATGGCGTTCTTCAGCTAGATAATGCACAAAGAGATGGCTATGAACTACCCGTGTGCATTTCTAGGTTTTTAATTAGGTGCAGCATTACAGGAGAAAAGCCTGTGCCTCGCTGGGGGCAGACCAGCGAAAACCTCTGCACCAGGGGCAGTGCGGCAGGATGGGGAAGCAGCCGCAGAGCACCTGGAGAGCAGAGCCCGGCCCCAGCGCGGCTGCAGGTGGCTCGGACGCTGCGGCAGCATGGGAGGAGCTGCACACGCAAAGAGCTCGGAAACCCCGAGATTTCGGAAAGGAGGGCGAGCACAAGGCAAAAGGAAGAGCACAAATAAAACAGAGGTATTTAAATGTAACAAGGGATAGAAAGAAGTAAATCAGGTGCTCCTACCTTACGCTACCAAAATCAAAGTGACACCCGCTACCGGTGAAAGGCAACGCTTGATCGTGTTAGGAAACACAATGCTGCCAGCCATCGCTGGAGCCAAGAGGCGACAGGCTCAAGAACACACGGGAGGTTAGATTTGTAGTAAAACACTGTCAAGGTTTGTTTTGAAGGTTATGCAAACCTTTCTGTTTCAATGGATAATTGGTCCTGTAAAACTTTGGAAAAGAACAGACAGCGACATCTTTTCCAATGTATAGATAATTGTTATAAAACAGCTATGACCTATTTTACTCTTTATCCACCAAGACAAAAAAAAAAAGCAATCTTGTATCACCTCAGAACAGTGCTAGGTTAGGAGTTAAGGTTTTCCCTCCAACTACAAGTGATGAAGCATGGGCACAAGCTATCTAGTGAGAGGCTTTAAGGAGAGGTAGCCTTGTTCTGAGCAAAATCACTCTTTTGCTAATGCAAAAGTTCCATTCAAAACCTGTGTTTTAGGACTCTATAAATATACTGCTACACAGGTTGGAAAAGAAGAAAATAAGGAAGAAATATACACTTTGCACAGATCAAATTACTACAAATTACTGTTCTGATCCAGTCTGGTGATTCTTATAGTTTCAGACATGCACTGAACTTTCTTTTTTAATTAAAGGTCTTTTGAACCACATGCTTCTTAAAATAGTAAATTACAGCCTTCATCAATTTGTGGAAATAAATTAGGAATGCTGTCCGACGGACCAGCCTGGACAAAAAGCATAAAAAATCCCAAACTTAGGTTTCCTGCAAGTCAAAAATTAGAGGTTTGGGACTGTAACCTGTTCATACTCTTGCTCAGTCGTTAAGTTCACATACAGAGCACTAAATATTTCAGGATTCACAGAAGGAGAAATGCAAGGGCTGGCTGCTGAATCACGCTCTGTTCCTTTAACAGCTGAAACAAAATCACCACAGACCAACCAGAAAAATGTTTCAGCTGATCCCAATCCTAAAAGCAAACCCAGATAAACACAGAGATGCTGCTAATGAATAGTTTTCATCCTAGTGCTGTCTCTCCCTGTCAAATGCCACGTAATATTCATGATAGAAGTCATCCTGGGTTATTCCTCTGCTCCGCTGAGAGGTGCAGAAAGTAGTTACCAGCCTTTATGAGCAGAAACGTGCAGAAAAGCAAGCTGAATTCCTAGTCAATTACTTGTACTGCTTACAATGAGGGAGGAGTTATCGTTATCTGCTGGACTAAACTGTGAAAACTTGGGGGTGGCACTCGACCCTCAGGACTCCCGTGAAGGCAGCGCGGCACGAGCAGCTGGCTGGGAGCTGGGTCCCGGGGCAGGGTCCCCAGGAGGCAGCAGAAGGCAGCGAGATGCTCCCGACCGGGCCTGGAAGAGGAGCCGTTGCACCACACGGGGACTGATGGCCTGGGCGCGGGCCCACAGACGCACGATCCAAGGGCCGGAGCCAGCCTTCGCATCCTGCACCACCCTGCGCCTCCAGGAGCAGGGATTAGCACCCGCTGAGACAGACTGAGCATGCATTACCTTCAATTACATCAACCAATTACCTTAAAACAATTACATCAGCACAGGGGGTGCTGAACTGCCCTTTTCTGTATTGACCACAACGACACAAGAGTCAGCACTATGCTGCTTCCAGAGAACCCCTTCGCTATTTCAGGCCATCCACTACAGAGGTAACTGAATGTCAACAAGCTGCTGAAATAAAGTTTGCATCTTCAATTAAAGACTGGGGTGTGGAGGGTGTAAGAAAAAAAAAAAAAAGCAACCCCTAAAAACTTATTTGGAAACAGCAGAGAAACCTTGTACCAACCTGACCTTGTGCAGGGAATCAGCATCATCAGGGTGAACAGGATTCAAATATCTCAAATCTTACACAATGAACTGAGTCAGCTTCAACCTCTGTGTCTTCTTTTTTGAGGATCTGCTCAATATTAAAGATTTTCTTCAGCTTTCCTATTGTCACCGGTTCAGTAGTTTATACACCTCTTCTAAGCAGGGGAGGAAACCTTGTGCCTGAAAACCTGGTACTCTAACTTCACCATTGCTGCTCGTTTTACACATTAAGCTACCAGAAATTTAAAGAAAGCACTCAGACAGTGTGACTGCTCAGATGGTTCCTACACACACACAAAAAAAAAGCTTTTGGGGTAAATATATCCAACTGCAGCTCAGCATCTCCACTCCATTATGGATAGATCATGAGACTCAGCAAATCCCTGCCAAGACGGCAGTACTTGGAATAGTTACAATTTTTAATGTACATCCTCTGCGATAACTTCACAACATCAGGGAAAATACAATTCAATACAGCTAGCACAGAGGTGGCCATCTAAATAACTTAATTTCTGGAGGATATGTCTTTCAAACACAAGCATGTTCCCAGGCAGTCTGAAGGAGCTGTCTTGTACCAGTCTCGGCTACTAATTCCTACCAAGATATTTCTGGAAACTGGATCTGCCACAAAACGGGCACTGCAGGACGCACAGCAGCAGAGAAGTTACTGACCAAAGCACTCTGCAAAAACTTCAGAACAAAATTACAATGCTGTGGGTATACGTTCCGCCTGCTTCACAGCGTTACTACAGCGAGTACCTTCACTTGACTGGATTTAATGAAAGCATTATTACTGTTACATATTTTAAATCTCTTCACTTTTTAAGTTACGCTACCACCAATTTCACCACCAGCTCCTGGCGCTCTGCTCTGGCCACTGGGTCACCCTGTGAGCCCTCTCAGGAGCGTGGCTGCCTCCAGCCCTGCGAGCCCACGCTGCTCACCCTGCCTCGGCCCCACCTGCAAACTCGGTCCTAGAAGGCCTCCGATGTGACGGTGCTGCTCTCCCTTTGGGATGATTTGGCAGGAGCCAGGGCTCTGGCCCAAAAGGCAGAGCAGGAAAGGGAGGGCTTTTTCTTTTCTTTATTTAAAAGGTGCTGCTGGAGGTAGAAACACATGAAAGTCTATGTAGGACAAGGGAAGGAATTATCCCTCCCATTGATTTTCGCTCTGGGGTATTAGAAAGAACACAGCATTTATCTGGAGATTTCTTCCCAAAGCTAACTACGGACTTTCAAACGTAAATGAGACTTGAAAGGGGCTTATCAGGCAAGCGATCTGCTGAAACCATCATCGCTGAAAGTGGGAGCCCCGGCGGGGAGCTCTATGATGCCATTGTTCCTCTCCGGACATCTGAAAGCTGCCATTATTGTCCCCAGCTTCAAACACACAGCCAAGAGGGCACAGCCGAGGGACAACAGACCCGAGAACTGCAGGGACAGGGAGGTTTTCCCACATGCCTTCCCGAAATCATCGCCTCAGCCTCCCTGCCTCTCCTGGAAGGTTCCCTCTGGCAGGGCCGAGGCCGCCCTTGACCTGAGCACCGCTGCACCGTGGCTTGCAGGCGTCGGCCACCCGAGCTCCGTGCCATCCGGGGGTTATCGAGCATCGGGGCAGAGAACCCCAACGTGCGGCCTGGAGACGGGGGCTCACCGCATCCCTAAACCGCCTCCGTCCTCACGCAGCCTCTGCTCTGCCCTGGCGTAAGGGCAGAAGGCCCGGGAAAGTCCTCCTGCAGTGCTCCCACCCGCAGCCCCGCGCGGCCACCCTGAGCTCCTGCCCGCCCGCACTCCCGCGCCGAGCCCCGCGCCGGCTCGCCGGGAAAGCCTCCGAAGCCTGGTCTGCCGCCCGCTGCCTCTGCCAGGTAGCTGGGAGGTTGTAATTGGTGAGGCAGGAGATTAGAAATATCGGCAGCCTCTAAGTAAGACTTTAATTTACTGGCAGATCAATAGCGCTAGGGTTATATTGGCAAAGTGTCTACAACTCTATTGACTCACGCAATTCCTCTTATCAATTTATCAGAAATCTGGAAGCCAGAAGATATTGTTTGAAGAAAAAAGGCAGCAGGAGTTTGAACACTTAGCATGGGCTGCCCAATCAGGCTCTCAGCACTAAGCATTTTACAGCAGATGTATCTATGGCAAAGGAGGCTAATATATGATATGATTAAGAGCTAACTTGCTTCCTCACATGCCGTGCAGCCTTTTCAAGTTGCTTCTTACCTCAGACCTTTGTGCTGAGAGCACCACTAGGACAGAAATAGTCCAACCAGCCCAAAGAGAACAAGAAAAAACTGCATTTCACACTGCAATACCCTAAGTTCAGATCTCCTTTCTGGACCATACCCAGTCTGAACAACATTTCCTACAAAATGAGCTGTATGAATTTAAAAGACTCCTACAGTGCTGGAAAATTGCTCACACGGATTTCAGAAAAAATCAGCATTTCCACACACACACAGAAAGTAAGAAAGGTTTGGGAGAAAAATCTCCCCCTTACTTCCCACTCTCAAAGAGTTTGACGCACAGGGACCATTTCCTTATCCCAGTTACCGCCACAGAGCCGTGGCAGGCGTGCAGACAAGCTGCACCGGCACCACCGCGGGTAGGGGCCACGCTGTTGTGCTGGAGAGCAGGGAAGGAGCCAGCAGAACCACCGCCTGCCCTCTCTGCTAAGCACCTTGGCACCCCCCACAAATCTCCTTAACTGCTGTTTTGTGAGACAGGACATAAACACTACCGAAGCGTTTCTGGCCTGAAGGAGTAACTGCACCAAGAAGCGCGCTCAGCACACGCAGCCACGGCTGAGGCCCTCCTGGAGCCACCCCCCAGCCGCACAGGCTGCCCCAGGCCATGGTGCCCGCAGACGCTGCGCCAGGGCTGGATCCTTCCAGGGGCATCCGGACGCTCACCCTCAGCAGAGCAGCAGCATGCTGCACCAGGCAGCACCGCCTGCTGAAATTAACCCAAGTTAAACTTTGAGGTCCATCACCAGCGGGTGGGAACACAACCCTCCCCACCTCCAAGCTGAAGGCAATGAGAGAAGCGTACAGGGTGAGACCTCTTCCTGCTCGCCCCCCTGGCCCCTCCCCTGAGCAGGGGTCACAAAAGCCACCTCTTCAAGGACAACTTCCCGCAACTTCACTGGACTTGCTCCTAGGGAGTTACAAACTGGGTGTTTAGCATCAGAATGGAGCAGGAACAGGAGACGCTGGGGGCCTTCCTCATCCCCATTCACAATCACACTCGAGTCTTTAACAGGGGAAACCTGATGCCAGGAGGAGAGCAGCTGAACTATTTATATTTGCTTAACACTCCTGTAAACAAATGAAAGCTACAAGGTGCTACCAAGACCCTCTGCAGAGCTCTGCACACATTTGGGAAGGAAGCAGCTCATGCTGTGAGGCTACGGAGAGCACCAGCCCCCAGCTCTGCTGCCGCCCCCATGCCTGCGGTGCTGCAGCTGGAGGCAGCCCAGGGCGAAGCCAGGCACCGCAGGGCAGCAAGGACAGCTCTGGTGCTCGCACCGCTCCTGTCTGTAGCCAGCCCCCCCAAATAACAGGGAGCACTCCTGGGCCCGCTCATGGGACAGACGGAGTTGGCAGGGAAACATGAGTCCTTCCCAGCCACGTCCATCCATCCCAAAGAACGCTTCTCAACGTGAAGGGAAGTGGGAGAGACTGCCCCTGCAGCCCCATCCCAGTGGTTCTGGGCATTCTCCAGGAGAAGGATGCTCCAGCCCTGTCGGCCAGGACTTGGTTGAAGGACCGACGCAGCAGACACCTGTCTTCAGGAGAGGAAACCAAGAGGCTGGGGCTGTGCACCCAACCTTGGCCAACTGCCAGGACGGTGTGTGAAAACAGCGCTGCACCTACGCCACATCCGAGTGGCACAGGCCCTCGGTAACGTCCTCCACTCCCACTAAGAGCGTGCAAGACTACGAATGAAGCAAAAGTTTAAATTGCCCTGGAATTCACACTCAGAACTAAAGTCCGCAGGTGCCACCTGCGTTTTGCTGGTCAGCGCTCCGCACAGCGCCCTCCCGGCCCCTCAGCCCCAACAAGGCAGCAGAGGCCACGCAGCGCCCTGGCAGCACGCACGGGCTGGACGTGTCTTAGCAAGACACCAGCTCGGCTGTAAATAAAGTTTCAACTTGATTGGAGACTGTCCCAACTGTTTAATGGCCCTCCTCTTTTCAAATGCAGATTTGAACTTTTCACCCAGGGTCAGGCAGCTGGAGCCCGGCCCGGCCCCAGCAGGGCCCAGGCGCCAGAACCACTCTGCCCCAGCGGGTGCGCAGGGCCGCGCAGCAGCGCACACCTCCCCGGCCCCGGCCCACAGGGTGCAGGAAGGCCGCGGGCGGCTGCCGGCAGTGCCTGGCAGGCCAGAAGGCTCCCCCACGCCTGCAGCTCTGCTGGGAAAACTCACACCTCCAGGGCAAGAGTGACTGGGCCAGGCTGTCCCGACCTCGGCACGGTCAGGAGGTGCTTGGCAGAAAGCAGAGAGTTAAGGAAAGCCTCACGGGAGACCCACCCACGACCAGGAACGAGCCATTTCACTGCAGGCTCCACATCAGGTTCTCACAGCCACAGCTAAACCAGACCGCTACCACCCAGAGCACAACCCAGCGCTTCCAGCCGGCGGTATGGAGACACCCATCCCCCGAGACTGGTGATGCTCAAAGCTGCTACTCGGGGAAGAGCATCACCTGCTTTTCCAGGGAGAAGATGAGATGTTGAGCTGCTCATTAACTTAAACAGGTATTTACATCTTACCGCTGCTAGGAAAGTATTTGGAAAAGATTTTTAAAAGAGCAATGCTGTTACAGTAACGGAACGTGAATCGTGGTTCTGCAGGTGACAATGGCCAAGTCACTCACAGTGCCACCCAGGTACGAACTCGTGCCAGGGCAACGCCGCGGCAGCGCCAGTGCTGGCGGTGGGCACAGCCGAGGCTCTGCTCTGCCTCCCCCCGCCCCGGCGGCACGTCGTGCCACCCAGATCCCACACGGAGCAGCAGGCAGCCGCCACGCACCGCTCCCATCGCCTCACAGGTGCAGCAGCCCAGCTTCACGAGAAGTGACACCTCCGTCCCTGCTCTGCACGGTGAGAGACAAAGAGCGCGATCAATACGGTGTGAGGGGTTGGGCACCCATGGACGGGGCAGCCACCAGCTCCGTAACGGACGAAGCCACCCGGCACACGGCGCGTGCCTGGCAGCCAGCGTGGCACAGGCTGCGTGGCCGCCAGCCCTCTGGTGCTCCACGAGCCACCGCACCACTGAGTGCAGGCACAACCCACCCTCACACCAAGTCACCGGGCACACTGCAAACAAAAGGGAAGAGGTACAAAGATAAAAGGAGAAGATACAAATCAACCAGAAGGGAAAGATACAAAGACAGGAAACCCCTGAGAAGGCCAGCAAGCAGGGAGCACTGGGAAAAATCACTAGCTTCTGGTAATTTACTGAAACATTTATTGTTCATTACAGATGCTGTGGTAGAAAGTTTTTATCTGAACCTTTCAGGGAAAACGTCTCAATGAGCTGGATTACAGGATGCCTCCTCCATCACTGAGGAACCCCCCTAACGTCAGCGGGACACCAGCATGTCCTAGCTCACAGATCGCTGCTGGGCACCAACAGCCCACACCGTGCGGCTTCGCAGCCACATCGAGCCATCTTCTCACCAACAGGTTCTCAGCCAGACCAGCAGGATCGGAGGCCTCCGCTCAGAAGTCGCCACTTTTCTGATTCCAGACCCAAAGCATCTCCACATGGGGCCCACTGAGCACCAAAGCTGGCAGACAGGACAGACGCGCGTGGGCAGCCCGAGGCAGGCGCAGTGAGCGCCAGTGATGCTCGATTCTTCTAAAGCTTGGGAGCCCGTGGGCACCGTCCCAGCTATCGCCCAGCTGCAAACCCCTTCTGTACCCTCTTTGCAGCCCTGAGGCAGGTGGCCACAAGACCTGCCCGCAGGACAGAGCAAAGCCACCAGCTCAGCGTTATACCAAGCGCTGCACAGCCTTCTCTGAGCCATGCCAGCAGGGGAAGCCCTGTCCTGGAGCTGACAATTACTGCTACACGTGGTCCTGTGATAGCTCTCCTGCAGGAAGAACTTATTCTGCACAGAAAAGTCTAGAAACAAAAAGGAGAGGAAGAGGGGCAGGAGGAAGGCATCTGTCTGTCAAAGCCTCCATGAGCACTGCTACGAAAAGCAGCAGTGACTTGCCACAGTGGATGAGCTTTAAAAAAACACCCATGACAAGCGTGGTAGGAGAGTTTCGTACACCAGGAATAATTGCCTCTCCTGGACCTTTAATCATCAGGGTTGCTATGAGAAACTGACTTTTCTCCCCTTGGATTAATCAAAACCATGTTATTCAGCATGGCAGCAGGACAGGTCTGCAATTCCACATCCCTTTGCCTTGCAGGATGTGAAATGGAAAAGTAAAAGTAAAGGCACGGGAAAAAACACATCATCTTGGTCTAAAACCCAACCAATGACAAACACCACTGGGTTTAAGAGGTTCTTCAATGCAGAGGGGTGTTACAGCAGGAAACCAAAATAAAATACCAAAACTCTTTCATTTAGTAGCTATAAGGTAAGGGTGAAAATATGTGGCAATCAGGGCTTCAGAAACAGTAAAAGGCTCTTGACCAGCCAGCCACCACTTCTAGTCGCTTTCATATCAGGCTGCAGAGCTCCATCCTTGGGAACATTCCCGTCTTCCTGCTGAATCCAATGCTGGAGAGGTTACTCTATCACACCACAAACTCACTCTTCCACAATCCCATGATAAAACAATAAAGCTCTAAATATTAGCACGGTGAAAAAGACTGAAGAGAGACAACCTAGGGACGAAAGCTTACCAATTTCCACTGCTGACTTTCCAGTGGCCTCACACTTTACTTGTTTCCTTCCCAGTATCTAGGTGGGACCTCAGAATGTCCTATTCCATTTAAGGCATTTTATTGCCCAAAGAACTTGCAAGCTAACTAGCATGCAAATAAAACACATGAAAAATCAGTAAATAGGAGCCAAGAGCCTAAAATACAGAGCCTCGTGCACAGGCTGTCACAGCACACAGAGCCCAGGGACACCAACCCCTGCCCCAGCCAGGCAGAGACGGTGCCGCCCCTGCCTCCGCACAGGGGGAGCCACAGCAGCGATCAGAGGCTGCAGCAGACTCAGGCTCCTCTGCCCTGCCCCTGCCGCTAAGAAGCCAGGGCCCTACCTTTCAGGGTGAAAACAAAGGCTTAACAACAACAACAGAAAGTTCTGACGCAGTAACTGTGAAAAAGGCTTGGCTTGAAGGCAGACAGGAGGAAGGGAGGGATGAACAAGCAGAGCGAAAAGCGGCAGGAACACAGGACGCTCGCAGAACCGCCCAGGCTCCCCTGCCCCTGTGCTCCTTCAGCGGGGTCTCCGCAGCCCCCCCGCCCCTGCCGCGGGGCGCTGTGCTGTACCCCACCTCCTCCCTCCAGCCCTGAGCACAGCGAGCAGCTCATCGACGTGCAACTCCCACAGCTCCGGCAAAAGCAAACACCTGCACAGACCGCAAAAAGCGAGACGGAATGAAAGACTACAAGGAGCAAAATCCTCGAGTCCGAGCTAGCACACAGACACGCTGTTCCCGGGAAGAGGAAATGCCTGCCTTCCCCTCCCCAGAAGTGAAAATCAAACTCCACGCTGATGTCAAAGGCCAGCAGTTCCCACTCCATCCTTGTCATGTCCAGGTCACCAGACAGGCCTTTGGAGCCTCTTGTCTGGCGAGTCATTCATCCGATTGCAGCTAACGCTCTCCACCTCGACATTAGAAAGCAAACACTCCGCCCGTCCAGAGAGGGAGGGTGGCTCGGTTTTCCCCGTCCACGAAGCAACAGCCACCAGGGCCAGCCGGCAAAACGCTCACCGCGTGCCCACAGCACGTCGCTCGCCCGGCCCGCGGAGGCCGTGGCTCAGGCGGCCGACCCCGGGGAGCAGCCATGGGGCCAGGCCCGGGCTCCACGCACCCAGGGCCCGCACCCAGGGCCCATGCACTGCTCCCGGCGTCGCCCGCGCGGCAGGGTGGCACCCGGCAGCCACGTGCAGCGGCGCTGCTGCGGGGGGAGCGGGCGGGCAGGTCAGACACCCGAAATGCGGAGAATAAAGACCTTTTGCTAAAGCTCCAGGAAGCAAAGAGAAAAAAACGCTAATTAACTCAGCAGCAAGTTGTTAGTATTTGCATATAAATGCAGCCACAAATCATTACAAACAAGCTAGGACAAGCCAGGCCCATTAGCATATACAAATCCAGCCCAGACAGCCGCGCTAGGTGGGTCGCGGAGCAGAGGCAGGCTGCCAGCCTCCTCCTGGGGGGGCAGGAGGGAGAGGGGCCTTATCTCTGCGAACACTCCCATTACCAGCAGCAACAGAAGCCACAGGGATAAGGTTTCTTTCCATATTAGAAAACAAAACATAACACAACCACACACGTTAAAAAAAAAAAAAGGAACAAAGGAACAGGATGAATTCTCCAGTCTCACTTAAGAGCGAAGTAACAGCGTCCCTCCCTTGCACCCCCTTGCACCCCCCGGCCTGCTGCAGCGGCCAGAGCCCGACACACCTGGGTGTCACCTCTTGGGTCGAGCCACAGCGGTCTCGTCCCGGGGAGCGTAAAGGTGGGCATAGGGCAAGCATTTAGGGGAACCTGGAGATCCATCAGCTTGATTCCCTGAGACGCTGTGCACCTGCAGGAGCCTTCTCATCAGGGCTCTTCCTCCAGGGAGGATGCAGAAGGCAGCACAAACCATAAATAACAAATCCCACACCTGAGACACCGGAAGAACGTCCCAAATCCAGAAACAGTAAAAATGACCTGAAGCACCCAGAGCTACTGCTGTTAAGTTCCACAAGCTCACCCTTCCAGAAGCCAAAACAAAAACAGTTTGCTTTACCACACTGCCTTTCAGTGGAGCTTGCCTCCCTGCTCCTGAAACTTCTGGCACTTTTGGGGCGCCAGCAGCACTGCAGGTGTGCCCAGCCGCACAGCCCAGGTCCTCCTCAGCGCCTGGTAAGGACCGGGACAGAGTCTGACCTCTTTGCATTTGCCCACAGCCTAACAATTCACTTGTTACCGCAGAAAGAGACTCACTGTTGTAAGAAATTCACTGTTCTTCCTCTCACAAAAAGCAATTCCACTGTTCTGGGGGGGGGGTTCTGCTTGTTCTTCCCCCCCCCTCCAACTAGCATCTTAGGATTTAAAAGAAAACTCAAGCAATTACCAGTTTACATCAAGGCTTGAATGAAAAAAATCCACTTTCTAATTTTAAACAGGAAACTCTCCCTGGCAAGATCCCAAGAACCCTTCCACAGTGACTTTTATTAAATGCAAGTTTCTCGTCACTGTAACTCGGAGCGGTCTGTCAGCTCTAACAAAGCAAATCGGCAACGTCCTGACTCTGCAGACTGTCCTGGGACTGCCCACTTCTCCCCCCATGAATTATACAGAGCCCCTCCATAAATGGGAAACATCCATTAAACTATGTCCAGGCAGGCATTTTCAAAACAGTGTTTAGAAATTCATTACCTCCTTATCTGCAGTCAATGAGCATGCCTGGTTTCTTAGAGAGGCTGCAGCATGACACAACTAAACAGGAGCCAAGTTTGAACACTCAAGCAAGATAGAAAGGACGAGCTTCTCCACCACAACAGATAATACATACCTAAATGGTTTTAGGAGTATTAAAGCTGAAATATTCTAGACTAGACTTTTTTTCCCACCTGAATATAAAGAAGTCACAAAAGCTTCTAAAAGCAGCTCCTACTCTCGTGTCCTTCACCACCTGATTTAGAAACCATCCTTCTTGTCCAACCTCTTGAGTATGTGTTTGCAGGAGTAATGAGTCCTGACTTGGAAGCCAGTTGTTAAGCTCACATTTTCACTCTGGGGTATAAAGTTTTTCTTCACTAATGACTTTGTACAGAATAAACCACTAACAAATCTTCAATCTGTAGCAACAATCAGAATCTGATGGCTTTATACAGGAATTGCTCTTTAATGACCAGGAAAATGGGCATCTATATAAAGATGTCCATTACTGTTGGAGGACAAAGCTGAAGTGATGTGAAACTGAGCTGAATGTTGTACTGATGCAGCTAAATCACTATAGCAACTGATGGAGGTAAATTAGTGCAACACCCTACACGGACATTCAAGCGTCAGCCAAAGGAGGACGTGCTAAAGCACTGCACACAAGCAAGCGTGTCCACGGGCTAGGGTTGCATCTGTTTATCCCTGTCTGAAATGTTTCAACAAACCTGGTAAAATTTTTTCACTTGGGCCTGTATTGCACTCAAGTTCAGCTCTGAGTTAATAAAAAGAGAGCCCTTTGCTGCTGCAGATAGCAGAAAAGCATCAGTGGTCCCGATGGGCTCAAGTCCAACACCACTTCTGCACAAGCAGAGTACACAGCACTGTCGGGTGTGTGGCACTACACCGGGCTACACGCAGGCGGACGCCTCGCCTCGAGCAAGCTCCCCGTCAGCCTTTGGTATTCAGATGTGTATTGCTGTGCAGTCTAAACACGCTTGACTTACAAAGACAACAGGAATACTATGCAAACACAGCTGACATCCAGGAGCAAAATCCAGCCCCAGTACAACCTGCCATCAGGGAGAAGAACATGACATGTGCCGGCCGAGGCAGCTCTCGGCTTTCACCGGTGGCCCGCACATCCCCCTGCCACCCCCTCCACTACATATAATTATATTCCAGGGTGCTACAATGCTAGCAGAGATGCGAAAGACTGCTTCTAAATGTTATCTTGCAATTGCTTAAATAAAAACAAGATCAGTTTTAAAACCTGCGGCAACTATTTGTTTTGTAACTGCAAAGAACACTAAATAGAAGAGTGAAGGGTTCAAAAATGACTGGGACCATCAGAATCCTAACGAAGATTGGAAGTCTCTAGGTCAGTCTGGCTGGAGAGACAGGAAAGAGGACATGGAGACAGTTAATGAACGCCTTGGAGAACTGGAGATAGCTCCTTCAGAGCAACACTGACCACTGCTACTGCAGAAGACCAGAAGGAAGCAAAGATTTTGTTTTAGATATGTATTTAAGGGGACCAAAACATAAGTAATCTAGGCTAAACAGCTGCTCTGACATGCTTGCCTTTGGCAGGAGTGGGAGGTAATGACAGAAATCAGTGGGGCACAATACCTGCAGCAGAGGCTTGCAACAGCACAGCTGGAGCTGCACAGGTGCAAAACACAGCACTGCCCACGGGCAAGAGCTCAGCCTGCAAACAGCCCAGCTGCACGCATGCTCCAGAGGGAAAGTTGCTGGAGAAACTCATGATTAGAGGCAGGAAACCCCACACAGCCGAGTGCGGAAGAATTGCCACTGCAGATTTTAGCAATTCCTGTCTGCAGCCACAAGCAGAGCTGCTGGCTCCCAGCAGCCAGGGCCCCAGATGGGGAAGAACCTTCGGAAGGGCTCGGCTCCCCCTTCCCAAAGAGCTGCTGCAGGGAGAGTCCTGCAAGGCTACGCAGAAATCCTGAGTTACGCTGCACTGTACTCCTGAAAGAAGAAGAGAGAAAGAAGTAAAAGGAAGAAGAGACAAAGAAATAAAAATCACTAAAAGCAGTGCCTTCTTGTACAGCAGCCCTATACCAGATGCATATTCAGGCCCTATTGCAACGCGCACTTTAAGCTCACACGGTAGCAAAAGAAACGGCCCCTGCTATCACTCGTGGGGAAGGGCACTCTTCTCTGCTTCTGCACTACCCCCACTGTGTTTCAGCACAGTAGTTTCTGCAGTGACACACCGTATCACACGATTATTTCGAATTAAAGGGAAGTTGGAAAAAAAATAAAAAAAGAAACAAAAAAGACTGAGGAAGCTTTTTTTTTCTCCTCTCCTTTGGCAGAGTTTTTCTTACCCAGGTCTCTTCCCTAAACTACTTCCCTATGCCACCGCACCAAAGTCCTGTGCCAGCAAAAAGAAAAAAGATTCAAGGCAAGACTGCTCTAAGCAGCAGCATTGGCTTCAAACACATGCAAAAACTATGGCCTCTGTAACACTTCTTGCTTCTGACTCCTCTTACCCCTGCATAACAACACAGGCAGCGCTCAGCTCTGCGAGAGATTTCCTTGCCAAGTCTCTGTATACACGAGTAAATGACAAATTCATGCATGCGAATGCAGCTTGATTTTCTCACCATGGTACAAACCTGCTTGCGGACATTCTTATTTTGGTTCAAAATCAACTAGCTTCGGTACAGCTTATAACTGTTTCCAATTCAATTAGGCCAAACTAAAATAAACCATTCTTGAACTGAAAATAATGTCCACGGGGCATTCTAATATGTAAGTATTTCCTTTGAAAAAATAATAATAAATCAACGCAAACTTTTCTAAGTAGGAAGGTTTGCTAGTCAGATGAGCATATTTGTTATGAAAATCTTTGAAACCGTCAGAATTAGAAACCAAGCACAGCTTTTCACAAGACACTTTTAGAGCTGAATTGTATTGTTTATTTAAGACAGTTAAAAGGATATCACCAGCGTGAAATGAAGTCAACTTCAAAGTCACACAGTTTCAAGTCCTAAACATGCCACAGCAATCTCATTTTAAGAAAACACATGCTCTATTTTTGTTAAGTGTTTCTCTTCCTCTGCTGCGCAAGAGGCTCATACAAGGAAGAAGGAACCTTCAAACAAAACAAAACACATTTACACTCAACACAATGAAATTGTTAAAGAACAAAACCTCTGTCCTCTCTGTTGCAGTACCCAAAGTAGCTGCTTCTACCAAGACAAGCCCTTCTGCACCATCATCTTCTCTAGTGAACGACCTGTACTGTATGACTCTGAGTCCTGTTTTATTTCTAGTTGTCAAGAAGGCATGAGCAATCCCTGAAAGCAGGGACAAACATCAATTTTGCAGCTAAAACCTGCCCTGGGATTCCCATGTTTTATCCACTGTATCCCTGCCTTACACCTCCACCCAGGCTTCAGGGATCCAGAACATTCTCCCGGGCCGGCGCTGCTGAGCTTCCATGGAGGGACGTGATCACCAGGACCCATCCACGGAGCCCCCAGGAGCCTGCACGCCAGCGACCCCTGCTCCCACCACCCCACCAGGGTCCTGAACCCAAACATCATCGGCCCCAGCAGAAGCCCAGGAAAGCCGGAGCCCAAAGCTGAAGGCACAGAACGAATCCTGCAGCAAACAAGAACTTTGCTCCTGAGCCCTACTCTGCCAGTTCATCTCTATCGAGGTGGCACTTCCCTGCCTGCCTCACAGAGCTGTGACTGCAGAGCTTGCTCCCTGCTCCAAGTGAGCCACTGCAGGCTTGTGCCTAGCAGGTCCAAACCCTCTGCAAAGCTCCGTGAGGCATCCGGCTCCTTCCGCACAGGCCAAGGCAGGCGGCAGGGAGGGAGGTGGCCTGCTCGCGTTCTTTGCTTTCTGTAATGAGCCACGCACTTGGGTATTTCTTCCACGGCCTCAGCAATTCAACAGGCTGTGCCCTGCACTGTCCCTCCCCTCCTCACCAGGAGAGGCCTAAACGTGCTTTTGACAGGGGACTGAACACAGCAGACAGCTGTATCAGTGCCGAAGACCAGCAACAGAGAAACCACATAATCCACAATCTCCAGAGCATAGCCACGGCTTCTTGCAGAATCTCATCAAAAGCATCTCACTAATCATCGCTGCTTCAGGGGCTTGATACCCAGAAGCACAGTGGGTGAAAGTGGCTGAAAAAGACGGCTGAAGGAAGAAAAAACAGAGTCCTGACATCCAGGTCCTGCCTCAAGTAACCAGACCGTGTTTTACCAGATGGATGGAAATCTCTTCTCCAGACAGCATCCATCACCGCAGAGACGCGGAGTGACGCTACCCAGAGAAGCATCAGTGAACGAACAGTTGGCTGGGACGCTCCCAGTTGCGTCGCCAACTGCACTAGGACCTCGCAGGGGGCTTCTGGCAACCAGGTCTATGGCCCCAACGCAGCTGGGAGATCTCAAGGGAGAAGCAAGTTACGTTCCCCCTGCCTGCACACTGACCCCAGCCAGCCAGCGCTCCTCAGCGTAGAGCTAAGCCTTCCTCCTCGGCTTGTTTCGAGCAATTCCCTAGGCACTTTCAGAATTTTGCTCCGTTGCTTAAACATCTGCAGTTTCAGGTGGAACCGCTGCAAGCCTGACATGAAGGGAGCTTTTCATGCAGGGCTGCTCTGGCACCAGACCCACCTGGGGAATTTCCAGGATCTCATGCAAACCTCCAGGACTTCCATTCTGCTCAAAATAACAAGAAAACAGGGGAGAAACTGCTTAAAATAAGACAGCCAAGGGAAAACTCCGTGGCAGCTCTTTCAGACAGCCCCTGCCACTGGCCAAGCAAATGGTTTCTGAAACGGCAGCAGGCACAAGGCGGTGAGGCACTGTCCCAGGGGCCAGGCATCCTCGGCCAGCACGCAGCACACGTCCCGCTCCACGCACGACAGCGCAGCACGCAGAGGGCACAGGGCGCGCAGCACTGCTCAGCGCACCCTGTCTGCCCTCCTCCAGCACAAGCCTGCCCCACGGACACTTCTCCTCCTTCCTTACCCCACGGCCACCAACACAGCTCAGCTGCTGGCCCGCGCCTCCACGCAGCTCTCCTGTGGTACAGGAGCCAGCACGACTCCTGTACGAGCTCATCCCGATGAACACGAGTTCAGAAGGTACACGTGCCACGATTTCACGCATTGCGCTGCTGAGACTCGGAGCCTCTAAAACAACAAATGCTGACGCACCAGTGCGGTGTGCTCCAGAAAGCCACAGAAACAGGAAGGATGAGGAGATGCTACCAAAGGAACACCAGCCGCCCACTTCTCCAGCACCAGAGCATAGGTTTGAGGCACGACCCAGCGCGTGGAGTTCTCCAGGCCCCTCCAGGAGAACCTCTTTGCCCCCAGGCCGACTCCTTGACCCCACGGGTGCTCCTGAGCCCCCAGCCCAGGCACCCACTTCCTCTCCCCCATCCCGGCGGAGGTGGGTGCGTCACACGCCTGCCGTCAGGCCGAGCTGACGGAAAACCCGGCTCAGGCGGGGAGGTTCACACACACGCAACCCATACGCAAGGAAAGGTCAACAAAACCAGGATTCCAGGCATCTGCTCGTAGCAAGCCTACAGAATAAGGCCTGCAACAAATGCAAGCAGCAACTGCGCCCAAGGCAGGGAAACAGGGCGCCTGCCAAGAAGCCCGGAGGTACGGCTGTGCGCCCACGAGGCAGGTAACGCGCGGCTCTGCCACCACGAGACATCACCACAGCTGCGTCACCCCAGCTGGTCACCCTCCTCTTCTGAGATGCCAGGACAAAATCCCGCAGCACATTCAAGGCGTTGGGAAAACAAGCAGGTCTACAGAACGAATTAATTCTCTATGTATAACGTGGACAGAGGAGGAAAGGACATCCTTCTCCAAGACCTCCTACACAATCACAGCTAGAGCCCTACAGCTCCAGGTAGGAAGATATTTATGTATGTACCTGAAAGCAGCAGGAGCAAAGCATAACAGCTTGCGAATTGTCTGGAAGGAGGAAAAAAAAAAAGGGAGAAAGTAACACAGAACAAAATTTAAGGATGTAGCAATACTTTGGGAATTTAAGATACATTATGATTTTTCATAATAAACCCCCACTTACAGTCTCTGCATGTGAACCAAGTATTATCCCATTTCATAGTCCAGCTGAGGCAAACATTTGGTGGCTTGCCCAAAGCCAGCGTCAGAACTGAAATGGATCCTCTGACTTCCAAACAAGCTCACAGTGTTAAGCTGCTTTTAACTGTATGAAGATGAAAAACAGCCAGAAGAAAGGAACTTGGAAAGGAAATATGCAAAACTAAAAGAGACAAAATTAACAGGAGAAAACAAAAGAGGACAAATTTAGGCTCAGACATCTGTAGGAGCTTTCGAGGAGCGAACGCACCAACGCTGCAGGCCTGTCTCCACGAGGAAAGGCTGGGATTCCCTTTCCTCAAAACCGAAGGCGAAAAAGCCGACTGCAGCATCCTGCAGGAGCCAGCAGCGCCCCGAGCCCTGTGAGTTGAGGGCGAGGATCCATGAGGCTCCTTTCACCTCCGGCGGCTGCGGCAGAGCCATACAACGCCCAGGACACTTGTCCGTGCCCCTCGTCCCCACCACTGCTCCAAGGAAGGGAAAATCCCCTCTCCCTTCCCCCAGCGCCGGAGCAGCTCTGCCCAGTGGCACGGGCATCCGGCTCCAGCTCCCAAGGGCCACCGCTGAAGCGCTCTTCCCACTGCTGGCTCCTCCTAATAGCTTTATGTAAATCACACTCGACTCTCGCAATTTGCCAGTGTGCATTACACTGGGGGGGCCGGGGGGCGCTTCGCGTTAGACATCAACAAAGCAGAAGGTTAATTTGAAACTCACAGCCCCGCTGCTGCGCGCTCGTCTCTCCCTCGCCCTCCCTCCCCGCTCTCCTTTCTGTGCAAAGCCTGACATCTACAGTTCTGTCTGGCACAGTCAGGGGCTGCTCATCGGAAATGCACGCAAGGACACGGGTACGGCGGCCAGGCGCTCCGGCTCCTCCGGGCAGCACGCAGCCGCTCCAAAGGGGTGTGCTGGCTCCCAGACCAGGCAGGCACAAAGCAGCCTCAGGCCAAAGCAAGGGCCGCCCGGCACCGCTCCTCGGAGGGCTCTGAAGAACCCCAGTGCTGTGCGGTGCCACCACGCAAGCTCATCTGCAACCAGCTCCCACCACCACGTATCGACACCTAACGTTGTCGAATGGAGAAAACCTAAGGAGAGCGACGGCCTCATCGCGCCGTCTCAGCAGCTGGATGCAGGAACTTATCCGCACCCCAGCACCTCAGGGGCAACCCTTCTGCTCTGCTTCTGGAGGTGTCCCAGCTTCTGCAACACAAGAGGTACAGGTGAAACACACAAGCTGCCGTGCACAGCCTGAATTCAAAATGCCTTCAACCTGCAGGTTAAACAACTCTGAGTAGTGAGCCCTGTAACCCACAGGCACATACCTGTGACACCAAGCAGCTCTGTGCTTCGAGCACGCCCCCCACTCAGTCTCCTGAGCCGGCCTCCAGGCCTTCTAGCACGCTTTCCCATTATGCAATATCTCACCAAAAATACCTTGATGAAGGATCCCAAACAATACGCACCTGACCTCAACCCTCATCCCAAACAATACGCACCTGACCTCAACTCAACTGGCTGCATCTGTATGTCCTGCTCGGCTCCCCCTGCTCTGGGGACAGGGAGTCCAAAAACTATCAGCCCATCACCAGACAACACAGCCACTCAGGAAACCTGGCAATCCCGCCTAGTGTGATCAAGCACCTCACCACGATGTTACTGTGAGTATTTAAATGCACGCTCTGAATTCTCTGGTGAGCATTGTATTGTTTGTGCAAGGCAGTCAGTGGTGGCGTGGAGAGAGGAGGGTTAAAACTCCTGCCACCAACCCCAGCCGACCAGCCATTTTGGGGCCAGGCGAGCACGGCCACGAGCCCGACACCAGCCTGAGGCGTGTTGGGCGCCTTGCTCAGCAGCGGGGTTCTGCGGTGGCCCCGAGGTGCTGCGGGGACGCTGTGGGGTCAGGAGCCGCTTCTGGAGCGTGACCGCTCCCCCCCCCAAGCAGGGACTGGCTCTCTGCAGGTTTGCTTGTGCCATCAAAATAAACATTTACTGAGAGCTAACGTGTTGCAGGCCGCAAAGGCTCAACTTTCCCAGATACGGGGTTGGGGGAGGATGGGAGAAAACCTCTTACCAGAGCTGCTAAATGCATCGGCTGCTCCAGCATCAACTCCCATCAAAGGCACCAGAATAACTCAGCCCTTACGAGACTTAAGATCTAAAAGCCAAGGGACTCTAGGGATAGCGCCTTCCTACTCCTCAGCAACGCGAACCATACGATCCAAATCACTGGGAAATGTTTGTTTTCTGGGGGAAGGGGGGAAATTACTGCTGCACTGCTTTGCCTTTTATTATCAAGAGGCATGTTTGGCACTTGTGACATAATGAAATTACAATCAACAGCCAAGTATCTTCCTCACGGCAGCAAACCCAAGGGCGAAGCAAGGCTGCTCGCGGTGGAGGAGAGCTCTGGACAGAAGCCGTCCAGCGGCCTCCAAGCCAGCGCCTCCGCTGCAGGCGGCTCCGTGCTGCTGTCAGGCAGGGCCGCACCGCACCGCGGGCTTCCTGCCCCGGCCAGGAGCCGTTTCAGATGGGAACCAACTTTTTACAATATTTACGCTCTGTCTCTGAACATACACAGAGCGCGCACCTGGCGCGGAGCACCGCCGCTCGTCAGCCGGCGGTTGCTGTGGAGATGAACACCCACCTCCCCGCGCCGACAGACGGACGTGTCTGTCCAGCAGGGCAGATGCTGCCCAACCCCAGCGGGACCCACAACATCTGGGGGGAGGACGAGGAGGAGGAGGACGAGGAAGAACACCAGCAGAAGCTGGTGCCTGGCCCGCTGCCGGTCCCACCGGGCAGGCTGGGAGCAGGCACGGGTGCCCACGTCCAGAGCACGCCGGCGAGGAGCCCCAGCTTCCCAGCCGCCAGGGAAGCCCTCCTCATCCACCGTTTTTTTTTTTTTTTTTTTTTAAACTAGCTGGAATTTATCTGTTTCTCCAATCCCTGCCTACACACAAAACCGACCTCAGGAGCAAATAAAAATGCATGAATTGCAGATCAGAGACAAAGCAGGAGGCGGGACGGCGGCCGGGCTCCCTCCTGCCCTCACCTCACCCCTCGGCGCGAGGCAGTTATATTTAGGTACGCGCCACGGTCTGCGGTGCCGAGGCCCCCCTCGGGCACGACGCAGAATGCAGATTTTCCAGACAACAGACCACAACAGCTCCGTCAAAACCATTAGGGGCGGCTGCGCCCAGGCCTGCGCACAGCTGTCCCGATTCCCACTCCGCTGCCACTGCGGCCCTCGACAGCTCCACCGCCACGCGCTGGGCCCTGCCGGCCCCGGGCGGCCCCGCTCGGCCGCAGCGCTGCTCTCGCCAGGCCGCTCTTTTCCTCCAGCACACGGAGGTGTAAACCTCCCGCAAGGGCCACGACACCGCTCCAGTGGGGTGGGGGGCTGGGAGGGGACACCCCACTGCAGGAAAACAAAGGAAGAGCGAAAGGGAGCAGCCCCGCAGGCTTCCCATGCTGTGGCCCCCAGTGACGGTCGGTCACGGCACCGCACCAGAGGGGCCCCAGGCACGACAGCAGCATGCGGAGAGGGCACGGAGCGCGAACCGGTGGTGCCTGCGTGCCAGCTCGGCCAGGGCAGCCCCACCGCTGCACAAAGGCCAAACCTCGGGCATGCTCCGGCAGAGGAGAGCGACAGCCGTGACACGCTTGGCCTCTCCGAAATCGCACTGATCTCTCCCATGCAAAAGACACCTTCGACTTCAAACACCGCGCCCGGCCCGGTATTCGTGCAACCGCCGCCACCGGCCACGAGAAGATGGTTGCCGAATGACTCCCGCTGCAGCGAGCAGGGCTGGCACCGACGGGAGGGAACTCTCGCTCGGGGGAGCGAGGCGCCACCAAAACGCAGCGTTTGAATAAAGTCTACGCAAAAGCCTGCCGTTCATTATTCAGCTTGACCACGCACCAGTTTTATTGTTGTTATCACTATTACTATTTTGGAAAGCAGAGGGAAGTGCTAACAGGGAGCCAGATGCGGCCGGCCACGCATCCATCGGCCGGGGGTTCTGCGATCCCTGCCGACGCTGCCCGGCTGCCGGCCCCGCCAGGGCGAACCCGCAGCCCCGCGCCGCTCCTCGCCTCCCGCACGGCGCCGCGGGGTTCCCGCAGCAGCACGGGGGAGGCCGGCGGGTCCCTGCCGCTGTCGGGGCTGCCGCCGTCGGGCCCTGCCGTGACAGCGGCCGCGACAAGGCCGCGCCGAGGTGCCCGGCGCGCACGGGGCCGCGCAAGCCCCCGCGGAGCCCCGCGCCCCGGGAACAAAAGGCGGGGGCACGGAGCGGGGCTGCAGCCGCCTGCCCGGTGCCCGCTGCGCCCCGGGGGCCGCGGCCGAGAGGGAACGGCCGGCGGGCGAGCCCCGCGCCCGGCCGCGGAGGTTCTCGGCCCTCTAACGCGCCTTTTGTTCGCTTTTGTTCCGGGCCCGAGGCCGCCCGCGGAGCGGCACCGGGCCGGAGGGCAGCCCCGGGGGCCGGGCCCCGCGGCGCGGCAGAGGGGGAAGGCGCAGGGGGCAGCCCCGGCCCTGCCCGCCCCGCTCGGGACGCGCCGCTTCGACGCCGCCCGGGGCCCCGATCCGCGGCGGCGACGGCCCCGCGCCCCCGGGCCCGTCCCGGCGCAGGTGGCGGCCCCGGCCCGGCCCGGCCCCGCCGCAGCCCCCGGCCGGCCGGGGCGCGCCGCCGCCGCCGGGCCCGCGCCAACTTCGTCGGGGCGCGCGCGGCGGGGGGCGCGCGGCCGGGGCGCGGGGAGCGGCCGGAGCCCGGCGCGGCCGCGGCGCACCCAGCGGCACGGCGGCGGCGCGCTCCCGCCCGTCCGCGGCCCCGCAGCCCCGCTCGGTAATACCCCGGGACTGTAAATCTATAACCGCTGCAATGATTTAGTGATTAAAAACACGATAACATATTGTGTAACTGCAAACCACAGAATCCCTGCCAACTCTGCTCCGAGATACAGGAACAAAAATACAGCAAATGCGTTGCTCGCAGCGGTCTTCCTAAACTCAGCTGAAAGATTTTAATAATAATGACGATGGAAAGAAAACCAACCCTTGACATCAGAAAAGGGCCGGATACAATGCGAGGCTGGAAAAAAAATAATTTAAAAGACAGAGTTTTAAATACGATTCTTGCTCTAACAAATTACAATCTAAACATGCCTCGCTTTTCTCTTTTTAAGTTTGTCGTAACTGGAATAACTGGTCTTGTGTGATGTCTTGCATATTCAAAGTGCTTTGTAATAGGATACGGAGACCAAACCTTATTTGCCTAAACTCAATGGGTTTTATTTTTTCCCCTCTTCCCCCCCCATTTCTTTTCCTTTTATTCCTCCCCCCCCCCTTTCTCCCCTAGAAGGGGGGGGGGGGGGGGGGCAAAAGGAAAAGCAAGCTTTAAGCCGTAAAGAAAATACCTGAAAGGGGAGGCTGCGACTTTTAATATGGCGAGGAAAGCCAAATATTATATATATATTTTTAAAGGCAGCTGTGGGAGTTTTGGCCTCTAAGCAGCCAACTTGACCCCATTCTCTCTATTCTCTTATTTCCCCCGTCGCAGGATTCCTGCACCTTCAGTCAGATTCGAACTCAATGTGACCCTAAGGAGGGAGTCACCGAGCCTCCAGAAAATTGCTCCATATTAAACAGGAGCGAGGAGAGGAGAAAGACAGACAGACAGACAAGGAAGACGCGCATATATTGCACGGCCACGCAGTACTGGACGTCCCCAGCAGCAGCTTCAAGCACAGCTTGAAAGAGAAACAGACCTTTCTCAAAAAAAAAAAAAAGGAAAGAAAAGAAAAGAGAGCGGGGGCAAGGAGTTTAGCAATTTCAGAAAAAAAAGAAAACCCAAAACCCAATTTATAAATAATTCACACTTTAAAAAAACATGTGTACGTGCTACATGCATACGCATACACACACACACACGTACGTGTCCCCCCACACAAGCACATACTCTCCTCCGAGGTTCAGTTTCAAAAGAGTATGAATCGCCTTCCCTCTGAAGGCGAGGAGAGCAGTTTATTCAGAGGAATCAATAGGAAAGAGCATTTGCAAATATTTAGATAAGCGCTGTGCGATTCAGCATTAAGTAATTAAAAACTGAAACTGAGAAAGGGGGGATCGGCCTACGGTGGCGTTTGCTGCCTTCACCTCTCCCATCCCCCTCGCCGCATTCTTTCCAAAACTGAGCCTGCCCGCCGAAAATAAAAATAATAATTACTCTCATTTGCAATTCTATTCCGCAGCACGTCCCGGGGACGGGGCCACGCGGGCAGCGCGGCCGCGGGGTGCGGGCGGGGGGCCGGCCGGCCGCTCGGCCCGGGGCGGCTCCGCGGAGTTCTTCGCCCCTTTGTTTCCGGGGCCCCGACTGCGCGGAGCCCCGCGCGCCCGGTCCCGCCGGGGCGGGGGGTCCCGGCGGGCGTCAGCGCCGCCTCCGCCCCGCGGCCTCGCCGGCCCCGCGCCCGGCCGCGTCCCCCCGCGGGCCGCCGGCCCCGCCGCCCCATCGATTATGCAGATGGCGCGGGCCGGTGCCCGGCTCCGCGCCGCTCCGCGCCGCCCGGCGGCCCCGCGGCCGCCCCGCCGCACAAAGCCGGGCAGCGCCGCTCGGCTCCCGGCTGCCGGCGCTCCGCGGCCGGGGCCGGCGGGCGGGGCGGGGGCTCCGCGGGCGCGCAGCGGCCCCCGCGGCGCCGGCACCTGCGCGTCCCCGGCGGCGGCGGCGGGGCTCCGGGCCGGCGAGCGGCACAAAGTTTGCTGGGGGATCCGGGGCGGTGGGTGGGAGCGGGAGGGAGGGGGGGCCGGACCAGCCCCATGCAAAGCAGCCCGGGCGCCCCGAGCAGGAGGAGCCCGCGCGGGGGACAGGGCAGAAAAGTTGCCACTTACGCGGTCGCTGCTCCGGCGGCGGCGGCGCTTTTAATCCCGGGCGGCGGCGCGGGGGCTACAGATCCCATGCAGGCTGCGGCGGCTGCGGCGGCAGGAGCGCGCTCCGCGGAGGGGCCCGGGGCAGCAGCAGCGGGAGCCGGGGGCAGCAGCCGGAGCCGAGCGGGAGCCGCCGCCGCCGCCGCCGCTGCCCAGCAGCGGCATCGTTGTCGGGGAGTTTGCAGCCCCCCGGAGAGAGGGGGCCGCGGGCGGCGGCAGCAGCAGCGGCGGCGGCGGTCGGCGCGGGTCGGGTCGGGGCGGAGCGGCGCGGAGCGGAGCGGGCGGCGGGGCTGGCGGTCGCCGGAGCAGGAAGCGCCCGGACTCAGATCTGATGATTGGGAAGAAAAAAAACTCTTTGGATCTTTATTCTGCTAATTAGTTTCCTGCAAAAAATGGCTGATTAGTGCAGTGCGCATGTGCCTCATTACCCAGGCACGACGGGAAGGGCTAATTAGCCACCTTCTGGATCAATAAGATTCAGCCCAGGCGGCGGGGGAGGGAGCGAGCGAGCAGGAGCGGGCGGGGGGGAGCGCGGCGGCGGCGGCGCCGCACCGAAACTTGGGGCAAGCGGCCGGCCCCCAGCCCGCGGCGGGGGGGCCCCGCGCCGCTCCGCGCAGCGCCGCGCCGGGGAGGGGGCGCGCGGCCGGCCCCGCACCGCTCCGCACCGCTCCGCGCCGCCGGCCGGGCGCTCGGCGGGGCCACCTGCCCCCGCGCCCCGGGCGGGGCCGCGCCGCCCCGCGCAGGGCAGGGCAGGGCAGGGCAGGGCGAGGACGACCCCCGCCGCCGCCGCCGCCGAAGTTTCCCCGGGAGGAGCCGGGAAAGTTGCGGCCGGCGGCGAGCGCAACTTTGTGCCTGCGCCCCGGCCCCGGCCCCCGCGGCGCCCCCAGCGCGGGGCGGGCGCGGAGGAGCGGCCCCGCGCATCCCCTCGGTGCGGGGCGGCCCCGGGCCGCGCTCCCCGCAAACTTTGCGGCCGCCTCTCGGAGCGGGACAGCTGATCGATACGGCCGCGGGCAGCCGCGCTGGGAGCCGGGCTACAGGTTTCACCAGCCATCGCTGGCAACAGCTTTGTCATTTTCTAAAAATAAGAAGCTAAAAGTTATTGTAGAAGAAGGGGCTTTTTTTGTCCCCTGCACAATATGCCTTTTGTGAGTTTAATGCCATTCTGGGGCTCTCTATAGCCCCGGACAATGGGGAACTCCAGGAGGCGGCTGTGCCTCTGCCTTTTTTCTTTCTTGCTTTCTCCTTTCTCCCCCCACCCCCTCCTCTTCCACCCCCCCCTCCTTTTTTTTTTCCCTTTTTTTAGGAAAGGATGCAACATTCCTCCAGTCCCAACAGAATCTCTGGTTTGATTAAATAAATACTTCTCTGGTGTTACGGTAACATTTTTTCCCCTTTCTGTTTGCAGCCATTTCTGATTGTTATTTACATTTTTTTATTTTTACTTCCAGCAGCTTTTTCCTCTCCAAGCCAACCTTGGTGAAAAATGTAGATGACTGCTGGGAATGGGGGATTTGAATTTTAGGAGGTGAACCAGTAAAGAGCCTCAATCCAGGATTCAGGAATATGTTTTCTTCATCTTCCCATAAGAGACTGTTTTGTTACTGGCAGAAGTGCAGCTGAATTAAATCATCTCTTTTGAAAACCTAAAGAAGCTTTTCGAATTGCATTTTTTTTCTTTTTTCTTCTTTTTTTTTTTTTTTTTAATGGTAACCTAAATAATTAACTTCCCGGTTTGTTTCATAGCATTGAACAAGGAATGCGGTTGCGGTCAGTTTTTCCATTTTGGAGAACCTTAATGTAGATGTATTTTATACTGAAAGGTAATAAACTGCATGTTTGTTAGTATTTCTAATGAAATGTATCAAGCTTTCCATATTTCTTAACATGGTGGTGGTCATTTGAAATTTTGACAAGTCCCTTTAGTGGGATGGGGGGGTAAATGAAGAGGAAAGCTTCCTAGGAATTGAAGAAAGGCTGTACTAGTTGATACGTTACTGGAAGTGTCTTGCATTTGGAAGATTTAAGAATCAAGGTGCCATGGTTATTTGAATATTATAAATGCAGCACTGAATGTGTACGGTTAAAATGCGCATGCTGTGTATGAGGTCTTATGGCTTGTTAAATGAATAGACTCCAATGCATTGCTTTTTTGTCTTTAAAAGCTGCCCTTAAAAATTTGTCTGTTCCTGCTCAAAATGTGTGTGTCCAGCTTTATGGAGGAGTAACTGTAATATTATTTTCCCTTCCAAAAAAAAAAAAAAAAGGCAAACCCCAACCCAGCAAGCCCTCAGGCAAGTAGAATTTCTCAGGGCTGCTTGGTGCGCTATCTATAAAGGTGCATGTAATTTGTAACTGTTGTTCTTACTGAATGTGGAACAAACGTGTTTTGACGATGAAATTGAGGCAAGAATAAAGTAACCCTTGTCTTTTAGTAGTTGGTATAACTTACAAGAAGTGCGTATTTTCACTAGAGGCTGTAGATCCAGTGGACCCGTCTGAGAATGGGTGCTGCCTGCGTACACTTTTTGCAGAGAAAAGAAAAAGTAAACATGTGGAGAAGGTGGCGAGCAAATCTAATAACTTTGCTGATCCTCCAGAAATAGGCACCTTAGCAGTAACACGTGCAAATGCAGAGTCTGGTAGTCATGTACGTTTTCTTTGCATTTGCGTTGCAAATTCTAGTTTTGTGTTGCTGTCCTTTAATTTCCCATGACAACATATGGATTCCATAAACGCAAACATGCCGAAGTGCGTCTGTCTGGGTAGTTAACACAAACCAAACATCCCTCTTTTCGGCAATCCTGCTATTCCTCTGGCTGTGCTGCGCTGTGCCCTCCTGTGACAGTCTCTTGCCGCTCCTGCATTCTTGTCCTTTTATGCTCCCACGGTGATCCCGAGTGCCCCGAAAGGGAGGAGGGCAGCGGTCGCCGGGGTCAGAGGCGCCGGGAGCGCGGCTGCACCCAGGAGCGGGAGGGTTACGCGGGAAGAGGGGAGCGCACCGCGTCCCCCACCCCTCCTGGGTGCTGGGTCCAGCCAGAGCAGCCTCTGCTGTGGGGTCAAGTCCTAGGGCATCTCACTCCCCTCCTGGTAAGGGCAGAAGATGAGGCAGCGACCGCTGCTACAGCTGCGAAGAGAGATGCAGCCAGATGAAGCGGAGGACAAAGATTTGCCCCTCATCCTGACCACAGGCATTCAGAGACTGAGAAATGGAAGAGTTCCCATTTTTACCGGGGTGCAAAAAGAGGTGGCGGGGTGTGTGTGTGTCTGTGTGCGCAAAGAAGGAAGCGAGCAAGCAATAACTGGAGCACCAGCCAGATAGACAACTGTACAAATAGCAAAATAAATCGAAGGAATTAAGGAGTAATTCGTACAGTAATCATTAGGTACAACATTCAAACTCATACGTGCACACATTTCTCCTCTAGAAAATTAACTTCCATTAAGACTTCTTTGTTCTAGGTAAGACAAACCAGTTTCTAAAATACAAGGAGACTACCCTTGCTTTAATTGGAAATCTTGATATGACCTTATCTGTAATGCTACAGATGCCTTTTTCTATATATGTAGCTTTACATATCCTTGGATTGGATCTTTGGTTCAAATGCCTTTTACTGTGCTTAGAAAAAAAATCTCTCAGTATCAGATCTGCAGGAAAAATAAGACAGATTTTTCCCATGAGAAACTTGTTAAAGACACTTGAATTATTAAATTAACCCTATTTTTTCTCTTGCAGCATATGTGGCATATTTGTACACAGAATCATATAGTTTCATTTATGCGTTACTTTGAATAAATGAAACTAATACCAGTGCTTTAAGGGAAATTCTACTATTTGTTAATTAAGAGGAACAATTTTAATGCAAAATGTTCAGCTTCTGAGGCAGCGCATATGGCTTTCTGGACATAACTTTTTTTTAAAAAAAATATAATCGTTTTCTTTGACATGTAGCATAGGGGGTAAGCAGCCTCAGGTTCCTGTGGTTCTGCAAGGAGCCCAAGTCCTCCTGTAGAAACACGCTTGGGCTGTTGAGCATCTTAGGAGAAGATCTATCCCGAGGCAAGAGTGGGCCAGATTTGCAGGCGGCTGTGGTGAAAGCAGTTGACTACTGTGAATTTGGGGGGAGCCACAACCATATCACATTCCTCAGTCACCAGTCTGGCTGTATGCTGCCTGTTTCCACTCAGCAATATGTGGGAATCGGACCAAAACCTTAAGGTGCAAGAGGCCTGCCAGGCTGCCCGCTGAACTGACGTTAGGGGTGAATGTATGGATGTGGGATGTGTATAGTAGGGGAGAAGTTCCAGGCTATCTTTTTAAATTCAGGTTTTAAAAATTATTGTGGAAAAAAAATCCTGCTTAGAAAAAGAAATCTCCATAATGTCATCCACTTGCATAGCCTTGTGCTTCTTGGAAATATGTCTAAAGAATTAGAACAAAGCGTAGAAGGCTGGAGTCCTTGAAGGAGCTCCAAATGATAAAGTCTGCCATTCATTTTAAACACAGCGTGCATTGTGAAAACACAGGTCAATTTGAAGGCATTTGTCAGATTTCCAGTTCCCTCTACTCCTTTGCAATGGAAATTTGCAATCAAATCCCCGTACTGGAGTTGGGGTGTCTGGCTTTATCAGTTATTACTTTATACTCAAAGCATTGTCCAGGTAAGCTTGCTTTTTATTCAGAAAGTTTGTTTGCATGAAGTTTCATACAAGGAGGGGGAAGGCTAACGTGAATTAAACCAGAGCAGATGCATTTATTTAGGAGTTTGAAAAGGGGTGAAAGTGCAGATGATGAGAAGCGACTGATTGCGAAGGGCTGCGTAAGCTGCAGAAGCGATCTGATACCATTTCAAGATGCCCAGCAAGAGGCATGGAAAGGGATATTCCAACAGCAGCACGTTTGTTGTTGGGAGGCAGAAATGCTTAGAAACAGAGGGCTGGAGAGACGCACTGCTGAGCAGTTCTAGCCAGATAACGTGCATTTTTTCTGGAAGCGTGTATGTATTGTTTAATGGGCAGGGGGCTGACTCCTTTATTGCTGAGAGAGATGTGTGGATATGCTAGAGGGGGTTGCATGTATTTCTCTAGAAGAAATACGGTAGGATTTTGGAGAGATTTGAACTTGGGGGGGGGCATATTCAGAGGAACACTCGTTCTTCTTTTGTCTTCAATATATAGTAAAAAAAAAAAAAAAAGAAATATTATTAAAAGAAATCTGTCCATCCATTTTGTAATCACTGGACTTAGTATAGCCACTGGGAATGGTGGGACAGCGCTGGGCTGTTCCAGCGATCTCAAAACCTCTGGCTAGGTTGCTGTAGTCAGGCTCAGTGCATAGCCCTTAAGTCAACTAGCAGATTTTTAATACGAATTTGCTTTTTCACAGGCCTAAACACAAGATGAGTAGATGTGTTTGTGATGGAAATAAGCACTTGGAATACATCTGTATGTTCTTTTTTCTTTTTCTTTTTCTTTTTTTTTAAGAAATGAAGAAAAAAGTCTTGGCATTTAATTAGGACTCACTAACCTGATAAATATTGAACATCATTTCTTTGTGAGCTGTTCTGTGTGCTCCGAGTACTCCATGGATGTGTTCCACAATTGCACTTGTTTAATGCCTGTATCACCTCATGCTTATTGTATTTATGTTGTCATCAATGTCAGATTTTAATTAAACAATTAAATCACTGTCACAGTAATTTCCCTAGAAAACTATTTTAAATGAAAAATTCCACAATAAATGTTTGGGAACCATCTTAAAAGGAAAGAGAGGGAAATAAGTTACAAAGTAAAATTACAATTCCCACCAAATTAGAAAAGAAAATGAAATTGTTTTCAGCACTGAGAAGAGTTCTGTTTTACAGGGTAGTTTCAACAAAATTCAGAGCGTGTCAATGCGGCGACTAAAAGAACAACATGCCTGCCTTGAGGCCAGCCTGGGTCTTTTGAGCTGGGACTGAGGCAGAGGGACCCTTGCCCACAGTTCCTGCAGTCCTACAGTCACCCCCCTCAACAGGCCAGAAACAAGCCACAGCGTCACACATCTAGCACCTTTCACCCTAAGTCAGGTACAAAAAACACCTCAGAAAATATTCCAGCTGCCTTCTTCCCCTCCAGATTATTTTAGAATTAAGATGGAGATTTGCAGAAAAGCCTGCATCAAATTGTTTGGTAAGGTAAGCACCAATACCAGCTGTACTTACCCATGAGTAACCACGGACTCAAAGCCTATGTTTTAAGCAGTGAGAAACCTGATCTGACATAGCATCTTTGCTACAGTTAACCAGATAGTTCATCTTTACGTCTTTATATATGTATATACGTTGTTATTTCCTCTAAGACCTGAGTAGTCACAAAAGGTGGAAAGAAGAAGGGAGTGTGTACTTCGCGTAAAATAAATCACAAATATGAGATGCAAAATTCATCAGACAAGGTATCTGAAAGAATCATGTTCTCAAACGTACATTCAGAATATTACCTGTATTTAACATAAGCACATTTGACATTTGCAGTACAGCCCCAGACGTGAGGCATGCTTATTTAAATTCGGATTCCAGCATGTGATTTCAGTCAGTGATGTACCCTGCAGCTAACCCTGACCCTCCCCTATTAGCCTGTATAGCTGCTTTGATTTGTGCCCTCTGAGGGCTGGGATCTGGGAACCAAACACCAAGGAGCTGCAGCAACGGCTAAAGGAGGCTCCGCTCCTCCCTCTGCAATTCAGCGAGCTGCTCCTTACTCAGCCCTGCACCCAAGCAGAGAGAGGACAGATCCAGGGCTGGAAGGATTGCCTCCCCTGTCATGTCATCCCCACTACCCCCCCGGCACCCAAATCAGGATGGGAATCCCAGTCAGTATTTCTTTATGTCTATGCTGCATTTTTATTGGAATGCAGCTTTGCAGATCGGTTATGCCTGGGATGCGTGTGGTTTCTATCAGCCCTGAAGTGTTTTACAGCTGGAGCTGATTTGGGGGGCACATCTAGCCTGTCCATTTGCAGCAGCCAGGTCTGATGTTTGTCTGCTGCTGTCTGTAATTTTTTTCTATGTTGCCTCTATCAAAAGGTGAGATTAACTGTTTTGCACTTGGGGGGGGGGGGGGGGAGAGGGACAGACACGGTGACACCAGGCCCATCCCTCCCTCCTCCTCATTTCAGCTTGCTTCTCGCAAAAGCAATTCACTAGCAGAGCCTCTTTCTTCCTCCGGCCAGAACGAGCATGCAAGAACTGCAGAGATACCTGGCTGAACAAAGGGGCCGGTTGTGGACAGCAGACTATGGGGGAGCCCTCACCCCAGCCGCCTGACTCCTGTTATAAGTCTGGGGCACACCATCTTTAACCAGAACGCAGGCAGTGAATACCAGCCCGGCAAGGAATTTGCTTTATCGGGCAATAGCTGCACCAGAGCCTCCACTGACCGCTCTGGGCACGGCCAGGGCAGAGTGGATCCTCTCTCAGACCCAGCCAGCGGCATCCTGCTTTTGTCAAGTAAGGGGCTGCCAGTAAAAGTAAGTTTGCTGAACATAAGCAGACAAATACATATTTTTATACTCTCTAAAGGAAAGGGGAAAACTGATGGGGTTGCACAGAGCCCTCCTCCAGGCAGGAGAGGCTGTGCTGGAGGAAAGTATTGCTCATAATGACACTTAAGCCCAGACACTTGAATGCTAAAGGTTAAACTTACATTCTTCAAGAAAGGGCTCCTTGCCAGCTTGAACTGTGTTGTGTGTTCACTATTGCCTCCTCCTCCTCTTCATCCACTCTCAATCCACTTTTGGTATTTGTTGAAATAACTGAGGCTATTTTTTTTTCTTTTTTTTCCTAATGTATGTTCTCTGTGGCAGTCCTCAGCCTTGTGTCTGTCACAGGGCTAAAAAAAAAAAAAAAAGAAAATCAGTCTAGTGCCAGGAAAAAAAGTAAAGATTTTTTTTTTCTTAGCTGAAAACAACTATATTCAATTCAAAAAAGACCAGTCTAAGTACATTTTCTATCCTCTGGTAACACACAGTCCACAGAACTCCATCCTCTAATTCCTGTGCTTAGCTTAATAAGCAGAACGTATATTCTGAAAGTAAGGCTAAAAAGTTAATATGGATTTAAAATACAAATTAAAAGGCTGATATAAATATAATAAACAATAGAGTGGAGAAAACTTTTGGAGACATTAATCACCAGGGCTGGAGATGAAACTATTGGCAATGCTTCCAAATGTTCAAGCAAAAAAAGGACAAACAGGGAAATGCCCACATAGGAGCAGCACTTTAAGATGAATTTCAGCATAATACGAAGAAGCACACATGCTGCCTGGATGCTACATTTAGATCTTAATGATCAGAGAGCACCTTCTCCATATACTTTCATGCTTTTCCCCAGGGATATTTCCCATTAAAAAAAGAATGGAAATAACATTACAGTTGTGTATGGCTTCTGAAGCAGGCCCATTTACACAGCATCACGTAGGCTTTCCAGAGAGAGCCAGTATTGGGTGAAAGAAGGTTCCCTACTTCTCAGCAGCTGCTGAGATGGCAGCTAGAGAAGACCCTGGCTGGAAGGCTGGGTCAATCACTTTGAGGAGGGGCATGGAAAAGAGACAGAGCAAGCTTTAGGAGGCAAACACCATTTTTATTTGGGTTGACTGAAATTGGTGATGTTCATTTTCCCTGCTTCCTGCAGCAAGGGAACAGTGGGTGCGCAGTGCTCTGCATCCCTTTAAACAGCTGCTCGCTGCAGTGTATTTCTTGGCACAGCCCTAATTGTATCTTCTGGTCCCAGTGGAAGTTCACACTTTTTAATATCTCTTTTTGCTTCTGCAACTGCTGCCACCAGTCAGCAATCACAAACAGGAAGCAGTGACTCAGCAGAGCCACAACCGGCACACGGACAGTGGCCGGGAGGGACGGCAAAGTCCTGCCAAACACCGGTGACGGACGAGGGGCCAGCCCCACACTTCGTCTCCGGCAGTGGGCCGCGAGCGCGGTTACTTTGCGGCCTGACCCATGAAGGCGTCTGGAGACAGAGCTCCTGGCTCAGCACTCCAGCTTGCACCCAAACGTGGGGAAGGGAAGGCCCCTGTGGCACTCGGGGCCTGGGCGCAGCGGCAGAGTCTGCCCATGGCTGGGGACCGATGGCTTCAAGCCCTAGGGACCATCACAGCGGGCAGACCCCGGGCTGTTGCCTGCACCGGGAGGACCGGGACACCGGCACCAACCCGTGCCTGGTCGCCCCTCTGTGCTGCAGTGAGCAGGTTTTCCCCGGGGAGGGCCCAGGCAGGGGCAGCAGGAGGGGAGCCCACGGCCAGGAAACGCCAGCGTGGCCCCGCTGGGGCAGCAGCAGAGCCAGGGACCGCGCCTCAAGCACCGCGGGCGGCGGAAGGTCTATTCCGAGCCTGGTTTCATCTGCGTCCTAACTGTATTTAGCAGCGAGTTTACTCCAGACTGAGCCTGCGTGAGTAAGTGTGTATGTAAGGGCTGAGGATTGGCTGCGGCAGGCAGAGGGCTTGCTGAAAGGCTCGTTAAGGAAGCACTACTGACCATGCAATCCAATTACATAATGCTTCAAAAAATAACCGTGCTGGGAGCCTTGTCTGGGCAGCGCGTTTCGGCAACAGAAAGAGGTATCAAATGTCTGTCTTCCAACCCAAGGCTGATAGGATATTTGTGCCACAATCCGACACTGCGCTTCAGCTGTAAACTGCTCGAAAGAGGAAACTTGCTTCCAGGGGAAATGTCTGCTGTTCCCTTTCAAGGCAGTGCTGCACCCTGCAGACCGACGTTATTTGAGTCCTTGTAAAATTACCACTAATCTCCGCACTCAGAATGCCTTGCATTTTATGGGTACTTGCTATGACGGCAGCTTTGTTTTGTGGGGGTAAAGGAAAGTGCTGAGTGGGCACCTGGCCATCAGCAGTAGCTGTGACAGTGTTTTCCCAGCTTTCTGTTCTTGCAGTTTCTCTCTGCCACTCCAGACAGGACACGTGTGGATGATACACAGGATCACACTATCACGCCTGGAAAATTCCTGAAAAAGTACTCCATCATGCCTGGAAAAGATACGGCCCCTGTCCCAGAGAAGAACCTGCGTGGTGCTGTGCATTTTGTCTGCTGAGATCAATGAAAGCGGGCAAGCCCGGGACTTGAGGCCAGGCTTCCTGCCTCAGGAGGCGGCTTAGACCACGCGTTATATTTTTGATGAGCAGAGATTTAGAAAACCCTGTCTCCAAGCAGCACTGGTAGTTTTTATTGTAGTTACTAATTTAACTGCCAGACTGCTCTGAAAGGCGTCACAGAAAAAGGCACATTTCTGGTGAATGAGGAAAGAGCCAACTAAGAATATTCTTGGCACTTTACAGAGTTTCTATACCTGAACTTCTGTTGTTCAGTTGCTGGGAACACTTCACACGACGTAAGTGAGCTTCTATGCTTGCAATAAATGCCTCAATTTTAACCTGTTCCCAGCTCAGGGCACAGCAGGGTTCCCTGCTCAGTGAGGCGCGTTAGCGGCCGGGGTCCTCCCGCAGCTGCAGCGCCCACCTCCGCTATCCCAGCCACTGGCCTCACCTGGGCTCCTGCTGCCAAAATGGGGATGAAGCAGCTCGGCTGTAGCCACCCCATCAACAACCTCTGCCTGCTTTGATCTGCCAGCACTGTCTCACAACGTGGGCACTACATTTTAAAACCGCGCTACACGAGAGTCCTGGGTTTGCTTTCTCTCACATTTGCCAGCTCTGCCCCGAGCACCCTGCTCCAGGCCAGGAAAGCTGCTTGTGATGACGGCTGTGGCGAGGAAAGGGTGGAGGCCGAGCTCCAGCCCGGCTGCACGCTCCATCCGCTGCCTTCCTCCCATCTATTTCTAGACTGTTTACCTGGCAGGCGCACATGACCGGCCCAGAAGGAAGCGCTGACATCACCCCGCCGCCGTGCCCCCGCTGCCCGCGGCTGCTCAGCCCCCTCCTGCAGGACCTCCTGGGGCCGGGCCCCTCTCGCAGGGCCTGGGGCTCGGCGCAGTGCTGCTGCCTTGTGCGGCTCGCAGACACGTTGTCCGCCCGTCATGACGACGCCGTCTGACACTGCTTTTCCTTCTTCTGGGGCGTGACGGGTGGCCACCACGCTCAGGCAGGGACTCAGCCCACGCCAAACCCCACACCGTCACCCGGCAGAAGCACTGCTGATGGTGGGTAAAGAATGCGTCTTTTAAATGCCGACATACCGTTCATCTGGTGCAACAGACTTAAGAATATCATTGCTTTTCCTTTCCAGCTCCAGCAGCTCTCCAAACCCCCTCCACACCGACGCCAGCCCTCTCCGCCAGCAGCACCAGACAACCTCTGCTGTCCCAGGGCGCTCGCCGTCACCTCCCCACCCACCTCGCTGCCACGTCGGCCTGTGTCAGCGAGCAGAGCCGCACACGGCCGCTGCCAGCCGCACACAGCAGGCGCCCTCGCGGCCTCTCGGCACCGTGGCCAGGCCGAGGCGGGTGCAGGTGCTGGGCCCCACTGGGGCTGTTTATCCCGGGCAGCCGGTGGCCGGACTCCGGTCTCGAGCTGCTCTGTGGAAGCTTTCTTGGTGCATTTGGGCACGGAGCCAAAGTATGCAGCTTGAAGGAAATGTTTAATAAAGACGCAGGAGCCTCAAACTGTTTATTTTTCCTCGCAGAAAGGTGGAGGGATGATGTCCCTGGAAAGGAACTCCTGAGGCAGGCGGAGGCTGGCGGCCGGGCCGGAGCGCTGCTGTGGCGTCTGCGGGACCGAATGCAGCCTCCAGCCTCTCCCTCCCCTCACAGCTCCGGCCTGCAGGGTCATAAACTGTGGGGGAAAAGGCAGCCTATTAGTAACTCTATTAAGTCTCCATTAGTTAGGTGTGAACTCATTACCCTAATATACTTGGAGGTAGGATTCCACTGGCAGGACATTAGCACTCTAATAAGCACATTTACCACTCGGCACTGGACTGAGCAAGAGCAGGGAAGCACCTCAAAGGCTGGAGCAAATGCAGAGGCTCTGTTCCACCAGCATTTGTCCCACGGTGGCTGTATTCCTCTCGCATGGGACAGTCCAACCCTGCACAGGAATGGCCTCTGGACTCCCAAATCCTCCTCAAGCCCTTTTCTTCCTGTGACAACTACAGGGGGGAGTCACCAAAAAATACGCTGCTTCTCGCATCTGTTCATCTTACAAGTAACTGCATGTTCAGAGGAAAGTGAACGGGAAGTGGCCAAATGATGTGTGATGGGAGGAACAGAGAATGGCTGTGGGCAACTGTGAGGACTGGGGACAGAGGATGAATAGCAAACGCTACTGGGAATTTGAGGCGTTTAACCAAAAAGAAAAAGATAACCACAGCATGAGCATGCCATGGCTTGTCCACTCATCTACTTGCTTCTTGCAGTGCTCTTTCGCCTTTGTCTGACTTGGCATTTTTGGCGTTTGCTCTTTGTGACGGGAACTGTCTTCCGTTGCCTGAAAAGCCATGCACATTGTGAGGATGTTATAGCAATTGAAATAACAAGCTTATAGGAAATCAATTAATTAATAATAGATAGGATGCAGGAGCAGGGCTTCAAATGAGATGTTGAGTTAGCATAATAAAAATATGACCATATGTAGAAAATCAGTATATTTCTCCAGGCCACTGTGAGCATTTTGAGTAAAGGCTGCAGCACTGAGGCTGTAAAAGCTTCAGCATGCTGTAGGCCAGCTGTCATTGGGGTTTCCGGAAGCTTCTTGTGTGTTAGCGTCGTTTTAATCAAAATATTGCTAAACTGGTGTACAGCAGTGGCCTTGCTGTATTTTAAAAATTAAAGATTTTGTGTTTGAGAGAAGGAAGTTGCAAACAAAATAAAGGGGGTACAAAAGCACAGTATTTTGTCTTTTGGAGACAGCAAAAAAAGAATCCGAATCTTACGGCCATTAAAAGAAGCGTTCTGCTGCTCCCCCGCATTGCTACCCAATGACTATGTTCTTCTGCCAAAGCTCCTCTCAGACTCTGCAGAAGACAGAGACTCTGCACCATCTTCCCTGTGTACTTAGTTATACTTCAAGGCTGTACAAAAGCACTGTACACTCCGCAAACTACTTTTGAAGCCCATTTGTTCTTAAATATGGCCAAACTGCACACAATCCCTGAAAAAAAAAATGTCCAAGATCACATAAGTATGATTTTAAAAATTATTTCAGGAGGAAGCATGATGTTGTTTCTAAGTACTTTGGCCAAAAAAAAAAAGTATAAAATTAATGGTATTAGGTACCTAAAAATACTCGAGGATCTGGGAGCTGGAATAAGGGCCTGGCTTCTATTTCCAGCTCTGCCACAGACTTGCTGTCTGTAGTGAAGGACCAGCCAGAGCAGTCCACAGGGCATGTTATAAGTGCCCAAGACAAAGGCATACGAGGATGGACTTCAAAACTCTCCTCTGCTCTTTGTCCTATTTGCCTAGCCTGTAAAATGGGAATAACACTGACTTGAGGGATCAGAGCATATAAGACATGATTGCGTAAATTCTCTTGATGTGTTTCCGGATGCAGAGACAACATCCGTACGGGCTACCATGAAATCTTATCAATTTACAGTGCATCACTGATCATCCTCACTTACCCTTTTATTCCTTTCTTAACGCCAGTGAGTTAATTCAAAAGACTCAAAATATCAGCAGCTCCAAACAATTATGACTAAAATCAACCTCCTAGGAAAAAGAAGTGCCTCCTCCGTCTCAGCAAATACAGCACCTCCTAGCAATGGCTTACTGGTCAGTGGCAACTTTTCTAGTGTAAGGAGGACTTTAAAATCCAGTATCCTGCAACATTCAGGATTAAAAGTATATCTTTATCTCACTGAACAGGATAGCTACGCATCCTCTCAATGGGATCCAACAGTTGCTTTTAGCCCTGGAAAATCGTGATATATCCACCTTTTTATCCATTATACTTTATTCAGGAAAACAACTCATTTCAAGATGGTTTTATGGGTCTTGCTCTCACCCTGTGTTGTTCTCCTGTAAACTAAGGTACCTGTTTCTATGTGAAATGCAATACAAAAACTGATTGAAAAAAAACTGGTGAAAGTTTATAAAATTTCAACAATTTATAATTGTAGGACACATAATGATACAATAAGAGCTCACTAGCAAACACCTGAGCTGAACTTACTGGTAGCTTTTCTACTTATCAAAAAGGGACATCCTGAAGCTTATTTGACAGGATCTCGTATCCCTGTAATTCCCTATGTGTCTCAGACATGAAATAACTTCTGGCATAGTCATTTAAACTATTAAACAGAAGATTCAAAATAGCACACGTCAGTGACAAATGGGAAAGTTCATGCCCCAGAGTTGCTCTTTCAGACTGATTGGTTTGTAATCTCACCTCGTCTCTTGAAAGTTTTCTTTAGTTCAAAGGCTAATGGCTATTTTGGTGCAGAGAGGGGGAAGATGAGGAAGAAAGATGGCATTGGGCAATGAGATGGGACACAATCCTGAGGAATAAAGTTCTGTAAAGATCCCAGACCCTGCAAGTTTTTTTCATCAGTAACAGTACTCCAAGAGAAACACAAAGGCAATGAAAATGTCTGCTCGCTCTGCAGAAGGGAAGAGAAGAAGATACTGACGTTTCCATGGGGTACTCTGTCTGATGAAATCAAGTATTCAAATGACTTCTGTTTACATAGTATTTTGAGAAATAATGCTAATTTGCAGAATTGGCATCTGGGGTACAAGTATATGTACCCTGGGAGAGCACTTACAGAGCCTTTGTGAAGCTAAGTAATAAACACTTTGTCTTCACCACACTATTTATGGGTTGCTTGGGGGCATCCTGCTCTCTTTCTGCCCTACCTGGGCATAAAATTATTGTAGAACTAGGTTTTAATAAGGCCAACAGTAAATCTGAATGACCACACATGCACAGCTATTCTTGCTCCCCTGATCCCCAGCATTAATTATAAAGTGGAACTGTTTATACAAGTACATACCACTTTCCTGACTTCTTTCTTGTTTATGTCTAAACCTTTATGGACATAAAACTTTGGAATTTGCTTTTGGAATAAAACTGCAATAGAAACTGCAGTAACTGTGCTAGAAAACAACTTTGCTATTGCTGCCTCGATTCTGTGGTCACGGTGGGTTTGCTTCTCCCCTGGAACCCTCTCCTGCTCGGTGGTGTTGTTTCAGGTCACCTCCTTGCTGTCCCATCTGGACGGCTCATTAGAAACTCGAGCTCTAGATGGCTCAGAGCAAATGCTTCAGTTTTTACTCCCGTCTCCTCTGCTTTTCTCTTCACCCTGCACCACTTCTCAGCCCACTACGAGCTTCCTTGAATCCTGGCTGGGGGGTGATTTGCAGTACCTCTGCTGTAAGGCTGTGGTTAAATTTGTCACTCCTTTTATGATGTATTAAAATGGCAGTCTCTTTGTTCCTCTGCATAAAACACTTGTCCATGCCCTCAAACCTTCCCTCTCTCACTCAGAACTTTCCTGAGAGAGAAATTTTTCTTCTGCAATAACTTATTACAAAGCCAAGAGACTTCCATCTGATGGAATGCACATGTGCATATACCAGACTAAAGTAGCTCATGCTCCATAAGCCCTAAATTATTCCTTGTTGCATTGGCCTGACCACTTGTTTAGTTGGGCTGTCACATTATAAATTAATATGTTTGCTGTTTGGGGCTGAGAACTCTTTTTTTCCTATTTGTTCAGTAAAACGGATCCTGTACACCCTGGGCACTATATAAAAATAATAAATTATTGTAGAACACAGGTAAGGTATTATTTTTGTCTCTCCTTCCCTTTGTTTTATCCCCTCCATCCTTTGCCCTTCCTCTGATCAATTAATCTTCCATTTACTTTCTATTTCTGTCTGCAGGTTTTACTCTATTAAAAACTCCAATATTCCAACCATGCCACCTGCTTCAAAAGTTCAGGCACAGAGGATTTACTAAAGTGAAGGAGAGGGAATCAGCAAAAACTCCAGAGGAGAAGAAGAAACAATGAAAAAGGAGTCGAGTCTCTACCTGATACTGTCTCTTACACTGACTTGGACGCCTTGTAATTTCTGTCAGACTCTTTCTTTACTCTTTGCATGCAACATAGAAACACAGAGACTTCATAGCCGGTGGAATTGCGTGGACCTCTTCACCTAGACTAGTTTTCATTGAATTAGTAAATGTTTGATCCAATCTCCTGTGTAGGTTAAAACATCTTTAAATTCTGCTGGGCTTTGTTGGGATGGGAATGAATAAACTCTCTCTTAATTTTAGTGTCCAGCTATTGGAAGCTGCCCGGGCTCTATGTGACGTCTGTTCAAATTCCTTTCCTCCTTGGCAAGGTTATCCTACCTTGGATAGGAGAAGGAGAAAGGAGAATTGAAAATGGGACTGTTGGCCACTTACAACTTCAAAATCTTCCCCCTGTTCGTACATTCCACTTTCCTGGGCACGCTTCTGACCTCAGTTTTAACACGTAACCCCCACAAAAGCACCCTTATAATAATGATGAATGATTAACTAAGTTATCACTTAGCACATCATACTTTACAGGTCACACAATCTTAACTAATACAAAATCAGCATATTTTACTTTTTGTTCTTTAAAAAATAAGAAAAGTAACGTTTTAATATTTATTGAAAAGCTAAATATTGCAGCCTTGCACAGTTATTGGGAAGAGATGTTGTGCAAATAAATTCACCATGAGCTGTTTCTTCCCGAATGTCTGAGCACTGGCCTGCAGGATGCCCTCATGATCAAGGGCCACACTCTACGGGGCTGCCCATATGCCTTTGGTTGTTGCAGCTCCAGATCTGTCTCTAGAAAAGCTTCTCATTTTCTGACACGTGCATTGCTCAGGTTCTCATCTTTCTTCCTTTTCCCTTCACGTTAAACACTATGATGTAACCAGGACACAACTCTAATTAGAATTTACAAACATTAATCAAATGTTTTGACATGAAAACTGGCTCTAAGGACTCAGGAGAAAACAAGACGTGCGTATCCTTCTCGTGGATTTCCTTGTGCTCCTGAACCCTGTGCAATGGAAACTGTGCTGTGCGGACTGGTCTGTGTGGCATGCAGCACCTTCTCACGTCTGGGGATCAGCTGGTGGTTACCAAGAAGGATTTCACCAGAGCCGTGCACGTGAGCCAGCTTTTGGACCTACTGGGGATTTCAGAGCATCGGCACCCCCAGGCAGTTTTACTGGGTGAGGTTTGGTTGCGTGGAAGTGAAGGTCTCCTGCTTCTAGCACCTTATTTCCAACCTTCCTATTCCACGTGGCCATACATTAGTGACGGACAGTGCTAGCAGATGGCAAAGTTCGAGTCGGGCTAATTAAACATACTGAGCTAATAACCTTCCATTTTGGGACTGGTATAATTCATAATTTAATGTATTGCTGCTGAGACATTAACCTTTCAACAACTGGCATGGTGCCCACAGCAGCCTTAGTGCTGACCATCTTTCAGGAAAATGAGTATTATTGTTAAAACAGGTATAAATCATTCATGGCTTCAGCTTTTGTGTCAAACTGTACATGAAAATAAGTAGTAGGCTGGGTAATTTATTTACCTTTTGGTGGTTATTCTTATGATTTCATGATCATATTCTGTGATTCATAAACATTGGCCAAGTGCCATTTTGTTCTCACTTTACCTTTTCCATATTGCAGAGGTTGTTCTGATTTTCATCTTTAACAGACTGATGCAGAACTATTTGAACCAGACATAAATACTCATTTCAAGGAGGAAAAACTTTTTAAAGCTAATTCCACAATATTCAATGCGATTATTGAGACTAACAACTTGTAACATTTCTGTGTTTTGCTAAAAAAAAAAAAAAATGTATCTTTGAAGACTTGTGTATAAACACAGATTAAAAGACCTTTTAAAAATAAAGCCGATAGCATATACCACAATATGAATAATTTTTGATTGAAAATGACATAGGGTACTGGAGAGAGGAGACTGTAAAAAGTTGAAAAGAACTCAACAGTCCTGCAAAACAATAAGACCAACACACAAGGCCTGGTTTGGGGAGTATCACAGACTCTGGAGATCCTTAGCATGGACTTCTGGGACACTGCTGACTGATCACATCACATTTTGCTTCACAAACTACCTCTGCATTGACTTTTCTTTTTCAGTGAAAGGAGAATCAGAGATAACAGGACACCAGACACCTGTACCACAGAGCTTGCCCGGTGATTCACTAGTGTTAAAGGCCTCTCATAAAGCTCCATGAATACCAGCTCTTGCTAACATGTTCACCAAGTAGAAATTGCCACGATAAGCTTATTACAGGTTCATTATCTGCACCCTGTATGGCAAAGGTTTTCAAACATTTTGGACTTAAAGAGTATTTTCAGTTCTCAATATTTATCACATATTGGCATGTACACTAATCAATGCTAACTGAAAACATTACAGAGCTAAAATAAATTAAGTGCAAAGTAAATGAGAATGAAGTCCTAAACTTGTATTTCAGGTACAGACTGACCACAAATTGGGATGATAAGAGTGCCAGGCAAGACCATCTAATTTTTAGATGGTGATATATCTGAAGAGATCCCAAAATATTCAGCCCATCCCAGCCACCATCACTAGACAGACCCACTGGAAGCAAATCCAGTCTAACTTGTGCAGCAAACTTTGTCACAGTACACAGGTGCAGAATAGGGAAGATCAGATACAGAAGGAGCTGCTTACTGCATGTACTGGTCTCATCAATATTTCAACCCCTTCCCCCCCCACCCCATATCTGGGAAATTGTCATTTACCTCTTGAAGGCATGAAACAGCACCCTGAAAGCTAAGACTCATAATTGCATCAGCCAGTTCTCAGGTATCAAATATAGTACTGAACTGGCAGGAAAAAAAAAAAAAAAAGAAAAAAGACTTCCCTTTGTTCTTCTTAACCTTAATTGGAGGAGTGAGTACTTAGTGCTTTTTGAAAGGAAACTTCCTGAAAAATTTCGGGCTGGGGATGATTTTCAGAAAAACACTTCTCCAAGAGATACTTCACCAACTTTCTGTCTTTTTTTATATTTTATTTCCAGCTAAAGCTGATTAATTTTTTTTTCTCATTTGCAGTGTCCTCTAAATGAAAACAAAGCAAAACAAAACAAAAAGCCCCCTCCATCTAACAACCTACGCTATAACTGACAGTAACATTTATACAGCAGTTTTAAGTCTGGGGGTTTCAACTAGATGATCTTTAAGGTCCTTCCAACCCAAACTATCTTATGATTCTATGATTCTAATTGCACTTCCTGCAGGATGGACAACGGCAAGTGAAGTCTTCTCACTGAAAGAAATTAAGCAAATCCCCTCTCTCTGCCCTCAAAACCTCAACCCAAACAATTAAATCCATCCTCTGTCTAGAAACTTGCTTTGATCCTTCAAGCTAACAAAAGATGATGTGAAAACACACTTCAGACTCCTTGTACTAAAGGAAGTTTTCCAAAAGTAGATGATTTTGCCCATTTAGACCTGCTGGGGTGTGTATGCAGTATTAGAGCCCAGGCTGGACTGCAGGCCAGGACTGCAGGTCCCTGATGGAGCAGTGCGCCTAATGCTTTCTCCAGGCTTTGCTCCGTCTGCAGCATGACAGCCTGTCCCTCACTTTTCTCAGCAGCTAATCAATGAAAATTGAAGTTTTTAACTATAGTGTGAAACTTTAACATTTGTTTCTCAAATTCTTCTGCTGTTTCTGCAGAGCCAAAATAGGACAGGGCTCTGTAGCTGGAGTTTCCTCTCATTTCTAGCCAAACTGCAATTGTTCGTATGAATGTAACAGTTTCTCACCTTTTACTCAAATATTCACTCAGAACCCGAACGGCAGTTCAGGCTGTGAATTCCCTCTGCTTTTGGTATGCCACAATCTGTGCACTGAGCAGCCAGGCAGCTCACACGCACTCAGGAGCTGGGAATAGAGCTGTGCTACTGAACTGACAAAAACAGTCCTAGAGCAACGAGCACAGATCTTATGTGAATCCATGGCTGTAGAATTTGCATTTTACTATATTACTGTTCAGAAATTTCATTTTGAGTAAAAAATAATAATACAACCTTTTTTGTTGCTGTTGAAGATACAGATACAACCTTGATTACACGAACAGCGCACAAACGGATGTCTGCTGGAGTCTGTGGAAGCCTTGGAAGAATTACTCTGAGACAAGTGTGTTTTACCTCTGTCCAAGTCCCATAGTGGTCTCTGACCACTGAAGTTGCAATTTGAACCTACTAATAAGGACAGCGCTTGGAAGCCCCTTACAGGAATTATTTGAGAAGTTAAAGTTCCTCTGAATACCTCCTTCATACAGTAAACATACAGTGTCAGCCACACACACACACAAAATATTTACAATGATCCAGCAGACAACCTCTGACTCCCGTAAGTGATGAGCTGCCTCCAGTGATGCATAGCTGCGTTACCTGTGGCCCTGCGTTGAGCCGGTGCACCCACACCACGGGTTTTGAGAAGCATGGTTGAACCAGCAACAACTGGATCAAAACCCCAGCAGCTCCTTTTTCCACAGACAATAAAACATCCCCGCATTTCACTCCCTCTGCTGGCTCCATTTTATACATTGAAGTTTTTCAAGACCTTAAACGTGTGTAAAGCCAGGACATCTGAATGTTCACCGCAGTTTTTGGGATCCTCAGTCTGCTCAGCTCTCCTCTCCTTGCCAACACCACGGATGGCAGGGGGCAGGAGCCCTCCCGGCTCCTGCTCCAGGCCCTGGCATCCCATGCTCCGCGCTGGGGCGTGGAGGCACCACCAGCTCCCCAGTTTGAAGCCGGGGTGCAAAGCGCACAGCTCCGGTCTCGTTGTGGTGTTCCCACCTCCAAAAGGGAGCAGTCCCTCACCTCAACAGCTCTGTAACTGCTGACTGCAAAGGCACTTGTGTATATACATGCAGCTCATGTCTGAGTGTCATGACAAGCCATACGAATGCTGCCAACGTGTATTTACTTTATGTGTCTTCCAGAGAAAAATACGGTATATTAAAGTATGTGCCCTGGACACTGCTCTACAGTGTGCTCCTGGAGTTTCGCACTTCCGCACGTTTTATTGATCATTCCCAATAACATGACACACTCCAGTGAGTGGCTATGCCTGCTGTCCCTCCTAGGAGCAATTACACAGAACTTCTGCTGAGTCCTTACAGCGACACCTCTCCTGCTTCTCACTGTTTACTCACTATTATTTTTACTTCTGCAGTGATGACCACACAACAGGAAAAACACTTGTTTGGAGCTGGTCAGAAGAGGCACGGCTGGAAGATGAATGCAGCCTGTCAGCAGAGCAGCAGTTTTTGCCACTGCCAGCTTCTGCAGCTGTGTCTTCTGGCCACCCAGCGTCGGCTTCACCCTGCTCGCATCAGGCCTCAGCCAAGCACGGGCGGCTCGAGGGGACGCATGCCCTAGGCGTGCTGGGCACGCCGCACTGCAGCAGGTGTAGCTACCACTAGCCACACGGTCACTGGAGGACTTGTAGAAGCCAGTAATGGAAAAAAAAAATGCACTTTATACTCAACTCACAAGGCACAGACTACCACTACACAGAGGTCAGCCTGCTCATACTGTGATGAACTGGAAATCCCCTAAGGCTGCTGAGTAGGCAAAAATTTAAAAATGGACAACCCCTGCATGCGATTTTTTTTTCTTCTTGGCTTCTTGTATGGCACTAGTATTTGCTTTCTTGCTATAGTTCCTGTGGAAAAGGAAATGTGTGACAGCTCTCTTCTGTACATGCAGACATATATTCTGTAATGGGAAATGGCCTTCAAATGCAGTATTTGAAAAAAAAATGTGGAAAAAATCCAAAACACAACTGCCAACTTTAACTCTGTAACATTTTCTAGAAACACACTTCCTAAGTTTCAAATAATACAAAAGTTAACAATCTACGGGCATGGGTTAGTGGTGCTATCGCTCTGTGTAAAGGCCTGCAAAGGCAATGCTTTTGCCAGGCTGTGAGGAGTATTAGCCCTCTTAGGCAATACCCACAGGTGCAGCTGTGCTATGCAGCTGTATTCTTGTGCTTTTTTATTTTGTTATTTAGTTATTTATTTTCCAGTAGCCACATGACTTTCTATGGCAAGAATTATTTAATGTGTAGTTCCTGTCTGAAATGTCCTGTAGAAAATTTTCAAAACAAGTTTCAAACTAACCAAGTACCTCCAGCTTCTGCATTTAGGCAGATATTATTGTTATTTTACAAATGGAAAAAATGAGGTAATTGTTTTAAGGGGGGGCAGGTGCTGCAAGTATGCTGGCACCTGACATCCTCAGAGATTGCCTAAAGCTAGGAAGAAGCACTGAAAAAAAAAATGGTATGAAGGAGGCTGTATATTTGGGTATGATTCCCCCCAAACCATTAGTCCTTTTTGCCATATACATTCACCCTGCCACAAAAACTAGCCTTATGCCTCATTGTTTAAATTCAAATACTCACATGCGGATATTTTAGATTTCAGATTTTCTGTATTTCTTCAGCAGGATACTAGGCTGCATACCTCAAAGCCAAAGCAAAAGTTATTGTCTACACTGTGGTTATAAGGGAGTTAAAGTTCAGGTTTCTAATTGCTCTCTTGAGGCCTTATTACTTGTTGATTAGGTCCTTTTGGGAACAGCATCAAACCTATAATAATAAACACTCATTTCACTGGAAAGTTTGTAACAGCCGTAGCAGCCCTGCAGGCCTTATGCCTCTGTAAACTGGCACAGGTATAAAACAACCAGAAAAGGTGGTTTGCTTGCTGTAAAGTTGGGAACTTCTCTAAGAGAGGCTTTCAGGACTGGATGCACCCCATCTACGGGCTTCTCAGACTGATTAAGAACTATATATTTCACCTCTGGCAAGGGCTCTTGCTTTTCTGTATGTTCCTCTCCGCCTTCCAAGCCCACACATTAAGGGGTTCTGATTCAGGCTTTTTCTTGTGGAGCAAAACATCAATGCGCAAAACGTGCACAGGCAGCCTGAGCAAAGCTCTTCTGGGGGCCGTGCTGTGCCTTCTCTGCAGCCACCTGACTGCTCTCCAAGTTTCAGGGTGGGCTCCTTCTCCCTCAAAAGGATGGTGGAAAAAAGCCTCGGTTTGGATCGACTACCTGATGGAGTCAATATTTGTGTCTGCTGAGCAGAGAAGCTGCAGCATCCCCATGGAGCATGCGGGGATTGCAGAGCCGTGGTCCTGGGGTGCCAGGTGGCAACAGAAGATGGTCTGCAGTAAGAAGCTGTGCCGGGACAGTCAAGAGATGCTTACTGACCAGCTGGGCATCCCATCCCCATTTCTATCCAGCACTCAAGTTCTTAATTTTCAGAAACTCCTAACTAAAAGAAAGTGAAGTGTGAATTCCAGTCTAGGTCTTTTGAAAGTATTTGGATAGCACCATTTTTACAGTCTGAATTTCAGAAGAAACAGGGGAAATAGCATGGCCTCACACACTCTCAGGCAGGAGAGAAGTTGCTGTCGAATCTCTGATCTCTGCGAGCCTCTGAAGTAGGGCACCGGGTCTCCTTGAAATCCATCCGTAATGAATTAGCCTGAAGTAAAAGTAGGTGTTTATCTCAAGTCGTTGCCTCAAATAGCTGGCTACCTGTTGGAAGAAGGGTCTGATCGATGCAAACTAAGGCAGCCATGCGTGAGCTGTTACACAGTGGTTAGTATTGATCAGAGCTAACGGCTGCCGATAGGAATGCGGAGCAGACTGACAGGCGGAGAAGAGGGAAGGAGGAAACAGCCTTCGCCGGTGGCAGCCGTACAGAGGAAAGCCGATAAAAAGTCAATTCCACTTAACGGAATGGCTGCTAACTAAATATTTTTGGGGCCAGAGCCTTCCCAGATAGCAGCTGGAGCATCTCCGTTCCGGAACTGAGACATCAAGCGAGTGCGGCATCGACAGCGGAGATAAGAGACGCTCGTGACGGCCGGCGGAGCAGGAGAGCCTGACGGGCCCGCGCGCCAGCGCCACGACGGTGCCTGCCACCTCCGCCTGCAGCTCTTCACGGCGGGGACGGGGAACGGCGTGGGGAGACGAGAAGGTTCAGGGAGCAAACACCGTGGTACGGAAATACTGACTTCCCAAGAGAGAAAGTAATGATTTAATTTCAGCTTCTTTCATCTGAGATCGCTGCAAGGACCGGTGCAAGAACTACCTGTCTGACACCGAGAAGCAGCACAACTCTTCCAGCCCCAGCCCTGGAGACGCTTCACGTAACAGCCCGAGACCAGCGACCACCACAGAGCCTATTTGAAAGTCCCAAGTGTATGGCAATTTTGAGAAGTATGGCTCACCAAAAGCAGCTTCAAAAAGCTGCCCACGTGCTTTGGGGGCTGGCTTCAGTGTCAGTACTGCTTCTGCCTGAAACTGCTGAATGATGGGGTCGTGTTCATGATCCCATTTTCCTGTCCAGAGGCATCTCTGTGTCAGGAAGGATGTGAGAAATGAAATTACATACATAACTATTTTCTAAATGATGCACCACATCATGAAATTTTCCTGTGTGAAAGGTGCTTAGACACATGACAACGTTGCCCCATGTCAGGAGGAACCGAGGAACCCTGTGTATAGCTGTCTGCTTCCGTCCTCAGCCCATCAGGTCAGATTTGGGCTGCCTTCCTCTCTGAACTGCTTGCACTACTGCTGCTTGGGGGTCTGTTACGTTGTACAGTCACATGTTCTAAGAGAACACAAAGCAATCAAGAATCGTTTTTCCTGGGCCCAATGCTCAGTATTTAGGCTATGTTTCAGGCCAACTTTTAGTGGACTGGATCAATGCTTAAGGCACCTAATATAAAGTAATTCTCCAACAGTTTGATTAATAGTGTCATAGTCATAGCTTCAGTTCAGGTTCAACCTTTTTAACGTTTCATTATTTTACAAAGTAATAAATCAGGACAGTGGGAAAAGACAGACGTAGGACTGCCCCTGTCTATCCATCTCTTCAGGAAGACAATGGGTCACAGGATAATTGTTTCCAAGGTTGGGGCAGCTGATATTAGAAAATCTGGTAAAATGGAGTTTGTAACAGAGCTGGCAATACCCCGAGGAAGAAAAAAGGAAGCTGAAATGTGGTTAGTGTGTCCTACAGAGCTGACAAGGCAAGGAGTAGGTTGGGGCTCCAAGGGAGCCAACCAAGATGAGATGTCCCCTTGCAGAATGCAGAAAGGCAGCCGTGCTAACACTGCCAACTGTCCTGGAGCAAAGTGGAATGCTGCCTTTTCCGTGGAGCAAATGAGACCGTTTGTACCCTTTCGGGACCAGCGGTGGCTGACACAAAGGTCCCTGCTGAGGCCAGTATTGATTATGAAATTACAGGAGACTACTTCTTAAAGAAATAAAAGTCGAGTCGTGTAGGTTCAGTGCAAATTTTAAAGAGAAGAAAGTAGACTCTTTGCGCTTCAGTTTCTGCAAAGTGATGTAGATGATACAGAGTGGAAGAAAGTACAGAGATGTTTGAATGAGATTAAAAATATAAAAGAAATGAGTGTTCAGATTCAATCTCTGATGAAGCTGATGGAAAGACTGCAGTTATATGAAGTTAAACAGGATGGAGAAAGACTGAAAGCAATGAATTGGAGCTTGCTTTGTTAGGAAGGAGGATAGAGAAAGAACAAGAGATCTGAAGGTATAAAATGGACAAATAAAAGACTAGAAAGAGTGTTATGGCAATGTATTTTATATGGACTGAAAAGTGTGGGATGACAAAAAAACAACAACACCTGACTACAGTAACCTGGGCAAGAGATGATGTAGTCTTGGAAAAGAGATTTTGTTCTTTGAACAGAGAATAATCAAATCATTAAAAAACTGTGAAGGGTAAGGAATGTGGGGGAAAAAGTGGAACTCTGGTTTGGTCATATCAAGCTAGAAACTCCATGAAAAATTAACACAAATCTAATTGATGTACTTTGCTTCTCATATCAACTGATCTGTTATGTGAAATACAAATTTAGGGATAGCACACATAGATGAAAATAAATTCATGTGCAGCACAGTGAAAACAAGTCAGACTAATGTTTGAAATTCTGGCCCTACATTTACAGCTTGCTTCTTATACTGCCGAGCAAAGCAAGTTTTATATAGAACAAACATTTCACTGTTTTCCATCTTACTTTAACAAGATTTAAATTTACTTTTGAATTGTATTTAGTTCTGTGAAGGAGCCTGACAGTCGTATTGTATCGGCATTTAGCAATTATTCACTATTGTAATTTAAAGACTGTTAAAAGAGGTGTAAGTCATAAATGAGGGACCTGATTATCAAAATATTGTCATCAACTGGTCTCTTCTTGTGAGTGTATTTGTATTTGTGCATATTGCTACTTTAGGTATTTATAAAACAAAACTATTGCCCTCATTTCTATTACTGTTAATTTAAATGTATTTGATTTACATGCAGCTTTTGCAGTCTGAACTGCCTGGGCTACAAACATTGTAAGAGTCCTACAATTTGTACGTAAATGCTTTTTAAAGAGAATGTTTTGAAACCTTATACTTTTATACTAAAATAAATAAAAGTTAAATGTGAGATTTCAGCCACTTGCTGATAGTGAACCTTTAATTACATAGTGAAGGCACTGGCATAGCTAGATGACTGTCTTCAGTATACACATAACACTTGCTGGACAAACAGTAAAATGATATAGAGAAGAAATCAGTTCTATGTTTCCATATGTTTTCTGCAAAATAGTATGCAATTCAAAACTGGATTGAAATCCACATACTAAGGCTCAGCCTATTTTATTCTGCTTTCTTACCAAGCTGCATCCCTGTACTGCGTTATATTGTTATGTTTTAAAGCTGACACAGTACAGGAAAAACTAATGAAATCTATTAGACTTACAGTACAAAAGAAGAGACATTTCTAAGAAATACTGCACAAAAAAGCACAGATTAAAAAAAAAATGGAAGCAGCAGAGAACAGCAACTATGTGCCACAAAAGATAAATACAAAAAGCTCTGCTCTCTCTTATAAGACACCCACAGTCCTCCATCTGTCATCTCAACCCTTCCTCTCCCAACTGTTCTTAAATTAAATGAATGCTTCTAATGGGAGATTTTCTCATGAAAGCTTATGAGAATTCATCCAAAGACAAATTAAAACAATGCAGTGTAATCATGCAATTCACCTCTCTAACAGGTTGCCTGGCTTCAATGTTCACATTTAGAAAAGAAAAAAACAAACACAAAAACAATAAGACACCCAAATACAGAAAAAAAAAAAGGGGAGGGGGGGAACAACAAGTAAAGAGGAAATCTTTCATTGACTGAAGCTGATATAGATGCAGGTTGCTATCTGCAACCATTCTTATAGTTGTATAACTGAGACTAAAGGTTATATTGTATATAAAACCACTGTACACATCTGATTTAATGATTTTATTCTTCGTAGGCATTGCAGTTAGAATATTTCTAAAAGGATCAGCAATGTTAAAACAATGTATTATTTTTTCTTCTTGTAAATAAAACTAGCTTATGCTACTAACTCTAAAGTGTTTTTAAAACATATTTTCCTACTTATCATGTACTGTTTTGGTTGCTTTTAGCATCTTACTTAGGTTGAATAACATGCTGAGACTTTCCATTTTCACTTTTGTTTCTAGTTAGCTTAATTTTGGGATTGTCGTACAGTAATATAACGCTTCAGTGTTTGGGTCGAATTCATTTAATTTCTACCACTTGTACTCTAGATAGCCATAGCAGCAAAACTGCAGTGAAATATTTATATTAAAACCAGGTATAAAGGAGCATACTTGTAAAAGAAACAGACCTTAAATTTGGACAGAATCACCTGACAGTGCCTCTTTAATAACAGGTCTTAGTTTCCTCTATATTTCACAGTTTCGCTGTTTGAATTCACAGCAGGTAGTTTGATACCAAATGGGTTATTTTCTTAGCTAATAGTCACGCTAAATTTAGATCTAGCAGCACAAAGGAACTTAAAAGAAGACAGACCATCTGTGCCACACAGAGAAGTTCCCAGCACCAGGAAGAGTTTGAGGCTGGAAACCCAGTGGCTGAAGGACACCCTGTCAGGGCATTGCTCCTCGTGGCCGTCAGCTCCACAAAGGCCACAGTAACCTCAGCCAGGGCGATGCTGGGCAGTGGCCTCACCTGCTGGGAGGACAGGATCAACCTGACGGCCTCAAAACGGCTGCTGCAGCTCTGGTTGCATAAAGCCAAGGACTACATCTTCAGCCACCTTCGCCCTAACCCTCTATTTTGCTGCCGCGGTTGCTTTCTTTCCTGTTCTCTCTCAACGCCTGAGTGCAATGCTCAGTCAAATTAAGTCTCCTTGGATTTCCTTTGCCGTTAAGTTTAATCTCTCCTGCTCCTTTCTTGTTCTCTCACTCCCTTTGCATGATTTCTGCACTCACCATCTTCATTACCAAAGTCACTCAGACTGTCCGAGTTCACCCTGAAAGGTAACTAAAATCCTCCCCAGATTCTCCTGTCTCTGTTACTTTCTGCATGTGCTCTTTAACAGTTTCTTTTACTGAAGTCCCCCACTGTTGTACTTAACCACTGTGAGTGACAGAAATCCAATGCTGACCACTTCATTATCTGCCGACCTTGTCCCCCTGGCCTCCTGGCCCTCTATCTCTCTTGGGCAGTCTGCCCTACGTCACAAGTCCTTGTTAAAGGTCAGGACCCCAAACCATCAGAATTGGTCGTGTTGTTTTACTGTATCACCAGAGAAATCAGGCCTGTCGGATCTCATTAAAGCCCTATTTATGGGTGGAACACCACTCCTGGAGTGGGATGAGATGCTACCTTTGAAACGCAGTCTTCACCAGATCAGATCAGTATAGCACAGGGATTATATACCACCAGTCGATCTCTCATAATCACTCCCACTCTTATTGGCATGGCTACTGCTGTGTCTGCATGAGAAAGGAAATCCTCTTAAACGAATACTCTCCGCGGGAATAAGGCTTCACTTCCCCATTACAAGGCATGGGATCAGGTGGGCAGGTGACCACACGGACTAGCGTGAAGAAGTCTGATCAACAGGCACAGCGCATTGCGTTGTTATTCGTGTAGCAGCTAACCATAGAGACGCTTCATACTTAATATACTACAAACGCTGAAAATGTGTTAACCGAGCCTTTCAACACTCATTTGAAATAAACAGGGAACTATCACCACTGCCCTGCAGCGGGGAAGTGACGTGACTTCCTGAGTATGACAGAGCAAACTAACGACAGCTCTGAAATTACAGTTGTTCCCAGCCTTATAAGAACTCCTTTAAATCACAACTTGCATTAGCTTCTTATCTGGCATGAACATTACAAAGGGAGAGAACGTTTCTCTTTAGGCTTATGCCACAGTTTAAAGACATAACCCCTGGTAATGTGACTTTGCACTAAGGAATTTGCAGAGAATGATGTCAGGTACAGAAATGGGTAAGTTAGACGGTAAATAACATTATGCTTCATATGTCAATTGAATGTTTTAAATAGAATTTCAGAGTGGCTGTATGTTGAATAAGGAAAAAAATGATGCAAAACCATTATATGAATTCTGAAGACAATGAGAAATCTCAGCGGCCTAAATAAGAGTAAGTCAAAAAGTAAGCACAGAGAGCAGACTATCAAAACCCATGGGAATAGCATTTAGAACAAGATCATCTCTGGACAGGGCAAAGAAATCTCTGTACAACATAACAGGATGGAGAAAGGCAGCACATTAAAGTCTCCAACTGGAGATGTTTCACTTATTTATTAAAAACAACAATAAAGAAAGCATAAAAAAGAGGAAATACTAAGAAATCCTCTTCTAGATAGAAAAATAGGGAAGATCATAGGAGGTCTAACAGATAGACCTAAAACCAAAGCACGTAGATTCGATATAATTTATTGGAGTTTCAAGAGAAGGCAATAACTGTACAGGAACCACAGAGTGGTCCACAAGGAGATTTATCAAGAGCTCAAAAACCTGAGAACATGGTCCCGATCACAAGGGAAGACTACACCTGCTTTGCATAATTCTGAGCCAGGCAGGTGTATTTGCATTTTTAAGAGTGTGTGCATAGGACAAAGATATAATATGTATGAGAGGTGCAATACCAAATAGCCTTAAGTAAAACTAGCATACAATTTACTTCAGATTCTCAGGCAGGCTTTGGGAACTGAGAGAATAAACTTACCACATGTAAGAAAAAGCCCGAAGATCTGTTTTCTACATAGGTCACTAATTCTGATGTTTTTGCATCAGTTTGGGTCACCTGGGTCATAAAATATCACCTTTCCATTTTGCAGAGTTTCTTCTAAGCCATTCTTCTAAGAGCTTCTTTAATCTGTTCTTACCTAGAAACAGTGGGGCTATCTCAGTTGGTTTCCTTTTAAATTTTCATGCCCATTTACAGACACTTATGAAAAAAGAGGTATGATTTTCAGTAAGAAAGGAAAAACTGAATTAGGTTAAAGCATGTTTTAATTTAATTTAATATAGTTTTTGCTAATACTAAAAGTGTATATATACTATATCTGACATTGTTTAAGATTTCATTACTTGCTTAATTAGCAACGCCAATGAGAGTAAGCTATTCCTGATAATGGCGAACGTGTTTCTTTTGAAACATGAAGAAGAGGTATCTTTCTATCCCAGAAGAAAAACAACACAAGATGTTCGCTGCAGCTCCCTTTATCTGTGAAGCTGCAGTGAATTTGCTGCTTGACTGCAACACTGAAACTATCTGTCAAGTCTACAGCAGAAAGGGAGTTTGAAAGGCAAACGCGATCTGTGATCAATATCCTAACAAATCCAAAGGAAGCCCCAGCTCCCGAAGGGTTAATCCAGAGAAGAAAAGGCATCCGAATGTTTAGTGAGCTAATGTGTTTATTGACGGGCAGGCCTTTAAGTCCTCAACAGGGAAAAGCATAGACAAGTGAAGTGGAAGTTAGAGGCAGACAAGCTGGTTTGGGTGGAACGTCGCCGTTCGGTTTTGCGGCTGTTTTGCAGCTGGGATTGCTCGGGGCGCCCTCGCGCAGGGTGCTGGGGCTGGGTCTCACCAGCGCATCACTCCGGGACCGGCACCCAGACTTGCTGGCCCTGGGCACGCCATGGGCACCAGTCCCGGTGTAAAGGCCTAGGATTCCTTCAGCACGTATCGGGCACCTTTTAGCATCTTCTGTTTGAAGACGGCATAACTGCCAATCTAAATTCTGCACTCAAAACCTGGATGCTCTGCTGGGACATTCTGTCACTGGCTCGCCACTGAGAGCTCATCCTGGGTTGGTGCCTCGGCAGCACGAGTGTTTGTGTGCGCTATGGCTCGGTGCCGGCATCGCTGCCCACCTGCCCGGGTGCACGCTCCAGCCCAGCGCCGTGCAGAGCAACTGCATCAGACCACCTTAACGCCTCCGTGTCCACCGCCAGTGGGCTGCGCGGTCAATGCCAGGGTCAGGGGTCGGTGTCCCGCCTGCTAATAGAGTGTAAGCTAACATTGTCTTCAAATTGCTGGAGTAAAAAGACAATGCCCACCTCCTGCTGATGGCCTTACCCTGGGGGAGGGGGGTATTGGTTTTATTGGAAAACTGCCAGTCTCAGAGGTGATGGAAGTGGCTGATAGCAGCTAAAGACTGTTTGATTGTTGCTGGAGAACTGGTCGGAAACCATCTGAAAGGCAGTTCATTGACTGACCCCACGAGCTGCTTATTGACAGCCGGGTTTTCCTCACTTGATGAATCTCTCAAGCTCCACGTGCAGCTCAGCCTCGCTCAGTGAGAAAGCAGCTAGCCAGCCTGGGAGCCTGCTGGTGAGCGGCCAGCTCTGGGCTGGCTTTTCCAGTATCAAAAATTCCCAGTGACCAGCTCACGAGCTGCCACAACGGCACTCATCACCTAACCGTGGACAGCCAGACCCTAAGGAGCAGCACAAGCACCCTGTGGTCAGACCAAGTGCAAGGGAGCTGTGGAATACATATGGCACCTTCTGCAGTGGCACCATTTGGAATTGCTTCAAAAAAAAAAACAACAAAACAAACAAACAAGAGAAATTACACAAACAGGAGGTGAAAGACACTGCCATAATTTAGGATACCAGTAATATCAGAATTTTGATAAATGTAGAGTTTTTGATCTATAGTATGCACCTAACTCAAGACAAGACTGAAAGGAAGACTCAGCAGATTTCTCTGATCTCTTGATGGCAAACACGTATGATTGCCAGTGCCATAGCTGCTACCATACAGATGTAATGACGGTACATTCATTATGGTTTTTAAGACCTACCGTACCGAGAAAGTATTCTAACTGAGCTAGATATATCAGTTAAGAGATTATTCGAATAAAATTAAATTAATGGTCCATCTAGCCAATATCCTATCATCAGCAGCAACCGGTAACAGAGCCCTGTAAGCAAGAGCATGAAATAAGTGGACAGACTATGGTGCTTCCCCAGAAGCCGCCATCAACCTGTGATTAAAGGACTTTCTGAACTACAAGTCAGGTTCCACTTTTTAGTAGTCCTCAATGGATTTTTCTTTCATAAAGCTGTTCTGTTTGTTCTTGAACCCATGTACTGTCAGCATCTGTAGCCCTGCTACAGAGGAGATGCACAGGGTAATTTTGCCTCATGTGAAGAAAAGGCTTCATTTCTTGATCTGCTTGTTTTTAACTTTCTGACTGCTACTTTCATGTGATGCCCTCTCAGCCTTGTACTGGAACAGACCGTGGACAAGCATTCCCTATTCACTTTGTCATTGAATTATGATCTTCTGACTGTCACCATATCTCATGACAGTTGTCTCTTCTGACTGATAGGACCTAGCCTGCTTTGTACTCTTCTGCAGTACTGCAGATGTGCCGTACTTTGATCACCTCTGTTGCACTTTTTGGAACATTTCCCCATTCTCTTATAAATAACTTATTTGGGATAGGACCAGAACTGTAAAGCTTATTTAACAGGCAGGCGCATAAGAGAAGTATACATTGGCATAATGATATTTATGCTTTTTTCTCTACTTCTTTTCTTATGATCTCTAACAACGTTTGATCATTTGATTACTCCTAAGCACTGAAATAATGTTTTCAGAGAACTCTGCTGTAGCCACAAGATTTGTCACCTGAGTGGTGACAGTTAGCTTCACTCTATATGCTGCCTTCTCCTGTCTTGTCCTTTTTCAATAGACAATTCCAGATTCCGTGGCTGCTACGGAACAGCATCTTAGATAACTTTTGCATTTTAATTTTACTGCAGGAATACTGTGTTGTATTACACGGTCAGAAGCTCTTATGGTTCTGCTCTTGTATGCAGAGATTATCAAGAGACACCAGTGTCCCAAGTGCCTATTCAGGAAACAAATAAATACACTGGAAAATTGTTCCCCATAGGCCTGGCAATCTGGTTTAGAATAGACATGAGGAGGCATGTGAGGAGGAACACCACAGTGGCCTCAGGGACAAGAACGGGCAAAATATATATTGGTACCTCTACTGATGAAAGATACACATTGGAAATACCTGCATTTGAGAACTATTTTCTCAAACATCTTAATGTTTTAGTAACTTTGTGTCAGTGCCAGTTCCTAAAGACATGTAAGATCTTACTGCTTATTAGCTGCAGACAGAACAGAAGTCAGATCTTCTAAGATTTTCAGGAAAAACTGCGATATTAGTGACTCCCGATTTCTTACTACTAGTAGCATATATGCACCTGATGTCGAGCATAGGAGAGGGCTCACGGCACGCTCAAGTGCTGCATGACAGGGTTTCGGAGAGCCACTGGGCAGGTCTGTCAGGTGGAGATGAGTCCAGACGGTTTCAGTCCTGGGTTGCCTACTACACCTCCGAGCCCTGAGAAGTATTTCCTTGCTGCAAAATCCCACACTGAGGACAGGGCAGAGGCACAGTCTGGGCAGAAGAGGGACATGCTGAGGACTAGCAGTGAGTTCGGTTTTGAGACTCAGCAGCTCAAGATCCAGATTCTTCACACTGCTCAGCAGCCAAAGCGACTGACTGATTGACTGGAATACCAAACGAAGCACCCTGGTCGGTCCCTGCTGCTCAGACGTCTCCTTGCCTCGATTTGCATATTGAAAGATCGCCATCGAGGCCTGGCTGTCAGAGATGGTGACAGTTGTGGGGTTTTTTTAGCTTTATCAAGGGGGATTATTTTTAACCCAAATTATTTTGCATTGTAAATGTTTAAATCCACATCAAATCCAGATTAATGCATAAAATAGTCCAAGAGGGTATTTACAGAAAAAAATAACAATAAGTCAAATTATTATGGCTAGCTCCCATCCAAAGTGTTTTAAAAATGGGAAATTCTGAGATTTTGGCTAAAATATCACTTCAAGGAGAAGAGTCATATAAACCTCTCTCCAAGAGACGGCCGAAGTCTACATGCAAACTGGAACCCTCAGTACGATTTCACAACATGCCTGGAATTAATAATGCAGATAAATCCTAAATAAATCAGGATTAGTGTTAACTACGTCTTGAGGTTTAATACGCCATACGAAAATGAAAGAGGGCTGGCGGGGGTGGAGGGAGGGAAGGAGCTTTGACTTAAACCTCACCCGAGAGGGAGCAGCGTGTGTGCGGGCAGCATCTTCCGCCGGGGCCCAGCTGAGCGGGGCAATCAAAGCACTCCTCATCACCGCGCTCCGGGGACGCCTTCAAAGGGCCGGGTCTGGCCACGGCTGCGTAAGGTCACAAGTGAAACGCGGCTGCACGAGAGGGGGAGGGGTGTCTTGGATTTTTGGACAGCCCGGCTATTTGGTTCTGTCTTCAGGAGGTCAGCTGGGTTGCGGTATTTTACCATCTTATCAGCAAAAAGATTAAATTTCTCCTCGCGGTTAAAGAGCTCAGCCCCACTCCAAGGAAAATATAAATAAAACCGCCAACACGCGCGCCCTCAGTAAGAGCCGCCGCACGCGCAGAGGCTTGCTGCGGGCCCGCTGAGCCTCGTCCTGGCGGCCTCCTGCCGCTGCCCCACGCGCTGCTCCCCAGATGCCGCCGGCCTCCCCCAGCGCACCCAGCGGGGTGGCTGCTGCTGCTGTCCCCTGCGCTGCTGGGGACACCGAGCCAGGACCCGTCCCCTTCTGCACGCCGACGAAGCCCGGGCCGACGCGGCGCTCTCGCTCTCCAGCACGACGCAGACCTCTGGTTTGCCACATGTCAGAGATACCGAGGAGCAGCAAGATGCTCCTCGTGTGCACTTGGGCACCTGGAAATTTGCCAGTCCCTCTCTGTTTCTGCTCTCTTAGAATCATAGAATCATAAAGGTTGGAAGAGACCTTCAAGATTACCTGGTCCAACCATCACCCTACTATCAGTATCACCCCACTGAGCCACGTCCCCAGGCACCAGGTCCAACCTTTCCTTGAACGCCCCCAGGGATGGTGACGCCACCGCCTCTTCTTGCAGTTCCTGCAAGGAGAGCATTTGCTCTGCACTTCTCAGGTGTGAGACCGGGCTGAAAGTCTCAGAAATCTGTGGACTTTCAAGAAATCTCCTCTCCCATCTGTTTCCTGTTCCTTTCCTCCACACTTCCTCCGTTCTCACACCAGCTCTAAGCTCCGAAGAGACAGAGGGCCAAACTCCCATCTGCCTTCAGCCGCAGCTAATTACTTACACCTGTGCAAAAAGGCTATTAAATGCATCAAGTAATCATACGCTACATGCTGCTGCTGCTGTTTGTGTTTGCTGTACACGGATGTATGTGGCGAGTGCATAAAACAACACAGTCCCTATGGGGCTGGGATTCGAGCTGCACACTTGGACCCAGGGTAACCACTTAAAAAGAAACTTGGAAACGTGATCTCCAAGTCTGTTTTTTTTTGCCTCCTGAGTAATGTTTTGCACATGATAATGCATGGCTGAGTTTACAGTGTTGCTTCCTTCCTGCTGTTGGCATCAGTTGTGTCAAAGGTGTGAGACTGATGTGCTGATTTCTGAACAGGTATAAATTTACCAGGCTCCAAGTAAAGATTTGTTCATTTTGAAATGAAAATTTTGATGGCACGGCAAAGATCTAGGCAAGGAAGCAAACAGACATGCCAGCAAAAAGCCTCTACCTAACAATGCTGACAAATGTGGAAAATATTCCAACTCTAGCCTTACAGCAGTCAATATGCTATATTTCAGTGATGACTTGTTCTTTTAGGTTTTATGTGAAATATTTACATATGGTTAAACATTGGCCAGTAAGCAGAGTAGGTTTCCAATAATTTTTAAATATTTAAAAGCTGAAAATCATCCCTTTTTGCGATGATTGCGCTGTGTCCAGGCCAGCCTTACGTGAGCTGGCACAGCCTCTGCAGAGCACCCCCGACCTCTTCCAGACCAGCTTTCTGGCTGCAGAAAACTGGTTCTGGAGGTTTTCCAGGATTCTCCAAGTAAATGTTCAGAAACCATGGGATATTAATAGAGAATATAATCTGTTTTATTTATATAACGATGTTTAGAAGTTTAGGTTTTGCCTTCAGCCATTTCCAGTACCAGAAAAAAATAAAATAAAATAAAAAAAAAAAACACAAAAAAGGGAGTGGGAGGTGGGAGGTCACTGTGACATGAACGTAGAGCGCAACATGACATGGCAATGTGATATTAAACCCTCATCCGAGTGGGCAAAACTAAAGTGAATTAAATGCCCTAGCTGCCAACATGCAAACAGCCAAGCCTGGTTATATTTCTTACAAACAAAACAAACCAAAACCAAACCAAACAACTAAACAAAACAAAAAAGCCCCACATATTAGTATTTGCATGTCTTTGAAAGCAATACATTTCCCAACAGTAAAGAAGACACCTGTGTGGAATAGGGATTGGAAAAAATCATGTAACCTGAAAACTTTCTGTGAAAACTGGTTAACATCTCAAAACAACTTACTTGGAACCCCAAAAGCTGCAAATTTTTATTCACAAGGAAGTTTATATGTCTTTGCTCAAAGAGGATATGAAAGCAGTTATAAAAAACGGGACTCAAACTATAACAAATTAAAAAAGGAAACATCTGTGACAATTAGTGTAAGCCAGAAGCTAATATATGGGAATGACTTGTAAGAAAAGCCAAATGTATCATGCCCCATCAACAAAACACTCACAAACCACATGGATTTTTGAAGTTCACCTGTAAAAATGCCAATAATTGTGGAAAACCAGGTTATATTCAATAAAACATATCTGGTGCACATACATACATACAACATATCAGTTGTAAACCAACTAGTAGATGTAAATATATAATGAAGGTCACGTAATAGTAAAGGTGTAAACTAAGTAGCGTCTGTTAAATCTAAAGATTTTTAAATTAGCAAGGCTGAACACTTGTACTTAATAATTTTAAAGGAATCATTTGGAAACTCTTCAAAGACTTCCGGGTAATCCTTAATGTGTCTTAAAAATGGAAAAGTCTCAAGGAGATTTGGGAGGAAGTTAGGTTGTGTGTCTTTAAAAAGTACACAGGGTTGACCTATGTTTTAAAAGGTCAACACTTGACACGTGTCAGCAAAGAGATGAAGGATGGAAATATGCTTAATACTAATTAGCATTATTGCACTGGAAGTACTTTATTTTCCATTGCCTCAGCAATGTTTGTTGTGAAGATTCTTACTTATGTAAACATTGTAAAATAGTGTCATACCCTGATTTCCCGAACAATGTCTTTCAGAAAATCTTCCACATCTCCTGTCAGAAACACTCTACATGAAATCCATAGTCCATGTGGCAACAAATGACACGTGAGTAAGCAAGTGGAGGACTGGCAAAAAGGGCCCAGGAAAGCAAGACAAAGAGCAGTAGTTTACTTGGATAATAGAGCAATCACATCGAAAGAGCCATGTTCATTACCACAGGGCTCAGCAGACTAGAAAATGATACTGCTCTTAAAAATATTTTGATCTGTAAGTGATAATAATTCACTTTCAAACAGAGTAACAAGATCATACTGACCACTGGATGGTTGAGGAGGCAAAGCAGAGGAGAGCACCGCTCAGAAGAGATCAAAGGGGGAGACAAACAATAAGCTCACGCAAAAGGAAGATTTCAAGGAAGCTGGCCTGAAAGACGTTCAGGGAACCAAGAGTACATATCAAATGACTTGCTTAAAAGTGAATCAAAATTTGCTGACAGTCAACTAGCACTTGCTGTTTGCTAGTATGGGCTAATTTCATGGGAAGTTAACCAATTTGAGAAGAGGACTGTGAAACACCAGCAGGAAGGAAACCCATGTAACATTGTATTATGCTAGCTAAATCTCAAAATAAAATTTTTGGCAGTGACTCAACATGTAAATTAATTATGTGAAACAAGTCTCCATATTGTGTATCAATTCCTGATAAAGTATCTAAAGACATATATATTCTGGGAACTACTGGTGATGAGGGCTGGAACTCACACTGACATGAACAAGTCTGTAAAGCAGTAAGTCAGTCAGGTTTGAGGATCTGATCCTGGAAAATGCTTCTTACAGCATATCAAAATAGTTTTTTTCCTTTTTTTTTTTTAGGTTTAAATAATAATGAGGGATGTAGTTAAGGGGAAGCTAGGAAACAAGGATCACAATTCAGTTAGATTTTTAAACAGTATAAAAATTAACCCTAATAAGTGAATAGCAATTATAGTCAATTTCTGCAAGGCAAATAAGGAATGAGAGAAACATTGGCCAGAACTGAGTATAATGAAGCAATAAAAGAAAAGTTTTCAAAGCAAAATGACAATGGACCTATTTCAGCAACCTGATTAATTTTGATTTTCATGGGTTTTACGTATATACTTAATATCTTTCCTGAATGGATATGGATTTTTAATGCAAGTATATGTGCTTCAATGAATTGGGGCGTCTGTCTTCCACTAGATAATTACAAAATTAAACAGCAAAATGAACAGAGAAGGAAGAAGAATCTGATTTGACCAAGGCATGAAAACAGACAGACTATGGAAACAAAAAAATTTAAAAATTAAAATTTTACACAGAACATGTACAGATTAAATGTTTTAATTTACATAAAGAAAAAAGATAAATAAGGATTTCTGAAAGCTCTTAATACAAAACTCACTAATAGATCAGTTAGGCATTAAAATTACATCTGATTTTTGTTTGACTTTTCATAAGGAGTTTCTTTTCTTTGACAGAAAAGAAATATGAATATTAAAAGGAACAGTGGTCATGCTTTTATGAGAAAATTGCTTTCTTATTTGAAATTTTGATTTCTCTGAAGAAACGTCTGTATCATAAAAAAAAAAAATGCTCTGCTACCTCTTTTGGAATGTAGACCACACTTTTCTATTACAGGCTGGACTTCCCCCAGCCCTGTGATGCACGACCTTTCCGAACATAGCCATAAAACTAACAATCAAGCCAATAACCCCCCGTCCCAAATCCCAGGATATAAAACCAAATTGGTCATGTGAAACTTGTGTATTTCCTCTCGTTTGGGAATAAGAACCTTTCCTCCCAGTCCTGAGGACAACTCTTTTCTGCAGTTACTTAGCAGAGCGGAGTGAACCTGTACACTTGCCTATTTCAAAGGACCTGAATCAGAATACAACATTGCTCCGACTCTTGCAATAGGACCAGACTCAACAACTCATGGGCAGCAGGACATACTCATGTCTACAGACTTTCACTCAGTGCTATATCTTCATTTGGGAATTTGGCTATTATGAGTGTTTGTAAGAATTTGTTCTTTTGTTGCACATCATGTCAAAACTCAAAAAGTTTTCTAAAAGATTCTAACTTTGTAGAGGAATGTAGACGAATGTTAAGGTGCTTTTTGGAGAAAGGGAAAGAATATGGTTTTGCACAGTTGTCTTTGCAAATCTTAGGATGATTTTTTTATGCCTGGACTGATAAAACTAGTGACTACTCAACCTCTTTACTTGTTGAGCTGGCTTCCTGATGTCTCTCATAGCTGATGAACATTCTTTTATGACTGTCTATGAACCTTCCTAAGCATCAAATATTTTGTGAGAATTTACTTTTAAAAATTTTATTTTTAAATTTTATGAAAAATCTGTGCATCTCTAGAAGTTCTGTAAGGGTATCTAATTTGTTCTTTTGTATAAATAGTATTTATATCAATACATCATCTAGGAGAGAATATTCAAGAATGGCCTGTTCCTTGGGAGCTCTTAATAATGTCTCCAAGACTCTTGGTAAAGTATCCTTGTGTCTAAAGAACATCCAGAAAACATTCTTGGAAAGGAAATAGTCTTAGTTCTCCACCAAAATGTTGGAAATAAGATGTCTCATTGGAAAAAAGGCATTGCTTTTAGAAAAGTTGAAATTAATTACATTTCAATAAAATTTCAGATTTCTGCATGTCTATATTGAATTTGATCTTCCTTAGTTGTTCCCTGAGGATCTTATAGCTCAGCTCTGCTCTGTCTATATACAGTTCCTATAAAACAACCTTGTTTATACCAATCAATTTTTGGTGTAACAAACTGCAGAAAACTGAGTGAGCTCATTTTCAATATCTGGTATCATTAAAACTTCTTGCATGCAGGAAAAAAAAAAAAAGAAAGAACAAAAGCTATATTTGAGGCTGCTGCTTAATTTGACTGAACAGATATTGCTTAATGTTTAAAAAGTATCAGAGGACTGATAGAAGCTGTAAGTCAAAGAAGGCGCCTGTTCTGAAGATATAATTCATAGACTAACCTAAAAATTATGTTCTTTACTTCCAGAAGCAGTTCAAGTAGCAAGTTCCTCTGAACACTTACATTTCCAGATTTGTTGCATTTTTTTTTGCCATGTAGAAGTTACATTTCTTTGGTGTCCACACAACAGTTAGAAAAGATAATCCTTTCATACAATACAGAAGATGCACTATATCCCATGATTATTATTATTATTAATTTCTTGGCAGACTTTTTCAGCTTTGCCATCTCTTATTTTCCTGTTTGCTAGTCAGAACATGCATCAGTGTTTCTGAGTGAAAAAAAAAAGTATACTGTGTATGTATCAGTACATCAGAGAATGATAATCATGTTATAAAGATCAGTACAATCTTCTGGCTCATCTTTCTTTTTACATCTAGTGCATCTGAAAGATCACTGAAAGAAGCAATTTCTTGCAAAGCACACTGTTAAAGTCAGTGTAATAGAGTCTTCCCCGAAACTCCTCCTATGGGTCTTTCAGCTCTTAACCAACTAATGATTTCTCTTTTCTCTTTCCTTTTTCTCCTTTGGAAAGAACTAGTTTTCTTACTTACATTCTCCCCCTCAGAATCTGTAATAGAGCAATAGATTTTTATGTCAGAAGAGATAACAGAAGATTTAAGTACAGTTGCTCACGGTGCAAGGGTCCCTGAATGAGGGCTATCAAACTCGATCTGGAGCTGGAAGCAGTACAGTTACTTATCTATGCTGAGTCTAAACCCTTGGGACTGTGGCTCCCATGTCACGAGGAGCTCCCCTGTGCTACCATACCTGTGCACAGCGTTACCCTGCACCAAGATGCATCACGTGATGGAGACAAGTCTCTTGAGAGCTAGCTCAACCACTCTGCATGCACAAATGCAGTTCTTCTGTTCATTCCTGCAAGACCATTATGTTTGATGATGATAGCATTCAATCTTCAATTAAAAACACTGTGACATTGATTCTTTCATCTACCTAAATAATTTGTACTAACAGTCTATTGGTTTCATTGGATAAAATACCTAGATGAAATTTCATCAATTTATCACTGTAAAGCAGATTTTCCAAACCACCAGTCCTTATTCTAGCTCTTCTCTAAACTCTGTGCAGCTTTCTTTCTGAGGTAGAGTCACTAAAACTAAACTCACCAACGAGAGTCAGAATTCTGATGGTAGTCTCACATGTGCTGTAATACACTCTGTTACGTCCGTTTGGTACACAGCCAAGAACCTTGTTAGCTCTTACAATCACATCACTCATATTCCGTCATCTATAGTGAGCCTAGGTCTTTTCCAGGGTTACTTCCTTCTAAGATATTCTAGTGTTAGCTGCTAAATAACAATGACTGTCTGAAAACTCAGGTCCCTTTGGAGCATTTCAACCTGGACACCCAAAATGACGAGTAATTTCGGTCAACTGACAAAAAGGGTGGTTTCTAACCAAAGCAATGTAAGATGTTATACCAAAGGGCAGAATTCAGGAACCAAAATAATACATAGCAAAGTGGCTGGAAATACAGAGAATCAGGAAAATAAATAAATATTAAATAAATTAATACACGAATAATAACTGACTCCAGAGGCATTGTTTATAGGAAAGGAGGGAAGTATTGAGAAACATGGAAAGCTAATGTTTTCCTATGGCATTTATAATGCAAGATTTGATGTGGAACTATCTTCTGTGTTTATTCATTATGAGGATGTCATCTTCGTCTTCATCATCTCCTTACCTCCATAAGTTTTACTGTTGTCACTTTTATTTGGTCTTAAACTAGAGAGTAGTATTTTCAGAATACATATCTCATTTTCCCCTGAGCTTACACATCAGCAAGCACTATGAAAACTGTATCCTGACTTGGATGTTGTTGTCAGAAAAGTAGTATGTAGTAACAATTAATAATAATAATAATAATGAATACTACTACTGCTACTACTTCTACTACTACTACTACAATAAAGGCCCTCAATTGAGGTCCCATTATCATTGCAAAACTTAATTCACAACAAGTGAATGATAAAGCACACCACAATGTTATAACCAAACTGAAAGGCACAGTATTCTTGCTACAATTTGATGATGAAAAAAAAAAAAAGTAGTCAATCTGAGAAAAACTTCACTGATAATTCAGTAATAACCTATTATTATCCAGTAGATGCTTCCTCTATCACTTCCACCCTAAAAACCGTATGTATAGATGTATACATATATGGATACACACATTTCATAGGGAGTACACCAAGAAAGCCAGGATAATGCCTGATGTTAACATTTTTCTAGGGTGGTTAAATGAATGTGGATGTACTTGGCACCAGCAGATTAACCTGTACAATTTTAATAAAAGACACAACACTGAATAATAAAGTAAAGCATAAAGAATTATATCCCCCTTCCTTACCCCCGCCTTACATTATTTGGCTGGATTCTCCATATGGCTAGAAGGAAAAGCCATCTCCCATTTGCCCACCAAACCACATATTTAATCCATGTGCTTATGTCAAACTTAATTACAGCACATTTGGCATAAAATAACAATCCACATCCTTGGAGAGGGGAATTTAAGTAGTTAATATGTGTGATTCAATGAAACTGCTTTGCTGAATGTTTATGAGAAACCCAAGACGAGTGAAATGTGGTGATATTTTAACCGTTTAAATACCAGCTGTCCCCTTCTGCGTGGGAGCTCCCCTTGCCCCCACCAGCACCTGCCCAGCCATGGCATGCTCTGACAGAAACAGCATGCTGACAGAAGCTGTCTTTTGTACAAAAGCCAGCGAAACACACACCCAACAAACTCACGTCCTCCTAGCAATAAGGTCACTATATCACAAAGGAGAGCCTGGGATACCCACTTGCACCCTGCTTTGATGACCCCATTTTAGATGGCATGAAACTTAGCCACGAGGAGCTAGGGATTTCTCTACAACAGCGATGTAGTGGAGATGCTGTGCTACATGTTCGTTTGCTCTGACCTGCAGGCCGATGACTCAGCCTGAGACCTCCGCCACAAAGCTGTCACCCCAGAGCAGTTCCATCCCCTGTAGCATCTCCAAGTACCAGAAGTGAAAACGCAGCCCTAGCTTCAGCTACCAAACTAATTTGGGTTGAATTGTAACTGCTGCAGCTCCTACAGGCACAACACAAAGCCTGTGCTCTAGATTTTAAGATCCGCCATGACCTTGCAATCTGACTTCCCATAACACAAAACAGAATTTCACAGATACTCCTGCACCAAGCTTCAAAGCCATGTTAAAGCTAAGTTGTTTTACTCACAGAGGAACAAAGACTGATTTAAAGGCTCCAAATAAAGTTTTAGTTTTCCTTTTTTTTTTTTTTTCCCCCACTTCAATGTACAGTGAGTGGTTCCCCTTCAGAACAGATGCTGGCCAACTGTTATTTCCTATCACTGGGCGTGATAATGAAGATGGCATTCTTGAAGAAGAGCTCTGGCTCCTGTTACCTGTGTGTCCTATTGCTGTGCTGCTCCTCGTGGGGGTCTGTCAAACTGCCCTCTAATCACCCATTTACAAATGTTGCTCTGAGAGATAATAGGAGTCTTTTTGCTCTTTTGTCTCATCCTCTGCCTTAAAAATATCTGGGTACTTCTTTTCATGCCTGTTGGTAGAAACCACCAATCTGCAAAATGAAGATGTCTGCTCTCTGCAGTCCCCAGAGTCGCTACAGAGGCACGCCTAAAACCTGACAAATGGGCCTGGATTTCAGCAACCCAGGGAAGCTGAAAATACTCAGGAAAGGGATCAGAAAGACAGACCTGCTAGTGGGAGATGGCTGGCGGTGCTTGCTGAGGGCAGCCTCCGCCACGAGGCTGGCGACCTTGGGGAGGGCAGCCTGACAGGAGCGACGAGGCCTTGTGCGAGAGCGCGGGGCAGGCGGGCGGGCTGGGGTGTGCGAGGCACAAGGCACGGTGGCAGCAGGAGGCCCAGCAGCGCCCGCCGGCCGGCAGCGTGAAGCGGGCCTGGCCCAGGGGCAGGAACCGGCCTGACACAGCCTGGGACAGAGACGGGTGCAGCCGGACTGGGCCCCATCCCGCGCTCACAAGCTGGCTGTCGGCGGACAGAGGAGCTGGCCTGTGGAGCCAGCCTGGAGCCTGCGCCGCCTCCCAGCACGGATCTGGGTGCCCGGCGGCCGATGGCACGCTGCGCGGTCTGCCCTAGCAGCAGCCCTGCTGGGCAGCACTGCCTGGGCAAGTTGGCCACGGGACCACTGCTAAGCAAGGTCTGGAGCCCTTGGACTGTGCAAATCCCCTCAGCTACCTCCAGCACCCACGGGGACCTGTGGGACGCAGGACGCAGTAGATGCTGGCTCTGGCTGACTCCCCGGCTTGTCACCTTGGGGACAGGGAGATGTAGCCAGCAGAGACTCAGCGCGTGCTTCAGAAAGGGATCAACATTCCCAGTACTGACATGGAATGCCGGCAGGTTGGAGGAGTTTATTTGGAAAGCCTGAGAAATAGTGGCTGTGTGATAATGACATAAAAAGATGGAGCCAGACTCTTCATGTAGGCACACAGTGAAAGGATGAGCAGCAATAGACAGAAGTTTGAACAAGGAAAATTCTGAGTAGACTCCAGAAATATGTTTCATGAAAGTAGTCAAAAAGTGGAACAGGTGTCCAGAGAGGTTGCAGAGATTTTTAATGGCTGACTGGAGAAGGCCCTCAGCAACTTGATTTCTGTTGGCCTTGCTTTCAGCAGGGTTTTGGACAAGGTGACCTCCAGAGGTCCCTTCTAACTTAAATTACACTACGATAACCAGGAAGGCTAGAAATGTGGAGGTCACTGCAGTCAACACCTGAGATCACAGAATGTGGAGTAAAGTTTCTGTATAAGAAATGGTTTCTGTAGATAGCGCAGGGGAAGAATAAAAAGTGTTCAGCAGTGACCTTGATAGAAGGAGCAGGAACAAAGAGGAAATAGCTGAACGTGGCAAGAAGGTTATGAGCCCTGGTAATGGCCTGCTCCTGCTCTCATACAATGGGAATGGAAAATCTCCTATTAACTTCAGTGACACTAGACCAAGCTCTAAAAGAGCAGACGCTAAAGTGGATGACAGTGTCAGAAAATAGAGGAGGAAAGAAGGAAAAAATTAAGTTTCACTTTCATCATGCTGAGTATGAGTTAACTGCTGAGATCCTATTATTCAGTATTAAAAAATGAAAATAAATAGTTTGCAACAAATACTGAGGAGTAACTGCTGCTGAAGTTAATTGGGTCTGTATCTTCAAAATGATGACATGACTCTCTTGTTGCCAGAGATTAATTCCTGATGATTTATCAGAGTTAGTGCGAGTCCCTCACCCTGCCCTGGATATAAGAAAGGTGACAATAACCTAAGAACTATCAGATCGGGTGTGAAAACCTGAGGAATGCACATGATGGCACAACTTAACCTGAGGAACACGTGTTGGATTTTGCCTCACCATCATTAGACTTCTTACTGTGCTAGTAAAAGGGTTAGGGAATAGTTTGGGCGCTATCTAAGAATGTATATGTATATGTATATGTATATGTATATCCTAGTGGTAGCAGGATTATGGAGACTAGTTATAGAGCCTTTGATCTGTAAATAGATATGATACAGTTGTTTATTTCTGTGTCTTACAATAACAGCACATGGAGTTGTGTAGTTTCTAAAACACACGTTTTAGCTAGGGTGGCTGAAACACTCACTGCCTAGACTAAAACATAAATTATATTTTTCAGTATGGGGAAGGTTAAAATTGGAAAATACCAAGATTCATCAAAACCCCTTTGGAGCAAAGCCGTTTCATAGCCTGGGGTTATTGCTAGCTGCTACCACTTGTTCTGTTTGTTGTGGTGTTTTCAGTTATTTATGCCTGGTGGTCTTTTCTTTTAGATCCACGGGACATGCTCCCCCATGCCAACACAAAGCTGAACAGCAAATATCTGTGTGTCAAGGTATAATAGTAACTGAGCACTTCAAAACCAATAAAAGCTATGCCACCAAAACCAGTAATAGCCATAATCCTACAGCACTGTCCTATGCACTAGTATCAGCAATACTTTAAAGAGACCAGCCTAAATTGACACCTACATTTGGTCCAAGTCACACAGAAAGACAGAGGCTGACCTGGGAACTAAAGCCTGGGCTTCTGGCTCCCAGAGAAGCATCATACCACACAGAAGATAGTCCTGACACTTACCCATAATTACCCACTGTTTCAAACCTTTATTGGTTGCAAATAGAAAACTAGCTGTCCTGGCATCTCCCAGCCCTTTTTCAATTATGTTCTGGCATCTGCCAAGTTTGATGCCCTCTTCCCCTCTGTGCTGGAGTTTAATTCCTCTTCCCACGTCTGCTGGAAACCCTGTCTGCTCTGCTGGATCCAAGATTCCAGGCAGAGTTTTCCCATGCCATCGTCCCTCAGAATAGCTGTGCTCTTCGTATTTTTAGCACGACTCTAATGGGCCAATATGTTTGATTTTCCACTGTTTCCACTCTAGCTCAAGTCTTGCGCCTAGGCAGTTTCCCTGCATTTCTGCTGGTATGTTTGGCCAGTAGTGGTAGGGAAGGGGGACACAGGGTGGAGTCTTGAAGATGGTAGCTCTAAAAGCAAGAGCTGCTTTGCATATTTGGAGGTCTATAAAGCTGATTCTCTGAGAGAGAAAAAGAGAGAGAAAGGGGTTTCTGTAAGAAGCTGAGACAATGAGAACAAGGCAGGCACTATGCCAAGCACGGGATGGCTGCCAAAACACATATCATTAGCTTGGACCAGCTATAAGCAAGGAAATGAGAAACATATGTTGGAGAGCAAGGTTAGGAGCGAGGGACTATGGGTCAGTGACAGTCGTCCGAAAACTTTTCCCTTGTTCTTCAGCTGTGGCCTGATGGTGTCAAATGTCATTCTGACAGCCTTCATTTCTCATGACGGTCGGGCTTATTTTGGCTTGGTTGTTTTTTGTTGTGTTTTTTTCCCCTCCCCTAATGGGAGTTATTGAGAGGAAGAAGAGAACAGACAAGAAAGCCTTTGCCATTTTTTTTCCACAGTTATGGGAAAATAATCTTGTTTGCTGCGATGTTCTCTGAAATCCTCACCCCTTTATAAAATAATGGTGTCTCAGGACTGGAATTCTGTCTGGCCCTTGTGAAAAGAAAAGGGTGGGTAGTGTATTCCTAAGTAGTTCTTGCTGTTCTTTCTTAAATATAATTAGATGCACCTCATTACCTCAAACTAAAGGCCTTTTGTACTTCTTCAGGGCTGTATTTCCTGAAAGCCACAGCATGCCACAGCTTGTAGCGTCCAGTCTTATTTTATCACATTAACAGTGTATTTTTAACATTTTTACCCTTTATCCAAGCTTTTTGCAAATGATTTCATTTTCCTCCAAAGACTACACCCAGATGATGTGTTACTCACTGACCTTTAATGAAGTGTTGGAAGTTTCTGCTCCCTTTCCCAGCACCATTACGCCTCTCCTTCCTTTGAAGGGACTTTCACTAGATAGCACTAGTTGGACTTTATGATCTTTGTAAGTCCTGTCCAGCTGAACTATTCTATACATTCTATACCAAAAGACCATTGCTACTTCCCTCCCAAGGCTGAAATATTCCCAGGGAGAACAGTTTAATAGGAATCTTAGACAATATCCCAAGAGACTTTTGTTTGACTACTGTTCTGAACCAGACTACATTTTAACTTAATAGGTCCATCCAGACCATCAGAGCAGTGCTGCAGGATGAGCACTTGTAAAATCTCAAATGGCATCAAGTCCAAAATATATAGAAGAGGTTCATTCTGCTCATGAGCTTGGAGATCTGTGCAGAGTGGAAAGAAATGTGCTGAAGCAAGAAGGAAGACCAAATATAAAAAGCCAAGCACCATTCTACACAGAAGACCCTTACACCAATGGAAGATGAAACATAAATGGGTTGAAACAGTGGTCTTCAACCTTCCCTGTAGCTTGGTGAACAGCAGGGAGCAATATGTACTGTGTGTGACAGCAAGGCGTGTTCCCCTTGTCAATCTGTGTGCGTGTACACAACAGACTGGTTGAGCAGCCAGTGTAGTATCGACAGAGGGCATCTGGCTTCAACGCAACAAATTTTCTTTCATGTTTGGACTCCTTCTCTTGGAAATTGTATGTTCTTCTGCTCCTGTGAGCATAACAAAACAGAAAGTGCAACAATGTGAGAAAACTTTTGATAGCTGAACGTATTATGGGACCCACATGGCATAGAGTCTAGAGCTACTTAGACTGCAGAGATTTTTTTTGTAGTCTTTCAGTCACTGTTTTGTTTCTCTTTAAGGCCGAAGACTACCTACCATCTTTTTCTTTATTTTAAAGAAAGGTTGTTTTGTACAAATTTGCCACAATGGTTTTCATTTACAGCCAAATAATATAGACTAAACTTGAGATGTATTATATTTACTTTATTCTATTTTATTTGTTTGTTTGCTTATACAGGTAGAAGTTTTTTCTTCACCATTTGCTTTTGCATCTATCTCATGCAACCAGCAACTGTTCTTTGCTTGCACACTATTCATCTTGACTTGGAGTAAAAATTTTATTCCTAATATGTCTGAAGGTTGTCAGCCATCTTTTGTATACTATAGCTGAAAAATAATAAAAGCACTAAATATAAACTTCTATACCTATATCTAAACATCTGTCTGCACAGGGGCCTCTGACTTTATGCCAGGGAACTGGTTCAGTGTTAATTTATAAAGAAGAACAGCATATTGAATAAAGCACATAGTACCCAGATTTTCTGCACAGGTTTCCTATTCAAATTATAGATGAGAAAGTCTCTGTTTTGTTCAACAGGAGAAACACAACACAAGTAGCTCAATACTGCGGACTGACTGTTTGGCAGCCTGACACCTGCACTGCTGCTCTGCAGTGTGAGCAGTAGTGTGATGCTGCCTGGTGCCCCAGTGCTCAGGCACAGATCCTGGAGAAGCACCACTAAAATCACCAGCATTGGCTTTGGGCCCATGGAGACTGAATTTTCACCACGGCATAGGGTCAGATTTTCATGTGCATAACCAAAGCATGGTTTAAAACCAAACCAATATCCAATAGATCCAATCCTTGACTGCCTACACATGCTCTCACGTCAGGGTCAGATTTTCAGCAACTTCACCAACCAGTTGCAGATTTCTTTCCTAAGTTACTTTTGTTGAACTGTTCTGAAAGCCTGGCTGTTTATTTTGCTGTCTCAAGAATTACTGAATTTATTAAAGAAAAAGGCTCTGATTGTAGGTGCTGTGCAGCTTTGGATACATTTAGGACTTAGACCTTTGAGTGTATGCGGGGATAAAAACTGTGGGAAAAATAATTTTTCCACAAATAATTGAGTAGTCTGTCACACAATAGCAAAGCTTTCAGTCACTTCTGACTGCATTTGGATCCATGACTTAAAAATAATGGACTTGATGTGCTATTACTCCTTGGAAAGTAATCATTGATGGTCCTGTGGAGGACAGACACTGTATTTCTATGAAGATAGGCTGACACTGAGTCCTTGTTGAGAATGTGATTGCTTTAGTGTAACATTTGCTGTTTTCCCTCAAAGGACATAGTTTGCATGATGTAAGAATATCTAGAACAATGATTTTATACTGTCTACTACAGCATTAGCTCTGGTTTGTCTGATAGTAAACCACCTGCTCATATCTCACCTTACACCTTGGTTATACCTGCCCTCTGACTGAACCCCTATGTAACTCAGTCTCTTTAGAACAGAAATATTTTAACTGTAGCATTTGGTCTCGAACAGGGATGTCTCAGTAAAAACTGACATCTAATGCTCAGTAAGTCAACCCAGAGATCTCTTTCTGGTCTAAGTTTTAAGAAATCACAGTATGACAAGAATGTTTAAACAATATCTTTCCCTTTACATGATATGACTATGCAAGTAGTTTAAAAATAAATACCTCCACGTGAACATGCACAGTAGAAAAAAAAAAAAAGCAAAAAAAGAAAGCATGCAGTGACTGGGGAATAAGCAACTCGAAGAGAAGGCACTGGATAGACAAAACTTACCAGTCTTAAACTGTGAATTACTTCCAGTATGACTTTTTAGTTGGGCAACATAAAACCTCAGGTCTAAAAGCTTCATCAGACTGGCTCAGTGATAAGCCATGCCAGGCTGTCCTCTGGACATCATTACCCAGGAAAGTTCTGATAAAAGAGCAATGTAATCATGCCTCAAGTTTTGCAAAAATGATTTTCATTTTAATGTTTCTTAATCACTTTCCATGCCTAAAACATGAACTGAGAAATCTGCCTACCCTGCCTTCAGAGGGCTGGCCAGCAGGCCACTGCGAGGCTCCTATGCTAGGTCTGAGGAGCAAGCTTTGAACGAAATAGATGCTAAGTCCAAGATCGTGTCTGAAGGGAAAAGGTCATATGTGGAGTGAGAAGAGAAACCAAGGTCAGATATGAACTGATGGGGAACCTAGACAAGGAGGAAGACAGACTCAGGCCAGGGAGGTTGATGGGGATGGCTGTTACTGTACTTTACTCGTCACCTGTGCTACCTCCAGCCAGGGGAAGCAAGAGGGCAGACCTTATTTCTTAGAATTTTAACTCACCAACTTGAGGTGAGTGACCGGCACTGCATACAGACGCTGACATTCATTTTCTGTCTGGCAGAAGGCCAAAATGCTTGAAAATGATATTCTTCCCTCCTCAGTTCTGGACCTTGGGCTGGACACAAACAGAAGCCCACTTTGCACAGTAGGAGGCACAAGTCCTCACAAATACTGCTGCTTCCTCTCCCATAAATCTCTGGTCTGAAAAACATCTGCATTAAAATTTTTAAAGGGCTTTGATATTTTAACATACTCTCTGTAAATTTGATACTTTGACTTTTAAAATACCATTAGAAAGACTTGCTGGCATTTTTTTTTTAATTAAATGGGGGAAGACATGCTGACTGTCAGTTTTAGAAAACCGCCTGCTTTCCACACAGCCTTAACTTGTAACGTAAGATGATCTAAGATGAAATGTAAGGTTTAAATCTGGGAGACATGGTACTTCAACTCAGAGCACCTAACCAAGTTCACTTACTCAGACTCCAATAATTTCCAGTCATCATGGCCTAAGAGACAATAATTGCTTCCTTATAATTACACACAACGTTCCTGGCTTTTCTCTCTTTTTTTTTTTTTTTTTTTTTTTGGGGGGGGGGGGGGCAGGAGGAGAATGAGATATAAAGAATAGAGTAGAATGGATATAGTGACCCAAAATCAATATATTGCATAAAAACTAAAGTGATATTCTTAAGATTATTGAGAAAATATGTATCTTTGAATACAGTAGATATGTTCAGCCATCAGGTAGTTTGGTCTAAGAGTCTAGGTTCTTCACACACAGAGATTAACAATACTCCTAACTTAACATTTTCAGGAACTCTTAAGAAAGAAGATGTTGACTTCTAAGTTAATAATAAGTTAACTTCAAAGTTGATGATACATATTAGTTCAACGACATTGTTGAGTTCTGGAATATTATTCAATATGGAGCATACTTCAGCTTTCGTATTTTATCCCTTTCAGGAATGCACCTTGCAGCAAGCATTGAGTATTTTCAAAAGCTTAATTTTCTTTTCAAAACTTAAAATCACATTAAGATGTTTAATGCAGATTTACAAAGCAGAAGGTCGCATTGAGATAAGATAGCACAAAACCAACAATTTGGATTTACCAACAATTTTGAACAGGAAATTACAGGGTTCTATATAACCATTACTTACATTTAAAGGCAATGACTTCAGCATAACTTCTTCCCAAACTCATAATCATTATTAAGATTTAATTCCATTTTCTCTGCTAAGGCTAGGTTAAGAAGGCCCAACCGTTTCCATGCACCCCTTTATTTTGGGAGATGAAAGGGAAAGCTTTGTTTGGCTGTTTTTTAAAAAACCTCTGTCAACTCACTTGTGGTTTACAGTATGTGGCTGCAGAACCAGTTGTATCAGCACAATTGCAGAGATGGCAAACTACAGCTTGGGAATGGGAATATGTAAGTACAGGCAAGGGGGCTGGAATCCATAACGCTGAACTTCAGCCTCAACGTCTGATGCTCGTTCTACAGAGAAAGCAATGAGCCTCACTCACATGCCTCATGTCTGCGGGTGTCCAGCCCTACACGTGATGGCATCCTTTGTGAGCAGGAGTTTGCTGACTTGTCACCCCACCTGCACACAGTACCATAGAAGTCCAGTTGGTGAGCTGGCTAGAGACAATCAAAAAAGAAACCAAAGAGGGAAGAGAGACATAAAATCCAAAGAATCCTTATTTTCCGAAGGGTTAGGCAAAGAATCAGATAGATATATTCTCTCCAGGACAGGAACAAGTGGTCACAAAGCCTGCTGTGTTGGCCTCTGCTTTATCCAAATATTCCCTAACTGAGCAGAAATCACCCAGCAGTTGGCTGCAGTTTGTATGGTGAATATGTATGTAGAAGAAGCTTAGCAAGGCTAAGAATGTGATCCAAATATGCTTGACTTACTTGAAAAAAAGTATTTCATGGACTGACCAACCATGTTTCTTTGTGAATTAAGTTTGGAGATCACTGTATTTAATCTGAATGTAATAAAATGCTTTAAAATAGTTACATTTTAGAACTCCATGTCTGTTCCACTACTGACGTTTCTTGCTCCCTGTTGCAGCTTAAAAACTGAGAATTCACTGACTATGTGTAAGATAGAGAAGACAACATATTCATCAGACATGCTGCATTTTTGCTATATATCTGCTAGATTATATCATAAGAACCTCAGGTCTTAAAAAACTCGCAAGTTCTTTAAAATTTTGAATGTATAATTAAATTATTTTAAGAAAACTACGAACTGAGCTTGCTCCCCTTTGTGTTTACTAATGATCTAGAGAAACTATCAATAGCATCTTAAAAGTAGTTTTAATTTATTGCTATGATACAGGTATTAATGAAACAAAAATCATAATTGATTGATACAAATATTAACATTTTAGAAGTGAAGGGTTATAATATACTGGGCCTTGTCTGAGCAGGTTAAAGCAAACGTATTTGGGTAGCACCTGAGGAATTGTATGGATTAAATATCCTGAACAGAGGAGCTCGTTCCAGAGAAGAGCAAATGTAGTCAACCTGTTTAAATTTCAGCCTACGAAGCTGGAATAGTTGGCATAAAAACCCACCCTAAACATACCCTGGTTAGCTTTGTGAACAGAGGCTTCACTCTGTCAAAAACTGATAACTTTGGGCTAAGGGTTTTCAGGTGAGAAATACAGTGCAGATGGCACTGGCAGTGTGCTAAAGCCAAAAAAAACCACAAAACAACAACAAAAAAACAACCAAACAAGCAAAACAACAACAAAACAACCCAACAGTAATTGAAAATAAGAAAAGAAGAGAGATTGCCAAAAGGACTTAAGTCAGTATTATCTAAGCATTTATACAAATAGAATTGCTTATGATTTGTACTGGACATCTATTTTGAAGATAAATAGGGCTCAGAATACTTTAAGTCTGCGTTACTATGATCTATTCTGTTGGGAAATTTAGCCACTAGAACCCCCCTGATTCTGTCACTCAGCAAAGAAGCAACTTTAAAGTCAGTAGTTGAGCCTTTCCAGGTAAAATGAAAGGTCTGAGGAAAATAAATTGACAGAATGGGACATGGACATATAATCACCTTCTTACAGGAGGTTAGCCATCAAGGATTGATTCTCACCAGTTCTCTGGGCTGATGCAACTGCTGCTAAAGCTCAGCTTTCTCAAACAGATGGTGCACTGAGTACCATTTCACAAACTCAAGTGATGGCACGCCAGCACCCTGGGAACAGGATCCAAGGGCGGGAGGACTCTGGCATGTGAGCAGCAAAGTGTGCCTGACGCCTTTTCTGACTGTAACAACAGGGTATTGGAATATCAAATGTAGAAATCTGATTATGGTTACATTTAAGCCCAATTTAGGGTTTTAAAAACAAAGTAATCAATAGATTTACAAACTGTTCACAATACAGTTATAAGCAGTAGGAGCTTAAATCTGTATTCTATTCAATAGATTCATAAAAAGTTATGTAGTATCAGGCCCTAAAGGAAAAATCACCTTGGTAGTTTAATTATTACTGTAGGCAAGCTATAGTAGACACTAATGTTTTGAAAAAATAACTACTACTATCTGGACAAACTGATAATTTTGAGATTTTGACAGCAGAGTTTCTCCAAGGAAAACTTTGTCTTGTTGTTTATACAAAAGAGTTGTTAAAAAGAGACGGGACAAGGAAGAACACACTGTCTCATTTTAAACTTAGATTAGATATGAGGAAGAATTTCTTTACTCTGAGGGTGGTGAGGCCCTGGCCCAGGCTGCCCAGAGAAGCTGTGCGTGCCCCATCCCCGGCAGTGCCCAAGGCCAGGCTGGATGGGGCTGGGGGCAGCCTGGGCTGGTGGGAGGGGTCCCTGCCCATGGCAGAGGGGGTGGAATTAAATGATCTTTAAGGTCCCTTCCAACCCAAACCGTTCTCTGATTCTATTTCAGTACCAGGCACAGAAAGTGAACAGAGTTGTTACAGGCACAACATTCAGAATAAACTGGGCTGGTTTCTGGTAAGCGCATAAAACTCTGGAAGCACCTGGTCAGGTACTTGGACAACAGGTGGTAGCTGGTGACAGCAAGCGGCGGAGTAGGCTACAACTGGGCTAGGCAACGACCTGAATTACTGCAGCGTTTCAAACCAGCAGATGCAAATGTAACAAGCCTAAAATTTGAATTAAATTTTTATTTTACTTTACGTAGCATTGTCACGTTGGGCAAACAGATGTTTCATTTACAGTACCCCCTCTGCCACTGTAATGATGCTTTTTATATTTGCGATTCTGCAACACCAGGAAAAGTACAGCAAGTGAGCACATGGAAAAGTAACTCCGAGAAAGAACTAATACCTCCTAGTTCCTTTTGTTGGGACAAAACAGATAAATGGACAAGCTGAACCTAAGTGAAATGTAGCTTTTCTGTACTACCACTGAAGAAACTGCCAGTAGTCCATAGACCTCAATTTGCTGACATTTGATTCTTAATTAGGATATAAAAAGAAATTAAATTAAGGTAATTTATTTTGCTTTTCCTTCAGGCTGTCTCACAAGTAACTACAAAGCTGTGTAGAAAGGTGCGTTAAATAAATAAATAAATAAAATCAGAAAACTGCTTTACAGAAGCTCAGTTTCTTACCAGTTTTGAGTATGTAATTTGAGTCTTATTGGGCTCCCAACAGACCCTGGTGGCTGAAAGAAACCAGTAACTTTACACAGTGGTAAATGACAGGTGGTTTGGGAAGGAAAGGTCACCATTGTAACCTGCCTTTATAAGACTGTGTTCCTCCTTCACTAACATCATAATTCATTCTCCAATTTAAAACACAAATGTCCACCATGACTTTGAAAACAATAATGCCCTTCATAAGCAAAACAACTGTATATCTGAAAAAAATTAATGCAATATCTTTATGAAGAGAACATATTAATAAAAGACATACACAGAAAGAGTATCTTTGTTGGTAGACAAGATTATTTGCATGAAACACTGAACCCAGTACGAATAATAAATATGATAAGTTTTCTCTGAAATTTATGGTAAAGGCGTGGAACTTTAAAAAACCATTATTAATACAGTAATTTTTTTTTATAAAGTAGGTATTTAATTTGTATTCAGAGATCATAAAACTTCACAAATATTTTCATCTAAATGCTTTGTTTCCATCCTGTTGGATAAAGTCTGAGAACCCAGACCATGTTGGTAACTCCAGAGAATGTATAGATACTTTTGAAAGTGGAAACTATTTTCATACTTATAAGTAATTCTGTGGGAGTGAATGTATTTGCAGCTTCCAGGCCAGGCAAGATGACCTTTCCAGAACTTGTAAAATCAAATCAAATAAAAATAGATTCAGACTTTCTTAAAATGAAACTGCTTGAATAAGAAACCTAACAACTGAAACATTGGAAGAAAACAGAACACGCAGTAGCAAATATACTTAAAAATGAAAATTTAAACTTAGAATAATGTTAGTGTTTATGTCTCTGTACCTCTCTTTCACTCCCTGCCATTTCTAGATCATTCTTATCAGAGCTCTGTCAGCCCCTAAAGTGACATTTTCCCATCCAGATCATTCCCAGGATAGAGAAGAAGGAATTTTTTTTACTCGGCTGATGCAAACAGCAGATCATCCTACAGAGAAACGTCAAGGACAGTTCGGAGTCCTAATCCCTGACCTGATGGCCCTTTCCTAACTAGCTATTGACATTGAACTTAAAACGCTGCAAAGCTGAGATGAGATAATGAATGCTGTTTGCTTTTAGTGTGCAAGAGGAAGAGGGTGAGATAGAGGAGGAGGAAGGGCTCCTCATGTAAAGGTTCTGTTATGGTGCCAGTGTAACTTTAACCTTCTAATATCTGAATCTTACTTAAGGACAATAACTGGAGAAATAAATTTTTTTTTTCTTCTTCTTCTTTTTCCCCCTCCTGGAGCGCAGGATGGTGCGAATGACAATATAGGCTAAAAGAGTAACTTTCAGAGGCTCTAATATGCCTGTCAGGAGAATGCAGCCTAGCCAGCCCGTGACAAGCTGAAGACCTGGCTAAATGTGTGTAGAATTCCTTGTGCCAACCCTATACTTTGGTGGGTGGTGTTTTGTTTTGTTTTGTTTTTGTTTTTGTTTGGCATTTCTTCTTGCTGTTATCTGACTGTATAAAAAGGCCTCAGAGTCATGCTCCCATTATCCGCCCAGACCACGCCGCCCCAGGTGAGTAAGCCCCTGCGCTGCGGTGAGTGAGCTTACTGCAGCTGCAGGCTGAAACGCCTCTGCAGTCCTGGCTCTGCTGCCCGCGGACACCATCCCGCTCCCTGTCATCACCAGCCTCCCCCTCGGGTGCAGGAGTGTTCCCAGCAGCTCAGGTCCTCAGCACCTGCTCACGTGCCAGCACAGAGCCAGGCGCGGCAGCTCAGCTCCCTCGTCAGAGTCACCATTTCCCCACTTACACGTATAAGGAAGAGGATTACCCGTCTGGCTGTCAACCAGGACTCCAGAGTCTCTTCTGTTTCAACACTTTCTAGGATCAAGTGGTGTGTCCTGTAGCTCTGAGTTATGCTCTTCACCCCTTTGTATTTGTAAGCAATTATTTGCTGGTTTGGGAAAATTTAGGAAAGTGCACTTACTGCATTTAAAATTTATAGAGTAGTTACTCTAGAATTCTTCACAGATGCTTCTGCTCTAACATCATTTACTGCCAAAACACTCCATTACAGTCTAAAGTGGAAAACAAGTTCTGGTATCATGATCCCAGGAATATCCAAATTTGAAAGTCTGCCATCCACATTTTAGAAAGTTGAGTCAGAAAACCTGTAAATCATAATGTAAATCCCAAGACTTACGATTTTAAAATAGTGTTTGCTGCTTGTATTTTCATAGAATCGTAGAATGGTTTGGGTTAAAGGGACCTTAAATATCATCTAATTCCAAGCCCCTGCCATGGGCAGGGACACCTCCCACTAGACCAGGTCGCCCAACATCCCATCCAGTCTGGGAGTTGAACTGGGGCTGGGGCACCCACAGCTTCTCTGGGCAACCTGTTCCAGTGCATCACAACCCTCTGGGTAAAGAAGTTCTTCTGAATATCTAATCCAAATCCGATATTTTACTGCATATTGATACTTTTACAAAGTTTTCAGTTAAGGGCTCATTAATCATACCCTAATGATAATGACTCCGACAACTGGAAGGTGTGCTTTTAAAATATTTTTATAGTATTTTTAGCACTAAATATTCACAATTAATATTGTAGCAGTCCTAAGATGCTGAGTGAAAAGAATACAGTTACTGGTACCGTTGCCAGCAATATGAACAAAAATATACTTCTAAATAAGTGTTAAAATTATGCCATGAAAATACAGCTCTTCTCAATATGGCTAGAAGTAAGCATGGAGAAAAATGATGCCAGTTCTGGGATGACTCATTAAAGAGTGAATGGTTGCAGTAAATTATGTAGACTTGTGTGAATTTATTTACTTTCTTCTAAGGCACATAGGATATGCAGTAGAAAAAAAATATTAAACTCCCTTACTTCTTCCTGCATCCTTAATTTTGATAAGTAGGTATTACTGGAATGGAAAGGAAATCAGAAAAAAAATATGAGCATTGGAGAAATCAAATGACTTATGGTTGTAATTCTGAAAGGATTAGTTTACCAGTTTTTTAAAATTATTAGCCACTGTGAATATAAAGATTATTAGCCACTAGTAATAATGAAAAATTTTAGCTACTTCCTCCACTACCAGCTACCACAGAAAACAAACAAACAAACAAAAACAGATTTTGTCTCAACTTAATCTGAGACACTGTAATAGAAAGTCAGAAGCTGTGTATGAAGTGCTGGCTTTTACAAAGTCAATAGAACTTGACTACATGTTAAAATTCATCTTAAATGTTTCAAGTCTTGCATTCTGTTGACTATATCTACATAGGAATACTAATCAGCTAAGTATTAAACTCCATGTAACAGAGGGATTAACTATAAAAGGTTATCTACTAATCTACAGATGCAAAAATTAGATCAAAACTTGACAACTTTTGAGATGTAGCATTTTTCCAGTTCTGCAACTGACCCTCCTTAATGAGGAAAATGCAAACTCAAGATGACAAGTGGGTTGAGATGGTTATTTGTCAATTATCTTCACTCATTTGATATGTCTACCTATTCTTTGGAAAACAGAGAAAACAAAACAAAACAAAACAAAATCCAGTTGCTGAAACAGAGCTTTTTCTATCATCTTTTCTCAGACATGCTAATCAACATAATTCATGGTAAAAAGGAGAAAAATGAACATCCTTGCATGGATATTTCATCAAGATTCTGGTGAGCTTCATAAAGCAGCCTCTTTTAGAAACCATAAAATGAAACAAGACATATTTCTGGGGTTGTCAGCAGGTAGATCCACTGGTTTTGTGGTAAGTAATCTCTTTGGGAGGAAGTCTTTGCTCTGATGTCTGTGTTGAATGTTCTGTGGCTCCCCCCAGCCGCACCAGCGCAGGTCTGTTCACTGGAAGAGGAGGCAGTGATGATATTGCTTCTAACAACCAGACTGAAGTATAGCCTGAGGCCGTCTTCCAAAGCCCCCTCCAAACAGCCTCTAATTAATTTTAATCCTGCCACTCCAATGAGTCCCAAGAGTGCAGCAACCAAAACAAAAAAAAAACCTTCATCAAGTCATTCAGAAAAGCTTTGATGGCAATGCTTCAAGATTTTAGAGCTCCAAGCAGAAAGTGGTATAAAAGCTTTTAAATGCATTTTTCCTTCAGTTTCTTTATTTTCTGTCCTCAAAATGGTAGAAAGCAGTACCCCGTTTCTGATGAGCAGTGCACTCCCTATTCCTCTCTAGGCCCCACGAGTTCACTCTACAAGGTGGGTGGCAGGTTTCACGAAACCCACTTTGGTGATCTGTGGAAAGAGCTCTCCATACCCTGGGTTAATTATGGCAGAATTTCCTTCCCTCACATCCTTCTGCAGCCCTCAGTCTCCAAGCAAAAGGCTATTTGCAAAAGTAGAAACAAAAGCAAAAGATGGCAAATCTGCATTCTGACCTAAACATTCAACATCATCAGCTGTATTTTCAGCGTAGTTGTTGGCTTTATCGCAGGTGAACTATCTGCGTGTGGTGGGAAGAAATGCCCTCTAAGCTCATCAACAGGTCTGCTCATCTTGTCATATTCTTTAGTGTGACAGTAGAAACGCTCGTTCTACTTTTGCCTAGAAGGATTGTTGATATAATTGCTCACACAGCCAAGTGAATATGAAATTTTGGGAATACTCTCAAACTTGGGAGTAAAAATCCTTCTCTGCATTACCTTCCCATCAAATTTTATGAAAGATGATTTTAGAAAAAGAAATACTCATAGAAAACAAATTTCTATAGAAGATCTCCCAAACTGAATTTTAAATTTGCATGTGCATAAGAATATTGGTAATGGAAAATATCTATAAACAGAACTAAAGTGTCCACGAAAAGGGAAGCTCAAGTAGACAGTACTAGCAATCATACTATGATTGGAATTTGTGGTGAATCACTTTTGCAAAAAAATGTATTTTGCTGTTGGTTTATTAGCTTTTATATGTTTCATGGAAGGAATTAAGTTTTAAGGGTTTTTTGGCAAAATAACTTTGGTTGGCTGGAGGTAAACGGTGTGAGAAGACAGTGGCACTTCAAACAGTCTGTTAATGACACATCAGAGAAAGAAACGTGAAAGGGGACTGGATTCAAAATGCAGACACATACACACACACCACTACACGGGTTATACATTGGGCGCCACTCGGTATTTTTTTCCCACAGTTCCACAGCTTTCATTCTCCATACAGAACAGGCATACATGTTTCTCTTCCTCATTGCCCAGTGCATGGTCTTCTTTATTTATTTTATACAATTCAAACGCTGTCCTGATGTTCAAGTTACTAAATTCCTTGTAAGCTTGTCTTAAATACCCTGTAATACAAGGTGCTGTTATTACCTCTGCATTACTGACTGGGGTGCTGAGACCTATAGAGATTAAAGGAAAAGTATCCTCTAACTGGATGGCTAATTAAGAGAGGTCTACAAACAGTTTTCTTGGAACATTCCTTACGTGTCCAAAATGGTCTTCAGTAGCAGTTGTGAGTACAAATTCAGACCCCTGCATCTCAAATGAACCATGAAGAAATTGAAGAATACCCAATTAGTAACAGTCTGTGAAAAGTTAGGTTGAAGTGATTAACTAGCATCACAAAGGAAAAAAGGTGGCAAAGGAAAGGAAAACAATCAGTTTTCCAAGGCAGCATTCAACCATCTTAACCATTAAATAATCCTTTCTTCCCCTTTTCTTAGTCTGATTTGCTATTTCCAACTTCTGGAGCAGAACAAAGAGGGGTCCTGCATCTAGCAGCTTCTTCCACGGCACAGCCCTGGTCCTTCCTCTTCCTCTCTTTCTGGCCCCAGCAGGGGTCACTCAGAGCCCAGGAACGACGGACTGCCCAGCTCTGCTCAGGCTAGGGATGGGCAACCTATGGATCACGCTAATACCACAAGGATGTGTCACCAAGTGACACCAGCATTTATTGGCATTTTTACTACCCCTGTTCTTCTGACACTGATGTTGTGCCCAGCATGCGCCCCTCCACGCAGCTAGCCTGGGGACACTCCGCACCACCTACCTCTACCTACATCTGGAGGAAGATGGTGCTGGCTGATCCTCCTCCTGCTTTCCTCAGCCTCCTTTCCCGAGGCGATGCTGCCTACAGTGCCTCAGTTTCAATACAAACAGCAGGATTCTAGATGTGGACGAGCTTATCTTATCCCCTCACCTTAGCTGGTGATGATCTTTCTTTCCAGCAAAGTACCAGAAGAGAATGTACCCTACCTGCAGTTGTGGAGTCCATGTTATACTGAAATAGAAGGATCCTGCTTCTCATAGGGTAAGGATGAGAAGGGCTAAACAATTTTATTCTGTAGCTCCCACCATGGGGTGAAGATGTCGAACAGGAAACACCAAAAACATGGAAATTATCAAGAACATCACGCATCACTAGGGCAAACACCTCAGCATAGATGTGGTACAGTGTGCAACAGCTCAGAGCTGACCCCGCAGGATGATCTCAGCATCTGGCTGAAGTGTGCCCACTGAGGATGAAGCCTCATGGGAATGTAATACAATCTAGCCCTACATGAGAACCATATGATTTTCTTTTTGTTTGTTTTGTTTTATTTTTTATTTTTTCAACCTAACAATTTGGGTAAACATTCACAGAAACTGTGAAAGATACATACCTGATGCAAAAGCCATGCACTGCCAATTTTAGAGTTTATAATCTGGGCTGGAGACTTTTGGAAAAAAGGTCAGTGGAATTCCTTAATATTGCCCAACACTCTCCCCCTCCCCCCCCCACAAAAAAAAAAAAAATCCCTAACTGAATTATTGGAAATGAATCAATTTGGCTGGAAAATTAAAAAATAAAATATGAAAGCCTGTAGCTTGGACATGAAGAATCTTCAGTCCCAGTGGTTTATACCTGACAGAGGCTGGAGCAGCTGAAAATAGCATTTCATAATGCGAAGTATAACTACCAAGGTTTTGTGCTATGAAACACTAGTGCAAATGTCTCAGCATATGTCTACGGCATGTGGACACTGGCCAGCCCTCAACACAGCTTGCAATGGAAGCAGATGATTCCATTCCATGAGAGCGGTGGCAGGATCAGGGCAGCTTTGTGTCTGTGAGCGGACTCCCTGAGGGCAGGGAAGGCTCTTCAGTCTGCTGGAAGCAAGGGGTGTCAGCACTGCATGCTGCATCTGACAGCACGGAAAGGCTAAAAAGCTGTATTGTGTCACTAGCTTATACATGTTTTCTAAGAGTTTTTCTAATGAATGTAATATAGGATATTCTAGACTTACACCCATGTGATCCTCATGTCTACACAAATGTTTTCTGCTTCCAAGGTCTACGCATTCTATTCTGCTAAATTCCTTGAGATCTTTTTAGTATTTACATGCTACCTCACTGCAAACAATTCTGTAGTATCTGGAACATTACAAAGTGTCCGTGCCAAATACAGTGATTCATTGCACTGCTTTAATAATGGGCAAGAAAAGAGGCTTTTGAGTTCTGTAAGCCATAACAACTTTGAATAGAACAAAGGACCCTCTCGAAAGTCACTGAAGTTAATAGAGCTCTTTTCACTAAAGCCTAACCTGAGTTTGTTGAACAACTAAATATAAGCTCCCTGCCATCTCACTTGAGATATTCTCTAGCTGTGGCGATAGTAGCTGTTCATTTTCTGTATACCACCATAATGAAACAAAATCATAGAAGGTTAAACAAAGACACTGATGGTCTATAGAGGTGATTGGAACCAATGAAATGGAACTAGTATCATCTTAGCCGCCTGCTCTTCCAAACACAGCCAGCAGTACACCTGATCTTCCAGAAGGATTTTTCAATCCTGTTATCTGCTTAAACAGAGAGCATTAATCTATATCAAACAGATCATTCATGCACATTAAGGAAGCCATTTTCTCTTCTCCTTTTCCAAGGACTATATTTCTCTGCCCACCTCTGACAGAGGTCTTGCCTAGTAGACAACACAGAACTCTACCTCTTTAAATAGCATGCAGAAAAGCACAGAGAAAATTATCAAGAGAAAAACAGTCAAGGACCATTATTTGAACCTGGCTTTTAGTTTTTTTCAGGACCAAACAGCAGCTTGCTGTCTTTTAAACATTTTTTTCCCACAGGCAGATATACAGAGAGGATAATGGGTTGATTAGCCATACAAGGTTAGAGTGGGGAGACTCTCCCTTTACACAAGAATACAGCCTTTTTTATCTTTGAAAAGAGTGATTTAATTTATTGATATTTTTGTTGAAATAAAGCATTTTAATTATCTTAGATATCCATGTGGAAAAACCTCATCAACACTAAGAATTCACTCCAAAGAATCTCATAGTTTATGGTTTTAAACAAAAGACTCTCTCTGCAACATACAGCTTGTGAAAATTTGTTTCAGTTCAACGTTTTTCTTCTTCTTTTGGAATCAACTACTCTTTTTGAGCCTGATTTTCTAAGGACATAATCCTTAGGAAATGAGTTTGTCTGCTTGTCAGTTCCCACCTCGTTCCCGGTTTGGCCAATTTCAACCAAAACTGAAACAACAGTAAAAGTCTCAAAGACAGTGTGTTACTACAGATGTTGAGAAATTGCTTGATGCTTGGAGAAAATGGTGCTCCCACCAAGAGAAAGCCCAGTTGTTGCATGGCCGGTGCAGCTGCAGCTGGCAGACCAGCCAGCATAAGTCTAGGCTACATTAGCCATGACACGTCTCTCGTACAGATGAAATGCCAAAGAAGAGATGGAAAGAGCTACAGTTATTGCATGTGATAGAAATAGGGGGTATAGGACATGGTCTTCATAGAAAACTAAGCTTTGTGGATTCATCTGCCTACAGAACAATTTGTTTTGTTGTACAAGATTGTATTTCAGAAATACCTAGTTTTAGGTTAAGAAGGACCTACTGATACAAACACTGAAGACCAAATTTAAGTATCTCATAAAACCTTACATTAGTTTCTTTTCATGTTTTGTGAATGCATTATGAAGTACTGGGTTTTCCTGGCAGAGGGAGGAATGTTCTGCTGGTGTTTCTCTTCTTGCCAGCATGAGATAACCAGCTCAGGATGGGTAACGTGAGGATTACTGGGAATTTGAAATAGGCTTAAATTACACTTGATGTGAGTTGACTTTAGTCTATAGCATACAGAGACAGACAAACTATATCCACTTCTTCATTAAAAGAGAAAATGACTGCCCAAATCACTACAGCAGAGAGCATTGCATTCTGATGGAAGGGGAGAGAAACTCAGAATTCAGGAGGAAGCGCACCCAGAACCTCTATACTGCTCTTTTGTATTTCAATTTTCTTTGGCCAGTGGGGATGATTTTATAGCATCACAGCAGAACATTATCTTTTATACTTTGACAAAATGAAACCGAGTCCTTGGGATTTTTTCACCCATTGCTCTCTTGGCTACTTCACTGCAGTACTATTTCATTACTTATTGATTTTTCAACATGCTGTCTGCATCGCTGTAATTTACACAAGTTCTGATAGCCCTCAGCGATTCTTAACACCTCAGGGTGAGATCATGGAGTTCACTTGAGATACCAAAGGTAGGCAACAAGTTCCTCAGAAAAGATGACAAATTGACAAACTTGATAGTCAAAGAGGAAATCAAGGCATCTGAAGTTATATAATGTACTAAATTATCAAGATACTTCTCTTAGCCACATTGAACTAGAGCAAATTTGCACCCCAGAAATTACTTTCACATATAACTAATAAGGGACTGCAAAGTATATGGCTAAAACCCAAGAAATTAATAATGCATGTCCTTTATATGGCAGTTGAACTAATGCTATTTTTGTAGTGACTGGAGATAACCCCTGGTCTACAGATATGTTTGTCAGTAGAGAAAGACATCAAGGACGACGACAGTGAACTACAAAGTGCTTCTCTTACACTGAGGTAAGCAACTGTTCCTTCTACAAGCCTTTTTCCACGTTTCTGCCATTTTGAGTAACTTTGAAGCAGTCACTTGTGGCAAGGGGGGTGTTTGCCTTAAACAAAAGGGACAGCCACACTTGATGCCTCTAACAGAAAGCGATGTCGTAAGAACACGTGTGCCCATTCCTTGTTGCTGTCTCTGAGCTCCAAAACAGAGCTGCTTCTGCAGGAAACTGGTTACTGCTGAGTGAAAGGAGCTCTGATCTTCACACACTTCTTGAGAGCTTCATCGGTAGTTTTGTGAGAACAAACATCCTGAATACTGAAAGCTGCAAATCATCCTATGCATCAGGCACGGGGTGAGAGGGGCTGTGAGAGCTCTGACCTGTGGCCACAGCAGGTGCGGTGGAGCTGAGAGGCTGCCTCCTCAGCTGGGCGGATGGGTGCTGATTGCATACAGACATCACTTGCAGAAGACTGTATTGTTTGAGAAAATATTACAGAAAACGGGACATTAAAGAAGATAATGATAGTAGTATCCACTGACCCACAAAATATTTTATTTTGTAACTTTAAAGGAAAACATGAATGAACCTCAAGAACTGTAAGAACCTTAGCTGCTTCACATCCTGACTTTGCTTTCTTATGATTCCCAAACTACATTAAAAGCTTTTTGTGTTTCACAAACTTGTACACGTGCATGTATGTGCACACCCATACTTATTTACAATTTTGATTGCATGAAACTGCTTATCAACGTTGTGTGAATAATGCCAGGAAAAGATACTCTCCAAAAATCAATATGTTGAAAGTGCTGTTTTAGGGTTGCAGTAGTTGTTGGTTGTGTTTCTGAGTTATTCCTATTGACCTGAGTTCAAAAACAAGGTATTGATTTATAAAGTACCTTCAGTAAATAAATGCACATTCTTTCTGCTAACCCTAATAACCTGTAGCATACAGAAAACGGTTTCAACTCAGCTTAGAAAAGCACTGCACAGTGTGTCAAGAGTTGTCCAAAAGCTGGCAGACTTTTTTGACAAAAAGGATAATGGAGATAACATTTTGAAAGCAATGCAATTGACCGCACTGTGAGCAGAAATTAAAAGAAGGAGGAGAAAATGATAGGGTTATGACTCTTTTTAAAAAGAAGTCCTGCTAATTATTAGATTTAGATTTGTTGTGTACTTGCAAGTTACATATAGGAAAAAACTTATCTGGTATTACCTGATAGTGTGCACAGAGATTTGTATCCACTTATGACCACCTAGGACGAATTTTTAAACTTTCACGATAAATGTAGAATTGAACTTCTCTGCCTGAAGGCTAAAGCCCATACTAATTTGTAGAAATAAATTTCAACTAAAACCTCAAACATCCTGCAAGTTTTAGAATCATGTTGCTACACCTAAATCATTAACTGTCTATAGACAAAGAAGTGAGTGGTACAGCACAAAATGACCACCCTGGTACAAAATCCGGCAATGTGACTTAGCTGCCAGTATTACCTTTGTGAAACATGTCCAGCTAGCCATGGTTGCTATAGCATGAGCAGGAGAAGACATCTCAGCATTGAACCCATGAATCCTAGGACCTGCATTAAACGCTTAAAGTCTGCCACAGCTGCTCTCTCTCTGATTTGGGATTGCCATAACAACTGTTTGTCACCAACATGTTTTCCAAATTAAGCACTTATCATGAGAGGTTCTTGAATTTTCATACACTCAGAAAGATTACAATGTCTATATATTGTTGTCATTTTTATTGCTATGGAATGATCTTGTCAAAAATCCATGGTCTTTTTATTACCAATCTTTATCTCTCGTTAGCATGAGCCGTACCCATACATGGTGCACAGTTCCAAACTGGAGCTGAACACAGCTGCAACATCAGTTGGAAATTTTCCAGTGTAACTCTTTTCATGAGATTTGTCAGACATGGAACCCTTGGTGGGAGTGTGTTAGTTTACGCATGTCTTGTGAGGAGTCCCAGAAGGTTTCTGACAGACACCTGCCTCCCTCCTTGCCAGGTTGCCCTTCCATACACCCCTGTGACTCCTCACACCCAAAGCCCAGTCTCCTGCCTGCAGGGAGTGTGCCGCGAGCTACTGTCAGTGAGGTTTTCCTGTGTTAACAATCCAGCAACACTGACTTTGTTGACAGGGTCTCATCATTTTCTAAAGGACAATCACATCAGACAATCACCAAAATGAAAAGAAATGGCTATGTTAGTAAGTACATCTAGGTGGGATATGCTAAACCCTGCAAAACAGTAAATGTTTCAGTTGTCAATACTGTTTATGAGAATCTATCAATGTAGCTCATTATGAAGAGAAAGAAAAATACATCCAAAATTACTGAAATGTTTCAAACAACATATTTTTTAGCACCGCATGTTCATTTAAATAGTTCATGAATTTGAAACGGCTTATCTATCCCTATTTATTTCATAGTCCTCAACCCTTGTATTTCAAAATTTATGATCTTGCTACAAAGGTCATATATGAACAAGTATAAGTCCTCTAAGATCTGTTATTCAGAAATACTAAGCTGATGTTAGTTTAGTTGATTCTGTGGAAGCAGCGATGCTTGTAGCTCCTGAGAATCAGGGCGTTTCACAAGCTGGCAAACTTTCCAGTAGATAAAATAAATATTCTTACATCTGTTTCTTAGTGTGTGTATGTAAAGCACATAGCTACATCAATACAACTCCTAGAAGAGTTTAAATACTGTTTCTTAAAGATTCAAATGATCATGCTTTGTAGAGCATAAGCCACAAACAAAAGCCAATAAATGTCCAAACAGTTCACTTTCTTTGTTCCGAGTTGTACCTAGTGCAGGACCCAAACTGCAGCCACGGACCCAAAGCAGACTTTCTAAAGATGACGACAGCCCCGCAGGCGGTGGGTGACCCGCACCATGCCATCCCACAGCCTGAGCGAGCCAGTCCACCAGCAACGGTTTCCTGGAGCCACCCCCTCAGCCTTCTCCCACACCACGCACCCCGTGCATGGAAATAATCACACGGAGCCATCTGATGCTACAGGATCTGTGAATTTCGCACGCACAGTTTCTGGGACAAATGTAATAAAACAAATTGATTGCTCCGTTTTTCCAATACGATTACAGAAAGGTGAACAAAGAAATTTTGAGTTCTTCAAGGAAAGGCCCCTTAAGCTTACGTATGGACTGTGAGGTTTAAGGTCGCTTTTCCCAGAGTAAAAGCATTCTCACCACGTTTCTAAAGAATTCACGAGAAGGTACAGCAGCACAGTTTTGAGGATCGCTTCACTTCAAGACAGGAAAGACTTAGCTGCACAACTCATTATTAACTTGAGTGCTGAAATGCTTCCTATATGAGGAGGCAATTTAGAGCCTAACCAGAAACACTGAATTAAAAAGTTCAGTTGATGCTACAGATTAAGAACATGAAACTAATTACACAAGCCTCATAAAGTGTTATAGATCAAATCGTAATCACAACAGAGCTGATGACAGCGCATACACGACGGGAGGAAGGCCAACAGCTTGTCAGAAACCCTCCGCACGCCCGGCGCCTCCTTCCCCTCCACAGCTCCGCTCCTTCAGCACGTGTGCGGCCGGCTGGGTCCCGCTCCCCTGCCTCCTGGGAAGGCAGACGCAAACCCAAATTCCACAGCTGCACCGCATGCAAGGCATGAACCCGAACCACATGGGCAGCTGGCAGGCAGCTGTGGGTGGCGCGCAGCCCCCCCGCCACCGCTCCGGTGTCCCAGGGGCTTCTCATCCCTGCCGGAGCTGCTGGGGGGACCAGCGAGGCCTGGGGTGGGGCTGCTGCTGAGGAGCCCCAGCTCCAGCTCGAGGAAGTCCTTGGCACCCCCAAGGGAACCTTCTGCTCCAGTGGGACAAGCGGAGCTGGGTGTGCTGGGAGACAGACACCCAGGCGCTGCAGGCTGCCCGAATCGCCGCTCGCTCCTGTGGTGAGCGGTCGCCTTACTTAGGGCCGGGACCAGGCCGAGGCCTCCATAGCAGGCACCCGCACCGCCGGGTGAGCGCGGAAGGTCGCGCTGCCCGCGTGCCGCTCGCTGCAGCCACGCTGCACCCAGGGGGCTCCCCGCAGGCGGCCGTTTCCCCCTGTAGCTTTTCTGTGAGTTTTGCTGATAATACCATTAGGGTTTTCCTTGTGCTGAGAGAGAGGCTGGCAGTTGGATGAGGAGCCTGCAGCCTCTGGATGGATCGATCCTATCGATCCCAGAGGCTCCATGTCATTTCCAGGGGATTTGCTAAAGAAGCTACTTATGTCCCTTTTTCATTTTCACCAACTCATTACCAGCTGCTGCTGCTCCGTGCACTTTAGCTACACCTGCAGGAATGAAACTGTCCACTTCTCTCCCTCTGATTCTGCCGTAGATACCTTTTGCACAATTAAACACCACCAATCGGATCCAAAGGCTGAAGCCAGGTCACGTCAGCGCACAGGGTTTATTACCCACCTTTCCACCCTCCGCACAGGCACACGTATACGCTCTTTTTTCTTTTTTTAAAGGGCAGCCCAGCACCAGACTAAGCAACTGATCCCTCGGCTTAACTTTTAAATTAAGACCATTGTAAATTTGGGAACTTGAGAAGAGATAGAGAGGACACCCATAATCCTTTGCAAATGTCAAGTGGCTCTCGATATTGGTTACTTTTCAAAGGTAGCTAGGCTACAACGAACTGCAGTAATGAAAAAGCCCTGTCAGGCCCACTCCGTAGGGCTTCAGTCAATATACATAATATTATTGGGCTTTGAAAGGATTAAAGATTGTTTCTTTTGCTTCCTTGTAATATGGTGATCTCCTGTGCTTAAAGCCCCGATGCGCCTTCTTGTTTATGGAGGGACGCAGCGAGTGCGCAGTGCCCCCCGGGAGGGGTCCAGCCCTGGGCCACATCCTGCACCTCCCAGCACAGCGCTTCACGCAGCTGTGGTTCGGTCCTGAGGCTTTCCATCCCACTTTGTGGTTACTTCTGACAAAGGAATTTCACAGCTCTTCCACTCCGAGAGCCTGAAGGGGCATGGAGAATTTTTAAAAGTAAAAGTTGAACACCACTTAAAGCCTTCAATTATTAACAAGACACAAAAGCAGACTGGAAAACAGTGAAATATTTGGAAAAAAATACCATTTTTCTCAACATGCTACTAGAAAGAGTTCACAGATCTGCATTTTGACTGCAAGAATTCAGTTTCTCACAAACACACATTAAGTATGTGCAATCTTAATAGTTAACACTTATTTGGATCTCCCAGGGCTTTTCTCTGAGTCATCACGGTAGTTTTGTCAGAGGAGGTAGCACAGGATGAGACCCCAAAGAAATGCAACTATTAATGCTAAGACCTTCTCTCTGGCTTTGGTATTTCTGCAAGGATCATCCCTTCCAACGGAACATGCCAACCTTGGTTTGGGGCAGGTCTAAGGCAGAGGACCGCACTGCTGAACTACTGTCAGAACTGTGTTCTTCCTCTTCACACATTTGTATTTTCCTGTTCTGATATTAAATACATATTATTTCACTGAATATTGTGAATTTTTCTTCTTAAATAACTTGTAAATATTATTTTTGCAGGGTTCTCCCTGACTCTCCATTTTAATGAATACAAATGTAAAAGTTGTTGGCAAGCCTCTGTTCTTTGTTCTAGTCCGGAGAAATGAAGAATCTGAGATTCCCATAAAACAGAGAACAGGATTTGGCACCTTGGACGTCTATCTACAGAGACTGTCTCTCTGCAGTGCCTCCGCTGTGGAATGAAGTTTCTGCCACTTAATGGCAAAGCTGGGGGTTTCCAACACCTCAGCGAGGCCTTGCTGGTACGTTTTGTTAGATGTGGAACGATCCCTCACCACTGAAACTTAGCTGAAGTCATTGAACTGTAACTGCGTCTCTGAAAAAGGTGGTTGAACATACTACTGTTTTTCTCTTGCTATTCTTATGATACTACAGTCTTCAACAACTGAGGTGGAGATCAGAATCCGCACCAAGCAGGTGCAGAAGCAGTAACTTAAGCCTAGACCATTGACACATGGCAAGGACAAAGTCTGATTTACTTTGGAAAATGGAGTGACAAGATAGGTAGTATCACTCCATTAGAAGCCATGCAATGCTGAAGTCCTGGCACAGTAAAATGCACAGCAGGATCTTACGCTCGTTGTTCCTGACTGTGCTTATCCCAGTGGGACTCCACTGGCAGTTTCACACTGAAAATTACCCGGATGAGTAACTTTCCATTTTATAAGGAGACAAGAAAAAGGGGAAGAGGAACCAAAGGAAATGTTAGAAGTTTTAAGCCAGTGTCTTAAGAACCTAGATCTCAGGAAAATTTTAAAATGAAACCCCAGCGAAAGTGCTTTTGCAGGTTTCAAGCCATTAATCCTAACTACAGCTTCCCCACTTTAAGGGCTGATCCAATGTCCACTGAATTCAAAGAAAAATCACATAGCTATGCCAGCAAAAAAAGCCTTTGGCTTCAAAGATATATTTCAAAAAGAAAAATGTCATATGAAACGCAGCAATAAATAATACCAAGCATTTACAGACTAGGTTACATGTTATTTCAGGTGCTGAAAATGATTTTTCAGAAGCCAGGTGTGATAACCAAACTCGTAACTGCCCACCGAACTCACAGTGCTCGAGCCCGGTGCTGCCTGGCCGATGGCACAGAGCTCGGGCCAGCTCCTGCGTGCTGATGGCAGCTTGCTGCAGATGTCTAAGGGAATTATTTCCAGGTGGTTTTGCTTTGTTTAACATTGTTCTGCATAGCAAACACAACTAAAGTACGTTATGAAGTAAAAGGGCATAACAGCCCCTCCTCTGGCTCAGCTGCTTTGTGTTTCAGCTCGCTAGGGCATGGGGCATGAAAGCTGGCACTGCTGGGCACAGACACATTGTGCAAGCAGGCATGTGGCACTGAGGCACAGCAGCAATACCCAGGCCTCTTGTGCCAGCTGCACAGACACAGCAATTTTAGTTAGTTTTGCATGGTTTGGATGATTTCTGCGTTAGCTGACATGCTGGTCATTTGTTTACGGAAATGTAATGACCGTAAAAGTCCGAGTCATCAATGATTTTGATAATTCTGCTGTCTCACAAGAATTAAAGTAATTACACAAAATCAGTTTTGCTTTATTATAATGCATCTTTAAAATAAATTCTGGATTAAAAAGACAAACAACAACAACAAAAAAAACCTATGAGGATCCAAAACCTGAGACAGCCTGAATTCTTAGGCATATACCTTAACTGTTCAGGGCCCCATGTATTCAAACTGGAATAACTGAAATGTTCCAAACTTGTGTCTGATGCTTGTGGGGACGGGCACAAAGACAGTGATGACAGAACACTTTAGCAGCTGATATCCTTTATGAGATACCTAGAGATACCTCAACTTTCCTAACATATTGTAAGTATTTTATAAATATCATAGAAAACCCACACAGACTTTAAAGGACCTATAAAACCCTACTGTATGGCTATACTGTAGGAATCTACAGGTAAGGAATCACACAGGAAATGAGAGGAGAAAGAAGAAAGAAATCCAGGAGAGCAGAAAGAGACCAATCCAAAAACTGGTGACATGGACATTACACGGAGATAATGGGGAAGTAAGCTAATAAGGGCTGAAAAGGTATCTACATATTGACCAGGAGATCTTTTCTCAAATAAACTCTTTTTATAGGTATCTCACTGTAGCTTTTTTCTTCTGTGATCACAGAAATCTCAGACTTGTATGTGCTCCGTAACTAGCAATGTGGCAACTCGAGACTAACCCTGCGTTGCCTGTAGCCCTATCAGTAAAGGATTCTTAAACGTGTTTTAAAAGTACACAGACCTACTGAAGCAAGTGAATAAAATAAATAAATAAATCAAAAGATTCCAGATTGTCTGGGTAATAAATTAAAGGTTGAACACCTAACAATCATTCATGTATCATTTTGGGGATATTTTTTTCTTTTTAATGTTAATTTTAATTTGAAATTTCAGGCCAACAGTTGTATTTCTTGATAAATCTATACCATTCTGTTAACTACTTCCTCTAAGTAACTGATGGGTCTTCACAATCTAAATTCTGATTTAAAAGATTTGCCTGAAAGAAAATCTCAATATCAATAAAATGTAATGCAGCTGAATCTCTTCAAGATCACAGTAAAAAAGCAGCGAGTTTCTATTAGTTGATAACTTAACAGATTCCTAGTAATCCTGCTGATTACCACTAAAAACCTGGATACAGATGCCACTTCATTGTAAGTGAAGATGGAGTTTTAAGTTCCGGAGAAGTATAATCCCATGCACGAGGCATACTGGGAAGGAGACGAAGAAGGGAGTTGTATGTATAGACCTTCACCAGTAAAAGGTTTCACACTGCAGAAGTCCATGGGATGCTGCAGAATGGTAAAGTCATTCATCACATGTATTTAAAGTTGAATTTGCCGATATTTTATGGTATTGGATTTTATTTCTATTAACATTTTATGCTGAAATTACAGAATGATTCGTGAGTACTGAATTTTTGATTGCTTTTACACTTGCTGGGACACTATTAACGTTGATTTACGTTAATGGCACTGTAAGAAGATATTAACAATGAAATTTCCAAAAGCACTTAGCATCCCATAATTGGAGTTAAATGACAAAAAAAATGAGGGGATAATAAAGTAGAGAGAGAGACAGAATTTTTGACAATACTCCCTCTAAACTGTAATTTTCAAGAAGAATTCATGCAGGACAATTTTATAAAAGAATAAAGTCACCTATCAAGAAAGAGAACACTTTCTTTACTGACTAAGCAACACGATAGCAAATTGAGATGTAGGTCAAGTTCCACCTCCCTCAGGCGCTGGAGACAAACTGAAGAGTGATACAGATTTTACATCTTCACACCAGATGGGTGCTGACAACGCGAAGTCTGGAGAGTGCTTTTCTGGACTGAAATCTAGGAAACAGCAGTGGGAGGCTGATACAGGAATGACATTAAACAGAGGAGAAATTAGCCAAGTTTTGTCTTTTTAAGGCCGAGAGTATGAAGTTTCTCATGAGAATGATATAAAGCAAACGCAACACAGGTGAAAACATACTGGAACAGTGAGCAACAGAAGAAAGGTTTCCTCATCTCTGAAGCCACGCTGGCATTTGCTTGTTCTCCTCACAGAGCAGCCAGGCCATGAATCCCATCACAGGGTGAGCCACCCCGTGCGGATGGAGCTAAATAGATCTACAGCAGGCTACACCACTACCAGCGCCAGCCTGGATAAGACACTGCATGGCAGCTGAAATGAGCTCTTCCATAGAAAACAGAATTTAAAGAGCTTTAGCTTTAAATAACTTCTTCCTCACTTGATAGTTCATGCGTGAAGGCAGGGAAGAAACCTCACAGCACTCTGGAAGAATTGGCTCCACTACATGCCTGCCTCCTGACGCCCTGTCTGTACCAATTCTTGGTAGTCACTGGGCAGCACAATGCTCCTCTGCTGGAATTTCTCAGCAAGCTTTGAGAATTGCCTCTTGGTGACTGAGGCATCCGAAGGAGTAGAAACAGGATGAATGTTTTCAATTTCACTGCATAAAATCTCTCTTAAAATTAAGTGCTTTCCATGCTTCTTTTCAAGCATGGGCTTGTCTCAGAACATTCAGTAAACTCATCCAGAAAAATCATAATAAAGTGCCTTAGTAAGATCTGCTGTCCGGCCCAGCAAGGTTGTTTTTACATTTTTGCACCAGCGCCATGCAGAGGACTTCATCTTTGGCTGAGGGAGGGCTGCCCACATGACAGCAAGGAGGTGTTAAAGGAAGCATCTAACCAGGCAGGAGGTACAAAACGTAAAACTGGCGAAAAAAGAGAATTCCCACTTCACAGAACACTTATGGTATTCTTTGATCTCAAATTAGGCTAAAACCAAATTTTTTTTTCTTTTAAACAGAATTTCTGAAGATTCTACTTTGATATCACTCATGTATTGTTTTTAAATCTTCTCTTTCCATTAAAAAAGCATCGAAGTTGTTAAAAAGTGCTGCAATGCTCTTCACTGTTTTCAACGCGTGCAGTTAAATTGCTCATTTAGTCACAGAACATATAGGGCAATGTGACAAATTACATGAAAAGTTGCAACAAAAAGCAAACTTGAAACAAAAATATTAAAATAGACAACACAGAGGAATAAAATAAAACACTTGATCTGTTTCAAGTAGGTTGGAAAAAAATGTAGAAAGTGTTTGTATAGATGTGTTTCATCAGCTTTGTTTAAATGACAATTTGTGAGGGGAAGAAGGAAGAAGATATGCCAGCTTTAATAAAGAAAATAGCTACAAAAAAGTTACTCTAGGAGGAGGTTATTTTGGCAGTTTACTCTGACCGGGCAGGAAGACTCTGTCAGAGTTTTGCTAAAAAGAAATCATACCAGCATAATTTTATGGTCAACTAAAACATAGAAGAAAGCCGTATTAGAAGTCAAATTGCACAGTAACGTAATGAAAAGTCTGCTCTGACCTTAGGAAAATAAACATTTAGCAATAGCAATCTTACCAAAGTGATGACACATTGGGAGCGTGATTCAAAAATGACAAAAGCCAAGGAAATCTGAAATGGGACCAAATTCAACTCTGTTTGAGAATTACAGACTTACTGATTTTAGGGTCAGTGGGAATGCTGTGATCTTACGGTCTAATGATTTCATCCCAAAATTTAGAAATGAAACTGCTGTTACAGCTTTTTTTTCAATAACAAATTATATATAACAAAAATCGTAAGTCTTAATATAAGGACCTCAGCTGAATCTGAGGTGCATTAGTGGGTTGGCTAATTACCCCTTCTCTTATAAACACACAACTTATTTCCTGTCTGAATTTGTCTAGCACCAGGCTACAGCCATTGGTACTTGGAGATGCCAGCTGAGTTAACGAGGTCTTTTGTCTGACTTGGTCAGTAAATGCAAGATTTGTTATTATACAAGAGTAAAAACATTTTTTGCTTTGAAAGATTAGAAAACATTTCCTTTTACTAGAAGAGCAACTGTTTCATTCACAATGCTCTATTTTGGCTAATCCTACCTTCACCCAGTTAAATACAAAACAAAACAAAAAACAAGACAACCTTCTATCAGCAGGAACTATATTTGCTTGCACAGAAGATCTGTCAGGAGATCAAATGGAGCTGACATGACACTAAGTTTAATATGCATCCTTATTTCTTTAAAATTCCTCTTTACTGATGCACTTAAAAGGAAGTTTTATGGACTTCTGAAGTAATCATAGTACAGTAATAGGTGAGAGTACAAATGCATAGAAACAAACAAACCAAAAAATCCAACAGATATGCTGGCACCGACTGATGCATAAATTAAGAACTGAGCGATGGACAGATAACTTGGATGAATTGTTAAACTGTTGGAAGACTGGGAAAAAAAACAACAGATCAGATCCCTGTACAGTCTCACAGGTCATCAGGCTGTGATCAATACATATCCAAATTAACAGCGAAGTAGACTTTATAAATGGGTAAGTGTTCGGGTAGCTGAATGAGTAGCTGATACACAAGTGAACAGTCAGGTGACAGTGCCAGGGAAACACAGATAGGTGTCAGAGCTTAAAGGAGCCACAGAGAGCTGTGAAAACAGACAATGGTAGGCATTGCCTTTCATTCTCCTGGATGTTTTACGGCCTGTGTCCAACCTGCTCTTGCACCATTTCAGAAAACACCACCTCCAGTGAGACTGGCACAGCAGCCTGAGGGAATCCAAGTCAAAAGTACTGAACCAAGATACCAAAAACCGACTATTTCTGGAGCAGTAGTGTCAAAAAAGGGGCATGCTACATGAAGAGGCTCCTGGGAAAACCAAAGAGAACAAGGACGTTCCCGTGTGAGCAAGCACCCGTTTCTGCCAGGCTGAACCCTCCTGAAGGCTCAGGGCCTCCTCGTGCCGCTGGCTATGGCCTGCAACATCTCAAGTGGGAAAATACAATTTCATTATGGCTCTCCCAGCTTCACTTTCAGCATCTGCACTGCAACATACAAAGAAACATTATGAAGAATTTCTCATCGTGGTCATGGGGGCAGACTTCATAACGTGCCCCAGCCAACCTCTGCCTGCTTCGCTCAGATAATCGAGTGCTCGTGCCGCCCGCCTGGCTCCCAGGCCCTCGCCGGGCCACCCGCGGGTGCCCTCGGCCAGTGCCATGCCATGAGGCCCGTCCTGTGGTGCCTCCTCTAAATTCCTACATTCGTGTGCACCTTCCTCTGCAAACCTCCTCTTGGAGGCCCAGAGCCGTAATTAATCCATGTCACAGCAAAGATGTAGTGTCGGTAGAATTTATGACTGGCTCTGAGCTGCTGTGATGAGCAGGGGCACCTCAGCCCCTTGTGATATAAATGCCTCTGCTAATTGGATTGCAGGAGCTAATCAGAAGCTGGAGAGAGAATGAGCAAGATCAGCCTCCCCGCGGCTGGCGCGGGCTGATAAAGCGAGCAGCTGCTCTCGGGAAGGAGGCGCCGAATGGGCTCCTCGTGCCGAGGTCTCGCCTGCGATCGCTATCGCAGAGGTCACCGTGCGCGGCCCTGGCACTGCAGCTTGTGGGCAGCCAGAGGGACACGACCTGTGGCACGGGGGGCGCCGGGGGGCGCAGGCCCTGTGTGCACGCCTGGGGAGGCTGCGGGCTGTCGGAGTGGCCCCGCTCGCTGCTTTTGGCAGCTGGCACCACAGGTTCCCCTGAAGCAGGCACCCAGCTTGTTGGGGGTGGCAACCTGAGGGACTCGAGCAGGCACCCGTCAGTGTCCCTGGGGTCTGCACTGCCGGCCACTGCCATTACAGAGGGGGTGGAATACTCAGTGGCCCCAATACTGCGTACCTCAACGCCTTCAGTAGGTGCCTTTCCCTAGAAAGACAGAAAGCCAGAGGGATGGAGATGGAAGAAACACAGGGAAATGCCACGAGAGAAGTAGCTGCCTGCAGGCAGGGGTAGGGCTGGCAACGCCACGAGCAGGGTGGGCCGGTGCCACCTGCTACGTGCTCCGCATGCTGCGCAGGCCGGCACAGGGGCAGCGGGAGGCGGCTCCGAGTAAGGGGCCAGGGGCCAGGCTGCTCCTGGGACCCGACTGCAGCTCTGCGGGAGCCTCGGGCTCCCCGATCACTCCTCACCGCCTCCCGGCCAGCCTGCACCCACTTGCAGGGAGAAGGGGCAGAGCCCCCGCCGGAGGGGTCGGAGCTGACTCGGTACCCGTGCTGGCACACTGCAGCACTCGTAGGCTCCTGCTGGAGAACATGTTTTGCATTCTAAAGCTCTTCCATGTTTAAGCACCTTTTCAGTCTTCTCCATGTCCTTCTTATTGCCCTTTATTTTCCTTTCTACCTCCCTTTCTTTCAAACATATGGGTTTGAAAACAAATTCTGAAAGTGATGACTAGAGACAGCAATCCCTCCTCACATAAATACTTTTCCATCTTTTTAAATCTTACGGGAGACACAACAGAAAATAACCCTTGTATTTATGCAAATTCAAAAGTGGCGTGTGATGATGGAAACAAAACAGTGCTGGACCGCAGCCAAGGCATGGCACTGGCGGGGCCTCTCAGCTGCTCGCCTCCTGATTCTTCGGAGGAAGCAGCTGTAGAGAAATGAAAATACAGAAGCCCCCACGCCCGCCCGCCCGCGCACGCATTCCAGCACCCGTCACCTCGGAGGCGGCAGGACACGGGCTCCGGACCCAGCTCTGCCTGCAGCCGCTGCCCGAAACACCCTGTCGTCCCCCACAAGCCTCCCTGTCCCGCGTTCCTGATTCCCCTTTCAGGAATTTACAAACATTTTCCGCAGATCAATATCCGTATTGATTATTCATTGTGAGCGAGTCGTGTGTCTTTGGTGATCCAACCTGGCAGAGTGAGCAGCCAAAGGCTGCTGCAGTTACACATAAAAAAAAAATCCACAGAAGACGAGAGGGACCCAGATCTTTCTGGGCTTACTGCTGCCAGCAACGGAGACGGATGGAGAGGAAGGAAGAAAGAAAATGGGGAAGGCATAAAGAAGAATGAAGAATCAAGGGAGCTGAGGAGAGAAAGCAAGAGCAGAAAAAACAAAGTCACCACTGGAAAACTGGTGCCGGGGCATGCTGGCAGCCTGGAGAAATTCCCAGCCTTGTGCTTGCCGTTAATGCACACAGATGCGGTGGACTTATTGCTCTGGGAGCGAAAAGTGACTCACAGTTTTGGTATCTGCTACGTAAGAGCATTGGGGGGATTCCTTGGCTGGCTGACAGAAGAGGAAGAAAGCAGCAGCAGTGAGGTAAAACACGATTCCTTCCTCCTGCCTTCCTGGGAATGCGTCTCGTCCGGGCTGGCTGGAGCAGCTCCCTGCTCTCTTATGATATGCAAAAGGAGAATAATTAAAAGCGCCAGCATCACTTGCAAAGTGAGTAAACACAAAGCCTTTCAAAACATGCTCTTCAGCTAATGAGAAGCTGTAATTTCTTATACTTAAAGGCAAAAAAGACACTGATGAGACTCAGTGGAGTGTGTGTGCATGCGCGCCTGCGTGTGTGTGCATGTGTTTGTAGATATGAGAGAATCAGTTAATTGTTGATGATGTTTAGAAAAGGGATTATGAGAAAAGACACTGAAATGATGACAGGAAACATCTTGGATCAGAGCCAAAGAAATAAAATAATCAAGGACAATCAAGCCTGCAGCTCCGGAGAAAGCGCCGACTGTTCTGCCGGGGACTTGGAAGGAATTTCCCCGTGCTGCTGAGCTGCAGCTGGAATACGTGCTTGGCACCAGGAGGGAGAACTGCAAGAAGCAGTTTGCTTAGAGCATGAAACAACAGAAGACAGAACTATGAAGCTGTGCTACAATTCAGAGGTTAAACAGCTTTGTCTGCTTATTTGTCAGATGGAGACTCATTTTTACCAACATCTGATGTGGTCTCTGAAAATGCAACTTCTGAAATCCTCTGAATGCAAGCAGAAGCTGATGATTCTCCATATGCCTCTCCAGAACTGCTGTGACATTACAAAAACAAAGAAAAGGGAGCTCGAGGAATTAAGTTCTCCTGTGGCTGCAGGATCTGCTGGACCTGATCATGTGAAATGACTCTGGAATCAATTCCTTTCTTAATTCTGGAAATTGGGAACCCCTTACTCCAGGTGGGGGATTGCACCTCCCTGCCTCCAAGCGCACAGGAAAAGTGACAATTATCTGGAATAACGGGAGCAAGCTTTCCTTCCCACCTGGGCATCTGACTGCTGTCCTAAACGAATGGATTTTAATAAATGTTTGTTTTCTCTTGGGATGAGGTTGGGTGGGGAGAGAGGATAGAGGGATTTTAAACCTCCTTGTGACTGTTATGTTGTAAGTGAGCTACAGTAATGCCATCTCTTTGTTTTGGATGTTAAACTCCGTCTTGCTTCATTATTGCTGAATTTTGGCACATTAAATTCTGGGCTTCTCCAGCAGCAGAAACACATGGTCTATTAAAGTGGGATTCTTTGGGGACACGGAGGCAGAGAAATGAGCCAATCATACATGACTTTTCCACATTTCATATTTTTCAGCATTTGCAGGAAGCTTTTCGGATGGTATGTACGTGTGTGTGCACCAGGGAGGGCGGGAGGGGAGGAGAGGGGAGAGGGTGTGCAAGAGGGGGAGAGCGCATGGCAGCAGCAGACACAAGGTTTGGGTATTCATGCAATCGCTGCAGAGCGCGGTCGGTGCTGCCAGGCAGCCACCCCTTCCCGGCGCCGTGCTCTGCGCAGACCTGATCTGAATGCTAAATGCAGAAGACTAGATTAGCATACTAACCAAGTCATGTCAACCCCAGGCAATCAGCAAATGGCCATCTCCTCTCTACCGCCAGTGCGGCAGAGCCTGCCAGAGCTTTAACCGTGTCCTTTGTCAGATCGCGGTCTATGTTTGCATTTAGCTTTTATTTTCCAATCAGACCCTCTAAATTCATTAACAAGAATGAAAGGTAGAGATGCAAAAACCTGTAATGAAAACAAATGATCTATTTAAATGGTGTTCAGACTGAAAGGAGGGGTCTTGCAATGCTAAGATCAGAAGAGAAGAAAATCCCGCAGCCTGGAAAATGCCCAGACACATGCAGTGTCCTTTCCAGTGCCAAGGCTCAAACAAGACAGTTGCTACAATGCTGATAGTCTGCATAAGGATGTTGTAGCTTTATCCTTACAGAGACTCAAAGAAATGCCAGCAACTGGCCAGAAAGAGAAATCTTAATTATTCCTGCTCTGGCCACTCTTAATGTCATAATTACTACTACTGCTGTTATATGAACTTTAATTAGAAAAAAGCTTCGGTGCCTGTAAACATAAACTTTTAAAATCATTTAAATCACTCAGATCATTCCTCCCATTTTGGAAATTTTGTGAGCCGCCCAGCTGGGGCAGCCCCTGCCCCAGGGCTCAGGGCAGGGCACGGCCAGCCTGGCGGCACTGCGGGGTGCAGGCCGAGCACCCGTCTGTTCAAGTGCCTTTGTCTGGAGGGTTAGGTTTTTTAAAACTGCTTTACAGATGTTAAACTGTCAATGGTTGTGCAGAATAAAAAGATTTAATCCAAGCATGGCCTTTTTATCAGAATCTATCAAATAAGGGAAATTTTGAAATAATTCTCTACTGCATGATTTATTTTTAATGGTGTGTGGGTGCTTTAAATATCACAGAGGCATATGTCAACAGGATTTTTAAGTGAATATGAATGTGGAAAGGAGGAGTATGTGATCAACCCCAAAGATCCTCGGGTAGTTTGAGTGTCCATAAGTTTGAGGCTTGTTTCTCTCTAACTCTAGATGATTGGAAATAGGGACACAGAATGCACAGCCCAGGGACATTCTCCCTGTTGCTCACATCTAATGGCAGGAACCTGAATACAGCATCACTGAAAATGTGCCAATGTCACAAGAACTGTCTGGGCTCTGAAAACCTGGGTAATACATACTTTGGGGAAGCAGGAATGTCAGCAGGGAGAAAGAAGAATGTATTTCAGATCCCTTTTTTCCCGTATTCTTAGTGCAGACTGGATGATATGTGCAAAGCCTCTTAGGTTGTGTGTGTCTAATGAGGTATCTCCACTAATTTCAGTGGAGTCATGCTGATTTACACCAGTCAAGAGCCCACAGCTTAAATGTTTCGAAGACAGACAAATTAAAGATTCTATCTGTTGGAGAAATTGGAAGAAAACCTCTCATTACCTGCCATATGCCTGTATCTTGCAGTAAGGAAAACAACAAGAGAATCAGCTAATGTTTAAGGAAACCTGGCTAATTTTATACATGTTAAGGACATGATCTTACTCAATATAATTTCATCTGCCTTGACAATTAGACAAACACACTGAAACCATTCAAAATCTTCAAAATTTATCCTTGACTACAACAAATCCTTGTAATCAATCTTTTAATTGCAAACACTGCAAATAGTGATAAAATGTTTGCTGCTTGCTACTCACTACTGCTGTACTACTTATGGTGTGGGACTAGAGAGTTTTGGAGCCACTAGAATAAAATCCTATTTTCCCAGAAGCTTCTGAGCCTCTGTGTCAGTTCAAAAAAAAAAAAAAAGTGTTTTGGGAAATCATATGAGAACTCTGTCATATGTGCCAGCACATCACTCAGATGATGAGCTACAAGTATGTTCCCATTCTATTTTCAGTATTGAAATAAAATATAGGAAACTTACTAAAAGCATGTTATAGTCTTATGCCAGAAGATCAAGACAAACTGAAGAACAAACCTGGAAAAATATTAGCAAATAGAAGGGATATGGCTTTGGGGAGCAATATCTTATTTGGGATGTTCATCAGTAATTAAGGATGTTTCTTATCTGCCCAAAGAACAGAAGAAACTTTAGGCAGTACCTGCCAACTCTGGAAACAAACATGGATTTTCCACAACCTTTTTCTTGCTGTCAGTAAAACCTGCAATTCAGAGCATGTGCTTCACTGCCTGATTGCAAAATAAAACTGTCTCACTCAAAGAGAAAGCTGCAGCGCAAATGTTGTTTGCCCTCTGATATGGAAGCCTGAATTTCTCTGGATGTAGCAGTTGCCATGGTCACGAAGCAAACCAGCCCAGCCGAGGTGAATCAAACTCCCAGGTACCACCTTTCCTTTGCCAGGCGGGGGGATGCTATGTGCACTGTGATTTTCCCTGGATGCTTCCACAACAAGCACTCTAAGTGCAATAGGAGTGATGTCACGGCAGCAATACGGCGTATTTAGAGTGCAGGATCTGATAGAAACTGCAGCGGGCTGAGGTCGTGCCCTGGAAAACAGAATATTCCAATCAAGCTTTTCTCCTGCGCAGGGAATCTTTGAAATCAGGATCTGATCCTACTTGTTTGCTGGAACAGGAGGTGATACAGAAGGGTGCAGCCCATCGGTGTCAGAAACCACGAGCATTACTAACAAATGTCCCCTTGTATGCTGAAATACAGCAGCGGTCCTACTTTCTCCACTTTCTTAGCACTTACCGAAGAGCAAGTACCCAATAAACAAGTAATTACAATAATTTAATATAATAAAATCTATGACAAATACAGCAGCAATATGAACGATGGTATCTTTCTCACCACTCTAGGTTGAAATCAAAGCCTTCAGTTTAAAAACCAAGTGTATCTTAGATCCAAAGGAAGAATGAGAACAACATGCAGAAGTTCCTTTTTACAAGTGAAGGTAACGGAGCCTTGTTCTACTCAGATATGGCTTGGTCTTCACAGAACTAAAATTACTGATTTTCCTTTCTGAAGATGGTTAGCAATTCGGGCCTCTTCGTGAGGCAGTTCAGTCTTAAAATATCCTACCCTTTGGCAAAATAAAATGGTACTTGCTTGTACCAGTGCTACAATTTTTAAATGTTAAACTTCAGCTAAACGAAAGCCAATTTTCACCCGGACAATTGGAAATACTTTTTTTCTCTTAAGGCTTTCACCTTGCCTAACTTCAGCCTAACTGGTAAGTGTTAGTGTAGCTCAGAAATATTTCTTAGTAAAAGAAATTTGTAATACTACATTGTTATCATCCTGACCGACTGCACAGTTTTGCTCAAACTGAAACCTCATCTCAGGAGGAAAACCACATCTTGAAAATGGAAGTTTCTAAAAATTAAGAAAAAGCTAAAGAATAGTGGATATGGTGAAAATGGATATGCACCCTGATTTCCAGCAGCTATACACTTTCTACACATTTGTCCTACAAATAAATTAGACATAATATTGTGATTGCCAGTGGTAACATGGCTACCTCCTTGCTTAACACTGTTTGTGCATACCCACATACTATAGATTAAACGGTCTTCTGACTTACTTCCACTTGCAGTGAAGTATTTCCCTACTAATACTTTATGGCTGGCTTGTTTTTCACCATATGTATTTATAGATGTTACTTCAACAGAATCAAACCCTGCAGTTAAACTGAGATGCCCCAGCCAACCATCCACGAAGTTATCTAGTATGTTCTAGTATCGTATTTACAATACGACAAAATTAGTCAAGACATAATAGCGTGAAAAAGGCACAAACAACCACACACTGTAATCTTCCTGAAATGTTTCAAAATTTCTCCATTTCAGCCTCTTTTTATGTTTCTTTCTCTTCCATCCTGTACCTTCTGCCTTCTTTTCTGTTCTTTCTCTGATTCATCAATCTTTCTCTCTCATTCTCAGATCAAAGTCGAGAATATTAGTTCAAGCTTGGGGAAGGTGGGTTTTCAGTGTTAATATTCCTCACTCAAATCTTTGGATTCAGTTTACAACATTTGAAGACCATCATACACCACACACAAAGGATACAAACACTTGAAAAGTTTCCTGTCTAAATAGGACAAAGTAGACGCTTTACTTGGGATCTTCTGAGATCTTAAGAATGCAAAGAGAATGAATGTCTTTGCACATCACAGAACTTCCCAAGGTTTCCATTTAATTTATAAGCCTGATGATTCTCAAGAAATTGAAGTGTGCACTTACATTGTAAACAAAATACTTCAGATAGAATCGTATGAAGAAAGCAAGAGAGAAATCTTCCTCAAAGGATAAAAAAAAAAGAAAAAGTAAATAAGGAAAGAATCTAGATCCAAACTTACACCTTCCATTTTTTAATCTAGATAGAGGATACTGATAAGTATTTCATGAAACCAACCATTAATGTTGCTATTGCTATCAGTATTACACAAAGATACTTTGATATTACAGAGTATCCCAGATTTTATGAATGACTCTCTGACTCAAGATATACAGATAAATTAAAAACAGGTACTTTACAGTGATTCAGTGAATTCTAGTTACACAAAAAAATGATTTTGAATGAAATTACTACATTTGGACAATGGGTACTTTTTCAATGCCAAATCTAATGGAGAAGGTCGAGAGACTCATCAAGACTAGTCAGAAGAGAAGGTTGTTTTTTCACCATGTTTTTTCTGCCAGCACATCATTTACCATAATTTTGGAAAACTGAATATTTAAGACTTGAAACAGACTATCTGAATATGATTTATTTTCAACAATTCACAAGCAATATGAAACAGGCCAGAAGTCTTATTTTCCCCATTTTTCCTTATGACTGTTTGATTATGGCAGAAATTCAAGGGACAGCTTTCTTACTAAGAAGATTAAGTCAAGGATACTAATCATTTGGCCTGTTCTTTAATGATAGAAACTAACAGTTATGGCCAAGATAAATAATTATATAGCGTAGTCCCTATGGTTACTCGCAAGCCCACATAGAGCTATAACTTGACAGGGTATCAGCTTGAAGACGTCCAAAAAAAACCAATGTGCTGTGGATGGTCTTGTTCAGAAAACACCTTTTCATTCATCTTACAACATGGAAAATAAGAGGAGGTAAGATTACCATCCAACAAGTCGGGTGCTAAGAAATAATTCAAGCAGATGGCATTTATAAAAACAAAACAAAACAAAAAACAACAACAAAAAGGCCCACAACATACAGCCATTAGAAGAAAGAGCAAGCAAATATTGCTGCTTACCAGAATGGCAGAGGATAAATGACACAAAGAACTCTAAAATCTCTGTTTGAGACCAGCATGGTTGTATTACATGTAATCACATCTCTTTTAATCCATGTTATTTATATTACGCATCCCAGGAGGGCCACCAACACAAAAATCACTTCTCCAAGGCTTAAGAAAATTAGGTCATAGAAGATCTTCCTACCTCAGTCTGGAAATGTGAAGATAATGTAGCAAGATCCAGCACCAATGAGTGGAGATGGAGTGATGGTTCCTATTCAGACTGGAAAAAGCTGGTACAAATTCTCCAGATCAGCGCCTGCAACGGAAAGAATATGAAGTACATAAGGAATACTGAAGACTTTGGAATAAAACACCAAAATAACCACAAGTTTGTTCATAGCATAGAGTAAATAATGTATTTTTTTTATTTGTGTTTGGCTCAAATTCACTCGACAGTCCTTATTGTTCTACCTCTCCTGTGACTGCAAGTTGACCTACTGCACATTTATATGATCGGTACATTTTGCAAGAGAGCTGCACTTTCCCGTGCACTTTTCAGTGCACTTCCCAGCTGCCTGGCTTAATATGTGAACAATTGCATCAGCTACACATATGTGGCTTTGCCAATGGAAAACCTACAAGTTTACCTGTACCAAGGCCTTACTCTGACTTGTCTGTCAGCAAAGAGAGAAGTTCTGTGGTCTCATTTTTTTGTTTTAACCACTACAGCTCAGCACTGCTAACAAGCAGGGGAGTAGATGCATACGGAATGAAAACAAATACAATTAAGAGTTAGGAGAAACAACTGGATTCAGGACAAGCCTTCACCTTCCCAAAAGAAAGAACGACTTCCAGTGCACAGTTCAGGCATCTGGAGGGATCGCTGCACAGAAGGTGGGATGTGCTGCTGCAGCCTAAGGCAAGAGACCGCAGGGAGGGGACCTCTCCCATTTCTGTTCTTGTTGCACTCACACCTCTGCGGTTGCTGTGGACTTACGAATGGGAGTTCCAGACACCTGGTTTCCCTCTTCTCAATTTTTTACTCTTCTGTCTACCTTCTACATTTGAATGCATTTTACCATTTTCTTTCTTTCAGAGTCTTGTTTAACCACTTGGACAGCAGGGAGAGAAAGCATGCAGAACTCTAGCATGGGATTGAGACAGAAAGCCAAGCCAGCTGATGTTCGTATCATTATGGGATCGGTCTGCAGCAGAGATTGCAACCTGCCAGCCTGCAAATCCAGGGCAGGAGTGTGCTGATGGTGCTGCCTCTGTCTCACCCTGACTGAAAGCGAGTGGTGCACAGCGGCACAACCATGGGGCATGGATGTGTCTGAGGCACCGCAAGTGAAAAGCGAAGACGGCTCTGATTCAAGGCTTGGGCTAAACATAAACAACAGAAGAAGGAAGCTTTTTGAAATAAAAGATACCTTCAGAAAAATGGAAGTTGTTTCCAAACAATGAAAATGGAAAAGGGCATAAATCTAACAAGTGAAATCAAGTAAAGCCATGATAAGGCAGAGCCAAAACAGATCCTGAAGAACAATTGTTAGAGTTATGAGAGCTAATAAAAACTTTACAAACACAAAAGCAGGAAGCCTGTCAGTCACCCAGAACAGCTGATAGATGATCAAGGCGTAAAGGGAGGAATTAAGAAAGATAAGGACACAGCAGCAAAATTAAATTAATTCTTTGCACCGATGTTCGCTATGGAGGAGGTCAGGAAGGTTCATATACCAGAGTAACAAATCACCAGAAGCAGACAGGACTTCCTCAGGAGTTTTAAAAGAGCTCAAATGTGAAATTGCAGAACTTTCTTTCTTTCTTTCTTTCCTTCTTTCCTTCTGCTTCCTTCCTTCCTGAGAATTGGAAGGTGACAAATCCTTAAAATGAACTTTGGGAGTGATCATGGGAATTATGGACCAGAAAGTCAAATTTTCAGAATGGGCAAAATGGTAGAAAACAGTAAGACAGATCTGAGTTGGTAGCCATGAGTGAACACGGTGTTGTGGGAGGAGTCACAAGGCCAAGGGAAGATTCGTCTGTATAAATCCAAGTTGTCCGACAGAGGCAACAGCCCCTCTCATGCGGGCGATTTGGTCTGATACAGTGGAATCAGATTTTCTAAAAGCTTTGCTAGGACATCCCTCACTAAAGATTCTTAAGGAAACTAAACTGTCACGGAGCACAAGGGATTAATCTTCCTGTGAATTCCTGATAAAAAGATAGGGGAAAAAGGGTACAAACAAAATGTTAGCAAGGGAGGGGAGCAGAAGATTCTGCACTGCTCCAGCATACTCGTAAATAATCCAGAGAGAGGAGGTAGCGAAGTGACACAGAGATAACACAGTTAACACACACAGTTTTTCAGGAAAGTCAAATTTAAAACTATCAAAGAAGAGAAGAGTTCCTCAAAAAACTCACAGAAATCAGTGACGGGGTGATAAAATGCAAGTGCACACCCCTGGCTAAAGAGAAAACTGATTTTAACTAACGGGGAACGCTTTACTTGCTTGAGTAAAGGGCTTGACTTGGGAAAACACTCGATGCTGGCAGCATGTGGACTAGTGGGAGAGGAGAGGTTAAGTTCTAAGTCTGCATATAATTTTTCTGCTCATAGAATAGCATCCTCCATCCTCAGGGAATCCTTAGAGGAAGAGCAGAGAAACAGAAAGCTCAGGCTTCTCATTTTGGCCATATAACAGGATTAATTACTTGGACTTTGGCAGATACTTTGAGGATAGATTCCCCCAGTCTCGACAGTGGTACTGGAGATGAGACAACAGTCCTACTGCTGCTACCAGATTAGTTACAGGAGAATACATTACTCTGTCCTCTGACAGATTAGATGAAAGAAATATTTCTTTTCCTGAAGGCTCTGCCACACATGGGAAAAATCCCCCTCACTTTTGGCAGAATGGGGAGCAAACACCTCCCACCTTTGGGAATTGTCCTCCAAACTGGCTTTTCCTCCCAGCTGGAGGAAATCCCTTTTGCAGTGCTGGGCTGGGCTGCGGTCCTGAGGTTTCTCTGAGCGGAACAGCACTGGTGGACAGTGCTTTGCTCAGGGGCTGGGGGCTTCGCTGCCCCAGCTTGGCAGGAGGCGCACGGCTGCAGCGGCTTCCCACGGCCCACTGGTGATGCCAGGGGGTCCCCCACCTTCGGGGAGACAGGGGGAGAGGGGGCAGGAGCAGAGAACAGTTCTGGCCCCATGCACACAACTGCCTTTTGCAGAAAGAGGGCTCTGGTGGGAGCAGGGCTTTTCCGTACGTGTGGACTTGTCGGCTCCTCTCTTGGGGCTCAGGATGAACGCAGCAACCCCTTTTGCCAGGCTGCGACTGAGTCGGAGCCCTCTTCATCAGCAGCCGCTGTGATTTTACAGCAGAGCACCCCCGTACAGCAAGCGCGGAGCATCTAACAATGCACGCACTGAATTAACCCGGAGGCCTCCTCGCCGGCACAGAAACAAAGCGCGTGGCGAGGGCCGCAGGGAGCGGGCGGTGGTTGCTGGGCACCCTGCCCGCCGCGGGGAGCAATGCGGGCAGCGTCCTCCTGCCTTTGTGCCGGCCGCCGGGCACGGCGCTGAAAGGCGCCTGAACGCGCTTTGTCTTGCTGCGTGCCCACATACTGGGGCTGCTTGTTTTCATCTGATCACAATTAGCACCATGCTAAATGCCACGTGCCCCGCGCTAATTCAGGAGGATGGGCACGTCACACTCTGCCAAGAATTACAACCAGCCACAGATGAGAGCGGGGCATGCCTGCTCTTTCATTAAGCTTTTGTTTCACAAGAGAGGGCTCGAGGACTCTCCTTTTTTGCCAGTAATACCGGTGGAGGCGCTGGAGCGTGCGGAGGCCGTGTGGTTTGGCCTCCAGGATGTGCGTGCACGTGAAAGCGCAGCACACCGGTGGATCGTAACCACTCCCTGGTTCGTGGCGCCTTTCTGGCAAATTAAGAAAACTCTGCCATCTCCAAGATGCTGAAAATCCCGAGATGCATCTGTGCTACACACTGGTGTGCAGAGCTCGGCGTGTGCTGTAAGACCAGAAGAGGGACCGCTGTCCCTCTGCCCGCACCCCGAGCAGAGCGGAGAGCCAGGACTCGGCGTGCAGCTGCGCGTCGCCCCTCGCCCTGCCTCCATAAATTCTTGCAGGGCAGGGGGTTGCCCAGATTGCACTTGTCTGATGGTATGTAACATCGTTTTCAAAACCTGAGATGAAAATGAAGCAAAAATGAGTAGTTTCACTAGTAAAACAGAGCAGTATCTGATGGGCCCTGCTCTCCAGCAGCCAGCCCCCCAGTGCGCAGCTCCCCGCGGAGCCTCCGGCCCGGTGCGCAGGAGCTGGAGGAGCACAGGAGGGAAGGAGCGCCCTAGGGGCACCCTGGGGGCACCTGCTGGCCCCCGCCGGCTGCCAGGGGGACAGCCTGCTCCTGGCCTGCTGCCTTCAGCCACCATTCGAACACTGCTTCCCAGATCAGCATTAGGAACTGTGGAATCCTGAGTAGGGACAAATTGCCGTCCACAAATCTTGGATACTAAGCCAGTGACATTCCCAACATTTTTGGGTGGTGATTCCCACGTTCCTGATGATGGTCAACATCTGCCATAAATGCAACAGTCTGGCTTTCGAAGGACACTTAGCTCTCCTCAAACTGGCCTGTTTTCAATATCCAGATCATTGTAACCTGTGCAGACCATTGCAAAACCTCCGTAGTTCAAACAAATTACATGGAGGATGTTGTGAATTACTGAATTTGTCAGATTAACAGTACAAGAGCAAACAGTTCAAAAAAGACAATGCTTTAATGCAATTTAATGTATTTTCTTAATTGTAGCTTCTTATTATGCTAATTCATAATGAATTATGAACTGTATTAGAAATCATTGGTAAAACAACAATAATATTTAGTAAGCCTAGAGAGTTGTTCTGCTTTTGTTTTTTCTTTAACACTTCATCACTTATGCGGATAGTCATATACTTGGCTAGACCCTTGTCCTCATGTAGCAGACACACAAACATCGAAATACCAACAAGTCTTCTTTCACTCAGCAAATGAAGTCATTTTATTGAGCTCTGGGATTACTTTCTGAGGAGCTACAGAAGGTGTGCAGATCCTCCACATAACCTGCGAGGCATTCCTGCAGGCGGCTGCATGTGCGTGTGCTGCTCTGCTTCCTGCTGTCCTCTCACAAAATGCTCCAAGGAGGAATCAGGATCGCTCCATTCTTTGCTTTGTGACAATGCTGTGGTGGCATGAGAAGAAGATGGACCGACAGACAGTGACTGATGACAGAAGGGAAAGAGACGCTGTCGACACCTCAGGGGGGAAAGGTACCAGTACAGCATTTCAACAGGACATCTAATTACTACAAGGCTGAGAAAGTTGGGGTTACTTGGCCTAGAGAAGAAAAGGCTCCAGGGAGACCTTATTGCATCTATTTAACTATTTAACTAATTTAATATTTAACTAATTTAACTATTGAAAAATAGTTAAAGGGTGCCGACAGGAGAGATGGGCTGGGACTCTATCGTGGAATGCAGTAACAGGACAAGGCGTAATGGTACATTAATAGTTTTAAATTAAAAAGGGGTGGGTTTAGATTAAATATAAGGCAGAAATTCTTCATGATGAGGGTGGTGAGGCCCTGGCCCAGGCTGCCCGGAGAAGCTGTGGATGTCCCATCCCTGGCAGTGCCCAAGGCCAGGCTGGATGGGGCTGGGGGCAGGGGTCCCTGCCCATGGCAGGGGGTGGGACAGGGTGGGCTTTAAGGTCCCTGCCAACCCAAAGCATTCTGTGGTTCTATGATTTTTAATCCTAGTTTTTATCCCTTAGTGTGTATAACTAATGAGGTCTGACCTAGAGAGGGTGGGTTGGGCGTGCATTTGACTCCAAGAACTGGGCATTTGATCTGTAATTGTTTTTCAATGATTGTATCTTTTTCTGTGTTATTGCTTTACATGACTGGGTTTTGTACAATATTGAAAATCAATAAAAATGCATGAAAAAATGTTTTTTCACCCCCTTAAAAGTTAAATGATCTTGTTAGGATTCTGCCACTGCGATTTTAAATCAGTTAGCCTGCACTTTCCTTCCCAAGCTCCAGGACAGCGGCGGATTACCTGCACTCTTCCCAGCTGCAAGAGCCCGCACTGCAGTTTGTTTGAGGATGACCAGAGGGTGCTATGAGACGAGCCCATGTCCCCAGCCCAACCGAGCACAGAGCTGCACGCTTACAGCCTCTTCTGCTTCGAGCAAGCCCAAGGTAATGCTGCCCATGTTACCATCAACGCTTCGGTGTGTAACGATGAACACAGACCAAGGAGAGAAGTTACAGCAGAAGCCTGTGGCAGGAGGAGTCAGTGCTCCTTGCCAGTTTAATGCAGTTCACGTTGCCCAGACTTCCTTCTGCACAGCTTATCAGTACCAGAGAAAGCAAGCACTCTTACAAACGTCACCAAAATTGCTTCTTGTTTCCTTAGTTATACAACGAACCCAAGTAGAATAAAAGTGGAGGGACAATAAAAACAAAACAAACCAACAAACAAAAAAACACCACTCTATACTTTCAAATCCAGATTAGGATTGGGATATAGATGCTACACGAGGTAATGAGGGTGATGAGATGAGAATAGGGCAGCTACTTAGAGAGATTAAGGGATTCACTGCAGTGTAATTGAAAGGACCAATAGCCTCATTGTGACCATTAATAGCTAAAGGAAAAGGAGCCCAATCTGCTGTAGCATTAAGCAGCAAAACCGTCCACAGATAATAGTGTCCAGAGAACGAACGATACAACTGGACAAAAGGCAGGAAACTCGCAGTTACGTGCAACAGTACCGGGTATTGCAATACTGGGTCACACTGACCCTTGACTCTTCCACATTTCTGATTTTGTTTCTCAGTGTAACCTCACCACATTTGGGTACAGAGAGATGTAGAATGACTTTTAGTTTTGGTTAGATGACTGACCATAAAAACTGGACCGTGGAAGAACTGCTACATATTAAATGGAAATATCTTTATTCCTGAAACAAAACTAAGAAAATAATTGGCTTGATTAGAATATTTAGTTTGATGCAATAAAATCTTTAATTTCAGACTGATTGTCAAGAAAAAGGAGAGAAGAGAAGAGAAGAGAAGAGAAGAGAAGAGAAGAGAAGAGAAGAGAAGAGGTTACTTCAAAACAAAACAATTCCAAAAGCTTTTTAAAGAAAAACAGAAAAAACATTTCTGTTTTCCTATTTTTTCTAAAGCATTCTGTTCAACTGTTTGTCAATTTAACACAGTTTTACAAACTACTTAAAACCGTTTATCTTATTTTTTTTCTTGAGAATTATTTCCACGTATTTCCCGGGTCACTGTGTGAGCCTGTGTACCCATGTTTACCTCGGGAGCGGCAATCCGCTTTCCCTGCACATCTGAGGACATCTGTTCCTTTGTGCTAGGTTACAGTAATGGAAACATCACTGGCCATTAGTATTTTACTTATATCTCTAGCATGTATCCAAATTCACGATATGCATTTGATGAAAAACCAGTCCTGGATATATGCAGCAGAGACCCACGTACACGGCCATGCACCGCAGCAGGATTTCGGCCGTGAGCCACCCTGGCTGCTGCCTGCCCACCACCTTGGCACCACACACGCCTCACACATGGGACCCCCTTTCTTCAGACCATTTCCTTGAAGGAGCTTTCTACAGAGCAGTATTAAGTCACAGTGGATTTACAGCATTGCACACACTTTGCCAAAGCCTCATCTGGTATAAACACGCACACGTCTTTTACAGTTAACATAGTTTTGTCACTTTAGTCTACTGATAGATCTGGCTCCATAGCTTGGACTTCTTCAAGAATTAAGGTCTTATATAAACATATAATTTAACTTTACTATAGTATAATACTGATTTTTAAATAACTTTGTAATATGTTTTATAATCTTTTTAAAAGTGCATATTATTGTACTGTCACAGTTTAATTCACCCTCCAACAGCCCAGTCAAAGCAACAGATACGAAGGTAAACACAACCGAGAAGGTACAGAGTGCTAGGTGGCCCCTTTCCCAGGTTTATAACTTGCTTTTCCAAACTGCCAGCTGCTCAGTAGACAAGCCGCACTAATTGTGGGACAATTTATGTATTCTTAAACTAAAATATTTTTCAGTTAAAGCAATGCACAAATTATTTATTCATTTGTATTTGCATTTAAATAGTTGAAAAATGTCCAAATTAACTGCTTTGAAATTTGTTCCAAAATTTCCCCCTAGGCTGTGACCTTGTGAACAAGTTTAATCTTAAAGCAAATTGAAAGAAGGGTTTCTAACTAAAACATTAAATGGTTCTGAATGTGTTTTGCTTCAGAGAATTGACTTATTCTTTTGCGAACTCAGCTAAGCATGCAGTTTGAGGACTAAAGTTTGGTTTGCAAACACGGTTGTTTTACCAAAATCTAGTGTTGACAACTCAAGATTTTATTGGAGAGCTTTAATCTTATGCTATTTGGTGGGTTCCCCAAAGCTCCTGCTTCTGGACTCACCTAATAATGGGACAAGCTCAGCCTTCAGTTTAAAAAATGTTTCTAATTCTCACGGTTGTGGTGAAAAGTATTACATGTTAGGAATCGGATCAGAAATGAAAATAGGAACTACGTCAGTTTGCATAATATGTAAATAATTCTGTCAGATCTGAGGTTTAGGGTGCTCAGCTCGTGGCCATGAAGGTACTATTATTTCATACCACCCCAAACCTTGGGCTGCCTACAGCCTACGTATACATAGACCTACAGCCATTTTTTGCACCCAAGGCCAGATGGCAGTACCTCAAGACACCAAGCTGATGCCTGACCACTGAGATCAAATGCCAAACACCATTTTGTTACGGTTCTTTTGATAAGGTTAACTACATGAAAATGGTTCTTCCTTCTTTCTTTGTCAGGAATGCTGGTTTCTGCAAACATCCAGAAGAGTAATTCGGTACACTTGTCTTTGGAAGGAAAACTGCTGAGAAAGAAGAGAGAAAACACATACACTGCTCTGACATCTCAGCCAGGAGGAACAGGCAAGGACCCAGCAAGGCAAGCGGCTTCCTGACAATCTGCCCTGCTCTGTCTTCCCAACCACCTCCCACGATGAGAGGGAGCTCCTCTGCTCAGTGCAGACTGTGTTCCTTTTAGCAATAAAATGAAGAAAATAGATGAAAAAGCGAACTATTAAGTGTACAGAAGAGGACAAAAGTGAAAAGAGTTCAGCTGTCAAATCTTCCATGGAATAGAAGCATAACTAGAGAAGTAGCCAGGAGATTTATTTTATTTAAAATTTCTTTAAAATTATTAGTAAAATTCAGTACACCTGACTATGTCAAGAGGGGGGTTGGGCTTCCTAATGGAGCAACCAGCTCGACAGCTTACCTACAAGCACTTGCCGTTTGAGTGCTCTTAACTCTGCAGACCTTTGGACGGGGATTTATCTCAGCTTTTTGGCCCCGCACTACTCTGAACCCTTACGAACTGGTTTGTGGCACGCGATGAACAATCGTCCATGTCCTTGCTGAACCTGAGGCCGGAGCTGCTGGCCCAGTAAGGCCCCGCGGCCACGCAGGCCCACGCAGAGCCCTGGTGCCCGGCCACGCCACGGCGCCTCGGCTCGGGGCGCAGTGCAGGAGGGCGGCTGCTGCTGCTGCTGTGCGCTGCCGCTGCACCGAGCACGCACTGCCTCTGCTGCGTGTTACAATGGATCAGTAAATGTGCTGCTGAAACGGAGGTGAAAAGGAGCTGTCGTGCTGTGCACAGTATAATTGCTATTTCTTTTATATTATTAGAAGAGTGTGTGATTCTCTAATAAAATCTTTAGAGAAAACATCCCAAATCCTCCCCCTCCCCAAACACATCAATTTATATAAAACAAAACCAATTTACTAACAAATGCAAAAATACTAAAACAGAGATCTAAAAAAAAACATTAGGCACTTCAGCTACGTGTAAATAAGGATCAGTTTATAAACTGAAGGTAGAAAAACAAATTAAATGCCAATCAAGAATGTCAGAACTGACTGGTAATTTCTATGGCTGACAGGGAGAACGCAAGCAGAGGTCCTGGCCAACCCCTATGGCCAGCACACAGGGGCAGCATTAAAACACTGCCCAAGCCTCCACTGCTACCTCAGCTCCTTCTCATTGCTAGGTCTCTGGGTCAGAGCCCTCCACATAGGGAAATCTCCGCTCCTGCCCCTTCTCCAGGCGTACAGGAAGCACATGCTCAGAACACCTAGGACAGAAAGATTTTGCGGGGGAATGACTGTGAGCTGGGGCAGCGGGTGGGGTAGCAGGGGGAAGCAGCACTCGGAAATAAAGACCTTAAACTCCTCCCAGAGGAAGCCTGCAGCACATGCATAGCTAGAGATAAGGTGACCTCACCTTCTCTCCCCTCACTCGTTCCCAGAGCAGTGCTAAACTAACTACGCTGGCCACCTACCTGCCTGTTTACCCCTCCTCCTCTTTGAAGTCATACATTGTTTTCATTTTAATATTCTCAAATTCTTGTATTTTTTCCATCTGTTACTTCAGCTCCCTGTCCAGCTGCGTGAATTGGCTCTCGGACTGTATATGTCTTTACATCAACAACAGCAGCAGCAGCAGCAGCCAGGGGTATTGCTGTACAAAAGCAGGCACCAAGAGCCAAGATTATGTCTTCAGTATCTCACAGGCTCATGCAGTGCGTATATATCTTCTGTAAATAACCCTCAGTTTTCACATGGATTATTTAGACTTTCTGATGAAACTGCAGAAATGTCAATGCGGAGCATGAGCACCCAATCAGGCAGCAGCTCGCTGACCCCTGCCCTCCTCTTCTTCAGCATGACTGCTATTATCTTCAAGGGGAAAAACCCTCCTTGTCTCTTGTTATACCTTTTTTTATGATCTAGGATTCTGTTAATAATGACTCCGTGTTACATAAAACAGATACATTAATGTCACCAAGTCCCAAAAGTACTGAATCAAGCTGACTCCTTCAGAAAGGAAGAAAGTAATAGATACAAGCAAGGGGAAGCCTTAATAAGAGCGCAGATCCTAAAGACGGGAAGAGCTCCACCAGATCGCTTTCTCGCTCCTATTTGAAATGGGGTATTTAAAGGGACATGCAGCTAAAGAAGATCAGAGTCTTGGCAAGGTAACTGTGAACACACCATCAAAGTGAGCAAATCAAACGTGATTCTAGGTGGTGCTGTAAAGGGATGTTCACCCTATTAAACTTGCATCCCAGTTGCTAATGGGGCAGGGAGCTGGAGAGGCTGGGCAGCCCCGCAACCTGGCCCTCACCTTTCATCTCAGGAATAAAAGTGCTGGCTCAGACCAACGTCTCTGGAGAAATAAGTTGCCTGGACCTGGTTTAGTGGAAAAGTAGCCACCTCTTTGACCTATGCATATGGCTGAGACTGTTATTCCTCCTGTACAGCTGGAGCAGATGTGACAATTAAAAGCAACAGCCAGACATTGTTAGTGCCAGACAAATATTAAAAAAGAACAATAATCTCTAATCAGAGGTATGAAGATATTTAGTGGCAGAGCTATTAATATCTGAGAGCTTCAGATCTTGAAAAGAAAACCCAGGACAGCCTGGTAAAGGCCATCTGCTATAGAATATAATGCAGAACAGTGCTGTGATCAGAAGGAAACATTGGCAGCGCTCACCCAGATACACAGTACACATCCGAGCATCAAAAGAACTGTGAATTATATCCAGGGAACATGAAAATGGATTAACAAATTTGTAAGTACTCTCTCAAGTATTTGAAAGAAAGAAAAACAACACGAGAAACTATCAGATCTGTTGAATCCTATTTGGCCAGGCATCAGGACTTTTTCCACCAGCTATAGGCGTAGCAGCCATTTTTTCCCGCACCTTGTTAAATCTGGGAAAAGGTAAGATCTTAAGGCCAAGATGGGGTGCATAAAGAGATGCAACATCTTTACACTAGCTTATAGAGGGAGGGTTGAATATGACCCAGTGAAAACCTAGGAGAAAAAGAGGGGCCTTATGGAGCCACAGCTTGGTGCTCCAGCAGCTCTGGAACAACAACCAACCACTTGCCTGCTCCCATCACTGCCCTCCAGCTGCGGTTTATTGAGTTTTCACTGTTTGTAAGATTATGGCATAATTCTCCAAGGTTACATACCCTATATGCTGGCAGCAGCAAAAAAAAAAAAAAAAAAAAAAAAAAAAAAAAAAACACGATACCCTAATAATTTTTACAAAGTCAGCATTTCACCATGAAGCTGGTTGAAAGAACATCTGCCATCTCCTGATCGGAAACCCGGAACTGCTGATGGCATCTGCTCATTTCACTTCTTCTCATCGCCCCCTGAGACATACGATCATCCCATTGTGTTCATCACCCCTGCCAAACAGGTATGTCGGTCCTGTTTAGCTGTTTGCTGCCAGGATACAACGCATGCCCATGCTCATTTGTTTTCCAAGGTAATTTTGCACCAACACTGAGTGGTACATGAACACGGCACTGACAAAGTTAGCAGACACTGGCTGTGCAGAACAAACCAGTGCGGACAAAACTTTCAGGAAGGAGTCACCAGCTGGATGTGCTCATTTTTGAACTGTTTTTAACATTTTCAGATATGGAGCCCTTGGTAGCCTCCCACCTCTCACTCAGGGTCGGTGTGGAGCATGTTTAGAATTAGTAGCATCTCCTGCTAAATCCACGTGGGTCAGAACACAGCAGTGCTGCTTAAAAACTAGATGGGCGTGCTACTGATCTGACAGACAGCTGAGAGGCTTGAAAATGCTGACTGCCCTCTGTAAAGCTAGAAGGGATAGGAAATCTATTATTAATGGCAGAAGAGGGGGTGAAATCGGGGCAGGGAACTAACATTAGCCATGATTAGTGCAATTTCTAGAAAAACTCAGGAGTTACCTCATGGACATGTGCAACAAACAGGGAAAGTCTAAAGTAAAGGTAAAGGTTCAAGCCATAGAATTTTGTGTTCTTCTTTCACCTGGCCTGTTGAGCCTGGAGACCACAACATGTTGCTGTCTTTGTTGGTAAGGAAGAAGTTCCCATAAGCAACAGTCTCTGTCCATAGCGGGTGAGCTGATAGCCTTGTAAAGCAAGTAACACACAAAACATGGGAATGCTGAGTAAGAGAGCTGAAAAAAGGGCAACTGAGAAAGCAGAAGGTTACTCCTTTGGAAACCTTCTTCAGGCTCCATCAATACATCAACTTCTACTGGTTCTGTACTGAAACAGAAAATACCGCTCACAATAGACAGAGCTCGTGGAACAACCCTGTAGCAGTGTTCAAATGCCATTTAGTCTCATCTGTACAAACAAATCCAAATTCAGCTCCCCTGACAGAGATCCTCCAGAGCATTAGATCTATTAAAATTTGTATTTTGCAATTACTTCAGTTTGCTTTGCTTCTTTTCTAGGTTTTATTCTAAATTACATGGATAGAAGATCAAGCTTCATTTATGAAACCTGTTTTTCTGGGTTGTGCCACTGTTAGAACAGATTTTAAATCATGGATACAATCATCATTGTTTTGATTGACAGGTTCACCTTAGACCAAGCTCTGCACATTTAGCAGAGCAAAATCTGACTTCATGTACTAATTTCTATTTTAATGTAAATAAAGTGCATGACACATTAGCCAGTTTTCTTAATTTTCTACTGTAAGATTCTCAGACAGTGATAATGTTTGTGTTTACACAGAATAATATCATCCAGCAGCTACCACCAATTCCTTCCATGTCTTTGGGTGACAAAGTTAACATTTCTGTGTTTCTGTTCCTAACTTATAAAATGGACATACCAATTTTGATCTCAGAAGCAGCAAAAGAATTTGTGAACAACCCAAAGTATAATGTAAATGCTAGGCACAATTGTTTTAAGTGCTAAATATCTCACAAGAATGGCAGATAGGAGTAAGACAGCAATGAGACTGCAATTCTGTTTTTTTTTTTTTTCCTTCTCTTTATTGTATAGACAATGCTAGCCCTCAAAATATGCTAGGTATCTTCCAGATCAGAAGAAAATGTGATCCCTACTCTGAGAGTGCCTAATCTAAAAAGTCAAAGATGAAAAGAGGGAAAGCAACTCAGGATACAAAGGAATCTATGTAGTGACAGGTCCTAGCTTGTTATTTTAATTAAAAATATGCAAAATCCTTCTTTTTGCCTCTTTCAGCCCTCTCATACAAGCCCTAAGCTTCAATCCCAGTGTCTGCATTGCTGTCCCTAATCATCCCAGGCTCCCTCCGCATAAAGGAGCCCTTCAGACAGGCGAAGTGCAGGGACAGGGTGCGTGGCAGTGTGGGCAGCGCCACAACCAGCACAGGCTGCAAACCCCACTGCGACTGCAGCGAGCCACGAACGCCCTGCACCAGGGCTGCTGCAAACCAGGGCTTCTGGGGCCCTGCAGCCACCGATGGGCAAACTGAAGGGAAGCCCGCGATGCCAGATACCCCCTCACCTACACAGGCACACCTGTACGGTGACAAACACACACACTGCGTTAACGGTCTCCGTTGTAGGAGCTCCCTGCCACATCCTCAGATGGGCCATAGAATCCTCTGAGCCCAACACTTAAATACACTACTTTACTAATGATTACGGTGTAAGCGGGAAGTGTTGTGCCAGTTTATGCTTCCTGAATGCATTTTCAGGGCTGGGGATCCCACCTGCCTGACTCTGTGGGGCTGGGGATCCCACCTGCCCCTTCCCGATGCCATTTTGCCCGTCCTGCTGGCTCGCCCCGACTCTGAAGACGACCTCCTCCTGGCCAGCACAGCTGACTGGGCTGCTCTGTGGCTGCCCTCGGGCCCAGCGGATATTCGTGCAGATGTCTGACAAGCGGTGAACGCAGCCGAGGTTTAGAGAGAGACAGAAATCAATACCGCCGCTTCCACCAGCCACGCTGAGGGATTAGCCGTCCCAAGGAAAAGCACAGACGGCTGAACGGGGAAATCATGACTCTGAATAACACAAGAGGTTTATGAAGCTGGAAGGCCGCCTCTGGCCTCACTACCCTCCACCTGGCCTGGACAAACAGCGGGCAGTGGAGGCAGGCCTGGAGCGCGTCCTCCTGCGCTGCGTCGGGGCAGGCCTGGGAGCGGGGCCTGGCCCTCACAGGGAGCACCGCACGGCCACTGCGGCTCCCCGGGTGTTGGCCTTGGCCGCCGGCAGCTGGGGGACAAATATCAGCTCTGGAGCTTGAATGGGAGCAACCCAACAACAGCAAATGCTAGAAAAGGCAGGCGACGTGGATGAGAGGTGATGTGGAGGAGCTGAATCCTCCAAAGCTGAGCCAGATTTGTCACAGAGTGGAAGGAGAGGAGAAGACCTCTAGGCTGGTGCTGTCACCAGAAGAGGCCCCACAGATCTCTAGTAATGAAAGAGATGCTGGATCCTGTGCCACTGCTAACAAATGCCTCTGCTTTAAATATCCAAATCCTCTTTGATCTGGGAGCACTTCAAGAAACATCCATTTTTGTTGGTAGACACATGGGTAGGACAAGCAAGCTCATTGATTTTAGCTTAGCTAACCTCATAAAACTTTTGGCAGTTTTAAAAACTTGTTGCTCCCTCTTGCTCTCACCTTTGGTGTTTTGGCTGCTGTATTTGGAGCTCCCAAAAGCTCCAGACGAGCATACTTTGTCTTTAAATTGTCATAGGTGAGAAAATAGGGACTACAGACGAGAGAAAGGGGGAAGCAATGTTCAGAGAGACTTCAAGCTTTAATGAGGCATCGGTAATATATTCGCATAGCTTGAGAGAGCTCTTTAATGACCTCTGAAGTTTTTAACATTTCTGAAGTTTACAGCCCAGCATAAGGTTGCTAGGAATATGGAGTGAATATATTCTCTCAAACTCGTTCCTCGAGCCCCACACAATCACAAAGTCACAGTTTGCTTAACTGCCCAGGAAGCAACATTGATTGTCCGTGGAACTTGCAATGTCATTCTGTGAAAGCAAATGAATTCTTTACAATCCAAATTTCACCCACAGTGAGAGAAGAGCAGTGAGACAACAGAGGTGTAGAACAGCAGACAAAGTTCAAATAATACGTAGAAAAATGCCTCCAGGTAATTCTAGGTCACAAGCCTCTATAAAGGACTATTTCTTTTTTTATTTAGCTTTATGATTTTTCTCAAGTGAGTTAACACAGGAGGAAAAAAGGTGTCAACACTTCTCAACATAGCAGCTGAACTGATACAGCACAGTAGACAATTAGCAAGATGCCCACTTATACACATCTTTCTTAAAATAAGCCTCATTTATGACCCGAACACTTGTATTATTTCATTTCCCACAACTATTGATACTTGTTAATCCTGATACATCCAACAACTAAAACTGAGGTGGAACCACATGCTGCCAAAGATGCTTGCAGAACTTCCTCTGGATATCAGAATGCTCTCTGAATCATTAAATACTAAAATTTACCTCCCATAACTGACATTCAGATCCGTGACCTACAGAGGTCTGCACCTTGTGGTCTGGTCATGCAGGACTGCTCAAGAATGAGCTCTGAACTTCAGCTCGACTCCTCAGAGCTGCTTCAGATTTGCCTCATTTTAGAAAACTCCAGTAATTCTGAGTGTGCTAAACAGTTATTTGCAGAAAAGGACATAACAGCAGACAGGGGGAGAAGGGAGTCAGGAACAACCCTGCCCGGCCTGTGACTGCAAAGGTGACCCATGAGCTAGGTGACTGTCTTGTGTGGTGCCTGACTTGCACAGCCAAACACACGTGCGTACTGTATGCCAGATACATGGGAGGCTGATTCACAGGAACTTTGCCCCAGAATCTGCGGCAGATGTGGTGCTCTCAGCTCACCATCGCCACGTGGTCCCTTTGCTCGCAGCCCAGCGGCACGGTGGCACAGCAGTATTTTCATCTGGCTGCTGGACAGCCTGACAGACGCCTGCTCAGGCCTGCAGGGCTGCAAGTGAGGCAGCCTCTTCCTTCTCTACCGTGGACAAAAGTGAGGTCGAAATGGTCTGCCTTAGTCTCAGCACATTATTGCAAGCTCCGATCAGTCTCCAGCACAGGGAGTGCATCATTCCCCCATGAGACCATCAATCTCACCCTACGCCACCCCCACCACTCCTTCTCCTGCATTAACCTAAAATATGAGAGCACGCGTTTGCCCCCAGTGCCTCTGCTCCCAGAAAGCACCCCGTCCCCTCCCTGCAGCGCTCCTTATCTAAGGCAGCGTGTCACTGCAATTTTATGGTCAACATTACAGGCTCAAGCCCTCCTTTGCGCCAATCACACCGTGCCGCATCCGTTAGGAGAGCAGCCAGGCTTCCCGCAAGGAGCTGCCTCCTGCACTGCGCTGCGTGACCCCCTCCACCGGCAGCCGCCATAAATCTGCCTTACCTGATGGGAGATGGGCTTTTTAGGATCTCTCAGGGTGCTTTGAGGTAGCACTTCTATGAACTCCGTGCCACAATAAATAATGCTACCTGCAATATGTCTTTGGGAACGTGTCAGCAGCGGCTGTCCTGCCATGAATTTTTATTCTTTCGCCGTCTGGAAGATAGATTCCAGATACAGCATTTCCCCGCACTTAGTGTCAAATCTCTTTACCCCTTTGCCCCGGCAGAATGACAGGGACCACAAATAAAATAAAATAATAAAAAAGAAGCATAGGAAAAATGGCCTGAGAGCAGAGGGAAGGCACTAAACTCACCTCTCTCTGCAGCTGAGCAGCTTCAGAGATGACAGCAGTGACTACAGGCAGGGGCAATTTCGAGTAGGTAGACAGCAATTTTTGTATACTACAGATAAGATTTCTTCACAAGGATTCTACACAAAGGAGGGTAAAGATACAATTGCTATAAACAGCATAATGCACATAGACCAGGAAGACATGGGAACGTGGCTATGCGTACCATCCAAAACGGCTGTGCCACAGATGGAGAAATAAAACACTGACCTCAATAAAGGAAGGCATTTTTAAATTAAAAAAAAAAAAAGGGCCAGATAGAAAGACTAATGAAATGACATAAATGTTTTTGCATTTTGCATTGCAGATTTGATATCAAGGTTAGAGAGTGAAAGGAAGGATGTTGTGACAAATACCAACAGGAATCCCATGCAAAAAGAAATTGCTCTTGGCATGAGAATCTTGTATCGTTCATTTGGGTTGCTGAAAAATAAAGCGCAGTACGTGCCAGGGGGGGATACTGGGGCCAACAGTGTTTACCATCTTCATCAGTGACCTGGACACTGCACCAACAGTGCACACCTTGAGCAAGTCTCTGTAGGAGACACAAATCTGTGAGGAGCTGCTGACGCACCAGAGGCTTCTGCTGCCATTCAGAGGGACCTCACACGGGCCAGCAGGAATCTGTAAGCTCAACAAAGGGAAAAGCCAAGTCCTGCACCTGGGGAGGCACAACCTGGTGCACCAGGACACGGCAGGGGCTGACCTGCTGGAAGGCAGCTCAGCAGAAAAGGGCCTGGGCTTCCTGGAGGACACCACGTTGAACACGAGCCAGCAACGTGCCTTCGTGGCAAAGGAGGCCGGCAGCATCCTGGGCTGCATCGGGAGGAACATTGCCAGCAGGCTGCGGGGGGGGATCCTTCCCCTCTGCTCGGCACTGGTGAGGCCACACCTGGAGCACTGGGTCCAGTGCTGGGCTCCCCAGTACAGGGGGGAGATGGCTGTACTGGCTGGACGAGGCAGGGATGCCTTCCAGCCTCAGGGGACTGAGTGTGACTCTGGGACCTGTGTGAGCAATCCAGGATTTACTTTCTGGTTGCCACATACAAGCAGTTGAGTAAACCACCGTAAAGATTACAAAATACTTTTAAAAACTCAGTCAGGAAAAATATTATTAGTTGTACAATTCAGTTGGGAATATGAGAAATATCTGCTCAAACAACAGTATTTAGCAGCCACAAAAACTCTATAAAAAGATAAACGCTTCCAGCGAGGTAGAAGACCACAGTGCACCCCCAAGGTTTTTTTTTCCTGTCAGTTTCCCTCTTCTAGCTCAGTGCCTAAAAACAAAACAATGCCTCTTTTCCTCTTCTGAATACAGTCTGGGCAGTAGTGCAATCTTATCTGAAATTACAGACTTTTTTTTTACTTTCTTCCTTTACTCTGACATAAGTACCAAGTTTCACATACCTTGCATTTAAAAGATATTAGGACAAGCTCTCCACTATCCTCACATTAATATGCACGTGGCAGCTATAACATATAAGATGTTAAAGACACCACTGTTCTACCGTTAATACACCATTGTCCATTCTTCAAGCGAAGTCAGAACATGCTGATGCCATGGGAAATGGCAGGATGTCTGTATCTTCAGGATATCTGTTCCCCAATTCACATCAAAAATGACAACACTGCAGTTAGAATACAACTACACGGTTGCCTTAATGTCTGTCCTCTTCCCATTTCCACCTTCGAAATTGAACTTTTAAACACTGGAATGGAGACCCTGTTAAATATATATTACTGAGCAACAGCAATACAAAACAAGCAACCCCAGATCTTTCATTCCCCAAAGATGTTGAGCAACTGCTATTGCCACACAGCAGAGTTAGTGGAGGAGATTTACAAGGTCATTGACAAATGCAAGTATTGATTGAGTATTAAAGTGTCTCGTGATTAATACAGCCTTCGAAGTAATTAGTGCAGAAGATCTCTTATATCTCACCATGTTTAAATAATGTATCTGTGAACATGCAGGCCCCCTGTCAATCACTCTGACTGAGGCCAAACATCATATCACCTGATAACTCATTTGGAAACTGGGCTTCCTGCCTGCTGAATATCTTTCAAAAACAGCAACTCTTCCCTAATTGCCTGGGGTGACCTATATTTAGAGTCTTGCAGTTCACTGGGGGGTAGACAGGGAGACAAGAGCTAGAAAAAACGATAAAGCATGCTATTCCTACAGTGGTAATAAAAACCCATGAGAAACATCAGAGGCACTGAACAGAACTGGCTGAGGGACCTCTAGCAGGAACATGCAAATGGCATTTGTTCAACCCCGATACATTATTCCCATATCTGATAAAGCCATACAAGTCTCTTCCACTTGCACTTAGGTAAGAATCTAGATTTTTAAACTTTTTTCATATACTAGTCAATGTTAAAACTGGCAATCACGGAATTGCATTTTTTTTTTTTAAATTCAAATAAATATGTAAGCCAAGATGGCCACAATTTCTCCCAGGTCTCCTAAGTTTTACATGGGGGAAAAAGTGTTCAACTAATACTATTCAAGCTATTTCTGCATCTGGATCCCAGTTTTCTATGATCAGAATAACAGAAAACAGGGCTGAAAAGGACCTCGGAAAGTCACTAAATTGATCTTTCTACCCACAGGCAGAATCAATTACACCTAAACAACCTGGCATTCTGGCATCCTAGACTGAAAGGATGGGTCACGTTAATCTAACAGCAAACTGGTTGTAAGCTCTTGATCAATCTGCAGTCATTTGCATCCTCACTAATTTTCCCACTTCCTGGTGCTTGGGACCAAGAGGGTCATAGCAAAATCTAACTGGTCTTAAGGTACAGAAGTGCAGGAATAAGAACAACTTAAAGTCTAAAGAAAACCACTCCCCAAACAGAAAATATTCAGGATAAAATAGATAATGGGAAAAAAAAAAAAGGGTGGGGTGGGGTTGGAGGGAGGTATCTGCAGTGTGGAGGAGGTCTAGAAGCATCAAGAGAAGGAGGCCAAAGACAAGGAATATGGACAACTAAAATCCCAGAAGCTTAAGTTTTGGAAACATTATTGCTCAATTATTTCCCATTTTTTTGCAGCTATTTAAAGGATTCTTATTTTTTTGTTATTATATACCAAAGCATAGTACTTCTCAGATAAAAAATATGTCCCAAAGAATGTGCTGAGAGGAGGCTTATAAAAAGACCTAAAAAAGTCATTCTGCTCCTCTACGCGTGCTCAGTGACATTAAAAAGCCACTATATTAGGAAGCTCGTGTTCCTCATATCAAACACTCAGGCAAAATGTGGGGCTCTACATTCTATACTTAAACTATTTGAGCCCCTCTTGGTTAGTCCTTGAAGTAACTTCTGCAGAGGGAGAAACTTCAGCTGATGCTGAGGACTCTCAGCCTAGGCCTGGCAGTCTGGCTCCACTCCTGGTCCCCAGCAGAATGGCCTAAATCCGATTTGAAACGAGGACACAATCAACTACGGGAAGATCAGGCTGTCAGCAGTAACTAGAACTGTGTGAGGGTTTTTCTGGAGCAAGCCGGCATTTATCGGTCACCAAAATCTCGGAGGCGAATGCTCTGCAGTAAGTGCCACTTCAGCAAAATAAGCGGCTTTACACCTTCTGGTTTCTTTCTGGAGTCCACGAAGAACCAGGTACTCGTCTAATGTCTTCTTAATCTCTTTCCTACCATTTTCTTTAAACAATTGTAATCAAAGGGTTTCTCTGAAGCCCTCTTAGAGATCGTTAAACATTTACTGGTTATTGGGTAGATAAGGCTCTGGGAAACACTTTCCTTCAAACTCATTCGTGTCTGAACTGCTGTAATTCCGGCTTAGAAAAAGCAAAGAGCTGACCTGCAGCCCCACTACCCGTCTCGTTCTCTCTTACACTTTCCTCTGACACAGAATAAAACCAACAAATATCTGGCGCGAAACTAACAAATATTTGGGCGTTCTGCAAGCACTGCATGTTGCTTACTGGTCGGCATCAGCGGGGTGCACAGCTGCCAGCCTGAGCCTTTCTGGGTTTGAGGAGATTGGCAACCACAGCAACAACGTACTTCTGGAGAAGCCACAGCCCTCGCTTCCTACTTCCCAGCTTAACTTTCAAGGGTTAAAAGATACAACATATGAAAGTTAATCACTCTTATACATAATCAAATCACAGCAATTCCTAAATTAATTTACAGAGGGGAAAAAGAAAGGAAAAATCCTTGCTTCATAATGTTTCAGATTGAACTGGAGGACAATGAAAGAAATCCAAGCCCAGGAATTGTGGCTTTTGCTTTAGACAAAGCAGTAGAAATACTCCCCTGCCTTTAGCATTAATCTCATTTTCTTTCGCCTTGCACCTGCTAATGTTACATATCTCATACATTCCCTCTTCCTTCCCCTCTTACAAGTTTATTTATTATGACTATTTTACCAGCTATTGGTTCAACACACTCTACTCAAATATTCATCATTTAGTTCTCTGGCTAAACCGTATTTAATCAGCACAGGAGAGAAAATAGCATAATTATAGATGCCGGATGCCATTACACTCAGAAGAAATTAAACCTTGTCTTAAGCTGTCCAGTGGTGCCTCTGATGAAAACAAGCAGACTGCATTGCTGGGGAGGTTACCGAGGGATTAGCGGCCACCTAGGGCCAAGCGTACCTGCTAGGATCTCCAAATCCAAGAAATAGGGAGTGGTGGAAAGGCACAGAGGGAGAAAGAGAGGAGCAACTACGGATAAACAGAGAACACCAGAATTTGTCACACTGAAGCTAGTAAATTCGTCTTTTCTGAGAGTATGATAAACAAAACTGCTACATTAATTATAGGGCAAAAAAACAAGGTTGCTACACAGAGATGTAGTGGTTGTAAATAAATCTTGTCCACAGGACCTTCTCCTGAAGAGTACAGACAAAGATAACGCATGTTTTATTTCTGGCCTTAGGATGATGCTCACTTTAGCAGATGCTGAATTCTTCAGAGCAGCAGCTATGCTTTCTTGGTGGATCGGCCTGTTTAGCACAGCAGCACTGAGCTCCCCAGACTACAAATTAACATTTCAGCACCAAAATGGAGGGAAGAGAGGACATCCTGATGAATTACCAGCCCACGGGTAGCGCCAATTCTACTTTGTGCCAATTATAGTACTTCTGTGTAACAAGGTTCTTTAAGGCTAAATAATTCTATTTTAGTAATACTAATGGACAAATTCTTTACTGATCGATAAAGTCCAAAAAGTTATTACAATAACAAAAATGCAAATAGATTCTTCAAGTTGCCCAAAGCAAGAGGTGGGGTAGTCTCCTCCAGTTGGCACTGCACCACTTAAAACTCGACATTACCCCTGTATAAAGTATCCCAGCTTATCCAGGTTATGGCATAAAATGCTACAGGAAACATTTCACCTGAAGACATTTCTTATTCATCACTTGACATCAGTGCTCAGAAACACTATGACTCCCAGCTTCAGAAAGAACAATGGCCAGAAAGGCTGAGTGTTGTATTTTATTTATTATTTATTTTTTGCTAATAATACATCTGAGGTTTAGATAAGTAACTAAGAGGAAGGAGAGCTCCTTCTAGTCCATCCTGCTGCCGACAATTAAGAAACCTCAAAGTAATTTTTGAAAATGTCAGCGTCTCATTTAGCAAACGGATAAATAATGAATGAAGCATAATCACTGTCCTGTGCTGGTGGTACAGCTTCGCGGTGTCATTAGTAAACTAACGGTATAATATCTTCGTGTCACAGTTTAATTATATCTTGTAATTAGTTTCAGCAATGGATTGCACAGAGTCAGGCCCCCTGAGCTAAACAAAAGGTAATAGAACTTTCAGAGTCCTCGCATAAATCAATTATGAAAGTGTCCTGTGTTATTTGAGGCTTGTTTGCTGTAATTTTATGCACAAAGAAGAAATGATCCCTGCTGCCTATGGAGGGCGATTCACCTTACCAATTGCCTGCCTAAATGAGCACGAGTACTACAGGAGCATGAGCCCGTCCTGCGCTGCACATCTATCAATGCACGCTCATCTAGGAAGGGCTGCTACACACGGAGAGAGCGGTATGAGCAGCGTATAAAAAATTAACTTTGTCTGGGTATGAACACCACAACTACAGGAATCCTGATGCAGAAAGAGTCAGCTGGTACTATGATTTTTTTAGCACTGAAGTTGTGCAATTCATAGGTAATGCTCATGTAATCCTCTGCATCCAAAACTGCATGCTGTTGCATTTCTGTTCACTGTCCTGGGAGGAGCACGTCACCGTCCAAACCACACCGACACCTGCCTTTTCCCTCTCCTGCGTGTTCAGCGTGGGCAAATACCATCCCACCTTGCGTGGCATTTGGTACCTGGTTTTTATCAACACTTTGAGACAAGCCACCAGCAGTGTCCCTGGCCCAGTGGCTGCCTTGTAGGAAGGCCTGTGGTTAGTCCCCTCTCCTGCTCCATTCCTGATACCGCTCATCTGCTGTCTCATGAATGAGAGCGGGACCACGCTGGGATCAGACCGTACAGACTGGAGGGACCACCGAGGTGCTGTGACTGCAGCATGCAGCAGCAGACCAAAACCTCTGCTGCCATCCTGCAGACTGCTGCTTCAGCTCAGGACATTCTACACAAGACGCGCTTTTCTTAAGAGCTCTTTATGCCGCACCGGGAGTGTGTGCGTATATAAACCACAGATAAAAAATATATGTACCTGTAAAGTGGCTGTGAATGATCTCCACTATCCCAGCCTATAACTTCTCACATAGTTTCAGGGAAAAAGAGTTGCATTACTGGAATTAAATGTATAAAATAATGTTTCACAGTTCAGGCTTAATAGCTGCATTTTATTTGCATTTTTTTCCACAATCTTCTTAAGAGTACTATGTATTCTACTGCCATTTGTCTACGTACCGATGCACACGCATGGCTCGCGCTGCTCTGGTGTCTAAATGCCTGAATCATTTTTCTTTTCATGTCCCTCCTCTGCCCCCACTGCTTGGTTTCGGAAGCTGCCTACGTTCTGTGGGATGGAGAAGGAGGAAAAAAAAATAAAATAAAATCAAACCTCTCCACGTGTCTAATTTTGGCCTACCGAGATCTCCAAAAGCAAAAAAGGCTCAAAGCAGAAGCAAAGGGCTGTCCACAGGTCACCCAATCCATGTCGGAGTGTCTGGGATCCCTACTGCGGGCAGCAGAGGAGAAGTGTGGAGAAGAGTCTGAAAGGTGCCAAGACATGTAATCGTCTCAGTTCTGATCAAGCTGCAAAACACGCCGGGGTCCTGGTTCAAAGCCCTCATCAAGTCTGCCTTGAAAGTGAATCTAGTGGCATGCTGGCCTTTCTGTTTATACAACAACTTACAGGTTTAAATGAAAAGCTGCTTGATAAAGCAGCCTGAATCCTCCCATTGTGAGCCCTTCAGCAAATTTAACAAAAGAAAAAGCACCGACTAGAAAAAAGGGAAAAAAAAGTCCACTCCTCGGAGTGGTGCTGCAATCCGGCTGGTTGCCATGGAGACGTGATGACTTGTTCACATGGCAACATACCTTAGGTCCACTATTAAAATGATGAGAGCGAGCTGGGCTGCACTAAGGATAGCAGCCTGGCTGCTCGCACTTGCCTTGCTCTGCGGCACGAGCTGGGACAGGCGCGGGACGGCGGCGGGGAGAGGGGAGCGAAGCTGAAGATGGGAGTTCTGGTGGGGGGTGGAAGAATAAGGGGGATGACCTGAGCCTCTATCCGAGATGAATGACAGCTACACGGATGATAAACTCAGTTTTGTTTTGCTATAACATTTGCCTTCGTAAGCTGAAGGATGTTTTCAATACATTAGCCACATGCTCCAGAGGGCACTGAACTCTTTGAGCAGTGACCTCTAGAAAGCACTGGCAAGAAAGTACGTGGGGGAAGAAGGGGGGAATCACTGGAGAACCTATCAAAACAAAACTAATTGTGTTTAAAGTAAAACTTTAAAAAATAGCTGCTACAGCAGTGAAATGCAATCATGTAATTTGTCATTTTCATTAAAATCCCAAACAACTAGCAAGTGGTAAATTGTGCAACATCTATTGAGTCAGAATGAATACCCAAGATTGCAAAAAATGTACCATCGCTGCAATATTATTGGTATGTTTTCTGCAATTTAACGGATTTAAATACCATCTTCTGACAGCACACAAAATTGTGATACTGTTGAGGAACTCATCATCCAGTTGTCCCTCACATGGATGAGGGACAGGGTGACTCTCCCGTTTATGAAGCACATACATTACACAACAGACAAGAGAAAGTCTCTTAAAACACAAAACTTCAGAAAAAAATACCTTAAATACAGATTCTATTTTAATTTTGCTGGTTAATTTTATTACTAGTATCTTTCCTGCCTGCCAATTTTAATACAAATTTTTAGCTTAAAATCATAGTTAGATAATATAGTGATTTGGAATACCAGCAATTTGAAGATGCCAAGCACAATCTGCTGATGTTTGCTTAACTATTTTATCGCTGAATAGCTAACAAAACCCACAATGGCCAGAACACATGTATGCAGAAGCACTACTTTTGTCCTGTTCCTGCCTGTAGCTACAGCCTTAGCATGTTGCCTTCACCTGTTTGCAACTCTTTTCTGTCTTCTCCAGATCTCTAAAATTTGCAGATGGCTTCTGGGCTGATCCCGCATCCCTTGTTCTCAAGCACTGCCCACAACACCAATGTGTTGCCAGGCTTGGCCCTCTCTGAGCCAGGATGGCAATAAGACTTACTGCAGTCTTGCTGCTGTGCTGGTCAGTGCTCAGTACAGGACTTCGGAAGCCCCGCTGCAAGCTCCTGGCATGGGGAGCATGAAGGCCCCATGACTTAACAGATGTCACAGCAGAGGATGACTGCTTTCATCTTTATTACTGATGAAACAATAGATTTGTCCCACTCCCCGAAACACACTAAACGATCACTGCCTCGTAAGGATGGTAAATTGTACATGGGAAAAAAAGGAAAAGAAACACTCTGGTGTCTATCAAGCTATCATGACAGCCGCACTCATGTTTCCTCCTGAGGACCAAAATAACTACAAAGTGCATGAAATCATTAAGCACAGGAAAATCCCAGAGCTAGGCTTGGACTAAAACTCATGATTTCCCAACCAAGAGGCATCAAAGAACAATCCCTCGTAGTTCATTTGCTGTTTCCCTTTGCTCTGCACATACCTGTATCAGTGAGGTTTGCGTCTGCTCGGTAAGCACAAAGCATGAACCGCCTATACCCCTTCTGACCGCAGAGAGGTTTCCCTGCCTGTCCTGGGCTGCACGGCAAACACTTGTGGGGCAGGCAGGAGGGAGGATGGCAGCTGGGGAGCCCAAGTGGGAACAAAAAAGCCTTTCAAGTTCATCTGTACATTTGCACAGCCACATCTGCACATTGCCAGTTTGTAGCAGCTTTTCCAAACAAATAAATACTGTATTTTGCATGAGTCAGTATGACAGTCTCTGCAGGAACAATGGTGGTGAGGTGCTGCTTTGGTAGGAGGGTGTCAATCTAACTTCCCATGGTGGAGATGAGGCCACATTTTTATTCATAACACTACCCAGTCGGTAAACTAAACAGTTCACGTGGACTTAGAACTTTTCATAGCGATGCAATGCTCTAATCAGACCTGTCATCTGGTGTCCAGCACAGCCAGGCATAGAGCAGGAGCTAAGGCTGTATCTGACCAGAAAAATCTAAAACCAAGGAATAGGCTTCACTTTTCCATTTTTTAAAGACTGATACATAACTGTAGGAAATACATCTGTAGTATTTTCTTCAGTTGATATAATATGTAGACTTTCAAAGCGGGCACAGAAAGCCTTCTGTAATGCTCCTCTTTTCTCACCTTCTCCTGCTCCGTCCCCAGCATATTCAGAGGTGATGTGCTAGTTACCATCTTCCAATGGTTCAGCACACACCTACCTAATCCCTCCTTTAAAACAGTTGCTTCTATAAATCGCAATATTAGTATTAAAAAAAAATCAATGCCTATGAAGACCAGAGAAATGGGATCAAGTTCAGTGATGATATGATTTCTAAAGTTTTAATGATAAATCTTATTTTATAAACAGCACTCTACGGAAGGAATTTCAGCCATTTGTAAGAACTTCATTAATGGAGAAGAAGTCTTCAGGTTCACCGGTGACACAACAGGTGTTTAAACAATTCCTTCTACCTACACTCTCATGTCGACTTTATTTTCAAGTTTCACTCAATGATGGAGTTGTTTCTTAGCTCCTTGTGTGCTTAGCCATTTAATTAAAGCAATCCATATTGAATTCATGTCCAGATGCCTTGACCAGCAGAGCCAGATCCTCATTGGCATGCCAGCTGCTCAAAGAAGAGCACAGCCCCTTGCATACTAATCAGAGGAGAAGGCAGTGATTCATCAGCCTACGATACTGCTTCAGCATCTACAAGCACTTATGACATGTAATTGGTGGTGCATAAGCAAGCCAGGCCACATTAAGAAGCCTACAGATAGTCAGAGATAAAAATTAATGACTTTTGCTTTGTGTAATCCTGAGTGTGTTGGGGGGGAGGGGAGACCGGGATTAATGGACAAATGTAAGTAGGCACAAAGGAACAAAGAGTTTCTTGGCCTTGTTTACATATTGAACAATAATAATAAAAGAAAAGTGACAAGTTATGGGAAAGGCAAGTGTGAATTTTCGGCACGAGTGAGTTGGAAGACTGCTCACAGTTCATTACGGATGCAGAATTTCCATACTCATTATTCCGAAACAAACCTCCTTAGAAGGCCCTTCTGGGACCAATGGCAGCCGTTTTTATTATTCATCTTTTGCGAGTACTGAGGATGTCATTAGAAGAGCTGCACAGAGCTCTTGCTGCATGGCATACTGGAAGACTATAACTATCTTGGGAGGAATAGCTTATTTTTCATGAGACCAGAGCCACCAAAGAGTCAGGGTCATGGTAGGCCACAGTTGTAAAATCAAGAAAGAAGAAGAGGGAGGTAAATCAAGGAGAGCAGACAAAGACATTACGTTATGCACCCATGACAGCAGAAGTTCTCTTCAAAATATTCACTCGTCAACATTGTCAATCGAATCTCCCTCCTCCTGCCATAAATCCCCTTTCTTCCCCAACAATGGACACATCCTCCCTGAAGTAATTTTGAAGAAAAATGCAATTTCTCTATTTTTATTTTTCTTTAACAATTGCTTTCTTTTCTGCTTCCTGAAGTCCTGGTAAAATGCATCTATCAAGGAGAATAATGAAACCGAAGTTACTTGAGACACCTTTCTACTTGGAGGTAACAAAAGCAGGGAACAAAAAAAAAAAGGATGCATGTGTAATGGTGTATACAAGCAGAAACCTAGCCTCAGCTAATGCCTGCCTCCAACACACCAGGCGCAATAACCTGCTTCAGCATCTTCCGGGGGTAGAGGTCTATTGATCCAGCAGAGATGTGCCCGTGTACAATAACTGGGATCTGGTAGCAGAGTTTCCTTCTGTCATGAAAATTGTCAATTACAAGTACAGCTGCGTGTTCTCCAGAACAGACACCGATGCCTCTACCTTCATTCCTGAAGGAAAATCTAGCTTCAGTTCAGGCGCTGAGTTTGGTTCACTCCAGCCACTACACTTACCCAAGAAAAGCAGGTTATTACCTGTTGAATAGAAGTTTCTGCTCTGTAGCTGGGAAGAGATATTTTAGGAACTATTGATTTATCCTAATTGCATCTATCTTTGTACTATGAAAAACTGCCATTGCCATGGCAATAGCTTAAAAAAAATGGAAGAACCACTACCCTATAGTCAAGCATCTTGTTGATTTGAATACAGTAGACAACAAACTTTTCCTACAGAGGTCAGATATGATCACTGTACAATTTAGAAGTAAACCCACAAACACGGAACCGTGGTTTGGCATTTAACCCAGACACTGTACATCCATGTCTGGGCACCTTCAGGTTCTGGAAACCGTAGCCTCCAGGCCATGCTTTCAGCAGAACGATGTGAGAAAAACCCAGCAGGGCTTGCAAAAGACACCTGCAACTGCAACGCCACACAGCAGGTCCTCTCACAGCACTCTTTCAGAAAGCCTTTCTCCCTGCAAGCTCTTTGACTCAGCGAGGACAAGAAGGTTCTCGAGATCCCCCCTACACCAGGGAGGACAGCAAAGCTCTTGGCTCTTCCCCTCCCCGGCGACTGCCCACGCCGTGGCTGACCCGGCCGTGCTGAACACTGCCGATGCACACGGAATCTGGGGGGTGCTGTACAGGCGGGGTCCTTTATGCAGCATGAGATAATTCGCATGCAATTTGGTCTCATGTCCCAGCTGCTAACATTGGTAAAGATAATCTGGAGGACGACTTAGCCTTTCCGTGCCTTCACAGCCGTAGGAATAGAGGGTAAAGTGCTGGGACTCATGAAAACCAGAAAATCATTGATATCGGCAGGCAGCTGAGCAGAAACTCAGAGCTATCAGTTGTGTTTAAGGTCTACTGCTGTGTTACAACCTTTCGTTCTGCAAACCTTGCTCTTTATTTATCTGTTAGACCAGTTAATTTCATCTGTTTTGCAGAAATATTTACCAAGGGTAGGTGAGGGAAGCAGAAGCTGCAGCTGCATCCACAGTCACCATACGATTTATTTACAACTGGGGCTTTGTGGTGCAGCTAGCTAAAAGAGGATTAAATTACACTCTGTAGATTAAGAGTCTGAACACTATAAAACTCATAAGCCTTTGTATGCTAAGCAAGAACTTTGACTCCCATAGGAGCTTGCAGCAGAGATTCTGCATACACATAAAAGACTTGATTTTTTGATATTTCAGTGTATCCTTCACAAACAGAGATACTATCAGACTGTTTGGGAAACATTTTATCAGGAAAAAAAGTTAATCTGAATTGTGATGTCGTGTGTTTTCATCTTGGTTTCTTCACACAGTCATTCAAACAAACTCTCTGACTGTAGCAGTGCTATCACCAGTTACACACCATCAGTATAACCTTTTCCCTATTCCATTCCTATTAGAAGGATACGGTCCCAGTCTTCCCTTACTGGAAAAAAGGACGAGTACACACACAATTTTCCTGCCCCCTCTTTTCTCCTCCTTCCCTTGTCACATACATAATTTACAAAACACATGCAACTTCTGCTTTTGAAAGAACTTTTTCTCGATATTTAGATAGCATTTTGCTTAAAACCAAGACAAGCAGCATTGTTCGGAGACAAAGTAAAAGAAGCTCTGAGTCCTTACAAAACAATAACTGAAAGTCTACATTTGGATTAGCTACAGAGCAGAAAGATTTGGGCACGTGTGTGTATTTTCAGCTGTGACAGAAGCAACTCTCTAAGGGTTCAATCAGATTGTTTCTTCCTCAACCTTGTTTTCCATTTCCCCCACACACACCTTTAAGAGAAAAGCAGCCCAACACCACAGTATGTTGTGCACACACAACCAGCTTCTGCAGCCAGTGACAGTGAGCTGGTAACCCGTTCCACTCGGAGACTTTTGGGACTAGCTGCTTTAATGGGCCACTAACAGCTGTTACTGGACTTAAAAATACAAATTAAAGTGTCCTGTGTAAAACTGTTCAAGAAAACTAGGATTTTGTTTATACATTATGGGCTGGACATTTTAAGATCAGTCTTCCATTACCATCATTGATGGCAAAAGCAAAATGGGTTTTGAGCAGGTTCTGGCAGCCTCTGATGCTCCAGGTGAGGGCGAAGACCCTAGCTCAGGTTTGTCGGACTCACCTGCAAGCACATGTGCTGGCACAACTCGCCTGCTCCCAGGGATGGGACGAGCCCCAGCGTCCGAGCACGGCACAACCCTGCAGGGAGCAGATGGCGGGCCCTGCTCCCGTCCATCACCAGAGGAGAGACTGAACTTGAGCAGAAGGAAAACACTGACCCCCGGAGATGCTCTCCTTTGCTCAAATACAATGGATTCCATAAATTTTGCTGCATAACCCAACAGGAATTGTCTGTTTATGAAAAAGCGGTGGGTCAAACAGCTCCCTGACGTAAGACAGCTCCATATAGGAAAGGAAGATCTAGAAGTGATGTTGGATGTTAACTGTCCAGGAATAGCCAAAAACAGCATGTTAAGCAGTAATCACTAGGTAACTGTCTCAGACAGACAGAAAGTGAGAGAAAAAAACCTGAAGTAGCTATCTTTAAAGAGAACAAGCAGATCTGAGTAATCCAATTTAGGGGAGATAAGAGTCTGCTGGTAGCACTGTCCTTTAACTGGACAAACGCCTCCGTTCAAGTGTCAACCCCAATCCTGGGGAGGTCAGCGCGCTGGGCCTGCAGCCTAATGTACTCCTGAATTGGCTGAGTGGATTTCCGAACAAACACACTGGCCCAGCAGAATTGATTTTCAACAGGCCGTATTGGTCCCTAACGTAATTATCCGGCAGTGAGTCAGTTCACAGCAGCCCCTGCATTTAAAAGCTGCTGGTCAGCCGAGAGGAGAGGTTACAGCCGGAGCCTCAGCCTCTCCTCCAAATACAGCTTTGCTTTTAATTGTTTAAACAGCGGTGGAATTTCTTTTGCTCTTTCTCAACAGAGAATCATTATATCCCTGTTTAAAGAGGTCTAGAGGGACCGCAGAAGAAACTTTCCCTTCAAGCTTTGTGTGCTAATGAAAAAAATCAAGTCATAGCTCTCTAATAGGTGAATTCAATTTATAACAAGCAAATACGATCATCTTGCCACTAGTGCTGCACCACAAGAATCCTCGGCTGTGGTTTGCTGCACGGAGGCTCCCGCAGAACACGGCCCTGTGCCAAGCCCCCGGTCGCTGGTGCCACGGGGCAGCCACCTCCTGCGGCCACCCGCGTGGGCCAGCACGGCCCCAACCACCTCCTGCGGCCACCGCACCCCAAAGCAGCACCCCTCGTCTCAGCACAGGACGGGGAGCAAGGGCAGATCTCTGTTCGTCCACTGAGTGCGCTGAAATAGCGTCGCAGCGCGGCATGGCGCTCGGCTCACGTGCTCTGTCACGCAGTGGAGAATGGGCTGCGCTTTCTGCCCAAACGGAGAATTCATTTCAAGCACCTCAATACATGGCTTGCTTCCTTCATAACATGGCTCCTTGCTTGGCACTACTGACATGAGTCATGTCACATCTAAGGAATCACTTGGTACACAAGAGCCCAGACTAAATTTCTCAATGGTGAAGTAACACCAGCTCTGCATACCAACTGGTAAGAGCAAGATGGGTTTTACAATGTTTGCTGTAATTTGAATTTTCCTCTTTCTCAGTGAGGGTTTGGACTAACTCTGAATGCCAGGAGGGAATCCCAGAAGGTCGGTAATTCTGGGGTGTGCATAAAAAAATAAATACATGTCTTAAAACCAAACCATCTCTGACACACCTTCCCAACAATGCTAACGTGGAGTAGCGCTGAATGAGCTGAGATGCTTTTTCCTGTTTCATCAGAGCAGAATGCCAGTTCTTTCTTGAAGCAGATGCATTACTCTAACGCAAAAAGCACAGCAACCACTCTGCTTCCACAGGGCAGCTGCACTTGTTTGGATGCTGCTGCATCTCTTGCAGTTTTGTTCATCTGAGTTTCATCCTGACTGCCCAAACGGCACGAGGGCCCACAATGGGGAACTGCCAGCGCAGTTCCATGAATTCTCCATGAATTTCTCTAATCCATTTTGAACTCATTTATTCTTTTGTCTTCTGCAATATCCTGTGCAATAAATTCCACGTGTTAATTATGTGCTCTGAGAAAAGGTGCCCATGTTTCTTTGTTTTAAACTTTCCCCATTTGCCGAACACCCCTTACTTCTTGCAGTTACTCCTTAACCATCTTCCCTGTGCCAACCACAATTTACAAGCCTTTACTGCATTCCCCATCATATTTTTTTTCACAGATGATGAATTGTAACCTTTCTCATCCCCCTGCTCATGGAAGCTGTCCCATATCTGCAAACAGTTTAAATACCTGACCAACTCCATTCCCTGTTTTGGAGTTTTCAGGTAAGGCCTACCATCCTGATTGTCCTTCCAAGACTATAATAACTATTAATACAGAAGTTCTCCCCACCCCTCATACATCCTGTAAAATGTGCCAAAAAATATTAATGCACCTTCAACATTTCACAAAGTCCCTAATTCATCTGTGGTGCTAAAAATGTCTTTGTAAACTAAAGCTCTACGCAAAGCTGCCTGATCGATTTTGCACTGAGAGAATTAGTGCAGATGCAAGCTGCTTTGGAGATGACCAGCCCCACGTTCCAAGCGAGCAGACAGCAGTCCCTGATGGACAGCACCCACCTGAGCAACGGGCTTGGAGCAACACGGTTTTGAGCTGGCCACATCTCTGCTTCCTCCAGCCAGGCAGATGCTGCTTTAACTGTACTCTGCTCTCCCTGCTGCAACTGTGGAAAGCCATCTGTCAGATTCTCAGCCTTATTTCCCTTTTCCTGTCTTTCCCCAAAGTAGGAGCAAACGGGGCCAGATTCCAGCTGTATTTTTCATCCTCCAATTAGCAGGCTCCAATTCATCACTCTGAGTATCTCCTGGCATCAGTGCTGAGATTCCCTCCTCACGCCTGGTAAATCGGTCTTCATTTAAAACCCTCTCTCTTAGCCCTAAATGGAAATCAATTCTGCAAGTTTAGCAAATAGTTAATTACTCCACAAAGAGGATTGATTGGCCTTTGATCACCAGAAAGCTCTGTAGTGCTATTAGTCTCTTTCATCTGTGATTAAACCACAGAGAAAAAGAAACAAAAACTAAATTAGGCTTCTCCTGTTATCCTACAAATATTTAATGACGGGATAATCTCCTAAAGGTGCGATCAGGGGATAGATGTTCCACCAGGAAGCATCTCCAGCACAACCTTGAACCCGAATTCTCTCCCTGCAAAGAGCCTAGCAACGAACTTTGCAGAGGAACAGAGCTGAGCTCAAAGGGATGCTTTGTAGTACACACTCTTCTTGGCCTTTGCTTCTTTTCTCTTCTTATGTATGTTTTAATGCAGATAAAGATTTTCCCAACAGAGCCCTGACACGAATAATAATAATAATAAAGGCTTTCTTGAAATTCAGTTTGGGCTCTGCTGACTTTCTCAGCAGGACGAGACTGTGTCCCGTTGATTTGCAGCATTGTACAGAGCTGTTTCCCCAAATGATGGGATCCTCCCACTTCAGACAAATCTCAAATATCGCGGTCTCCCACTGCTAACCCACTCTAAAATTCAGTCCCCGAGTACAGCATAAAGCTTTCTGCACCGCCACCTCTCTGCACTGCAGCAGGAGCCACGACAGCAAGGTCACAGGATGGAGAGCAAGGATCGCGTTGCATTTCTCACCTTCCAGGCGAATTTAAGGCCTAGGAATCTTCCTCGTGCGGTATTAATGCAAACCTCATCAGAGAGCGGCTCGCAGATCCCCAGCGGCTGGCACCGCCCGTGTTTGCTCCTCTCCATTACTCACTGTGGCAGCAGCCACGGAGGCTGCTATCAGATCCATTACCGCCCTCTCCAGAGGCCGCGGCAGCCAGGAGCAGGCCCATGCTGGCAGGTGCTTTAGCAGCACGTGCGCGGGAGCTGCTTCTTCCCGGCCACACCAGAACTTTGGGAGAAGCTGGGAGCACACCTGCCCCTGTCTCGGCAGCATTCATTAGCTGCCAGTGGTGCGGTTGCCGGCACGCGGTGCTGGGTGCACTGGGATCAGCTGGGCCTGGCACCAGGCCGGGGGAACTGCCCCGGGCTGCCCCGGCCCTGGCCGACGAGGGCAACGACCACGGCGTCTGCGTGGCGGCCGGCGGGGGCTGCATGTTCCTCGAAGGCCATTGCATGAGACAAACGCGCCCGGTGGGCACGGAGCGGCCTTTGGAAATGAGCATTTCTGCCAGCGAGCACACACGCTGTTCTGCGGGGCCAAAGGAAAGACAAGTACGCAGACAGACGTGCATCCAGGAGCAGGGCAGACCTCACGAGGTGCACCTTGCCAGCAGGAATGTGGCCTGGTTAGACACATGGTTGGGAAAGAAGGAATGGAGCAGGTGAGGCTGAAATTCACAACTTGCTATGAAAACTGAGAAAGTTCTCGTAACTTTTTTTAGCACTAAAATGTCATAATAGTCTTCGTGCAAGAGAAAAGAGGAGCCTCCTGACATGTTTTCAACTCCCGAATGGCAAAGAGTCCTTGAGGGACCATGCCACGCATCAGGCAACAGCAGGCGTTAATTAGCCTAGGTTTTCTATTGAATTGTTGTGTGTGCGCGCGCGCGTGTGTTTTTCTTTCCCCGGGTGTCTCATTTGCAGAATGTTCAATCATCCTCCCTCTTTCTGATTCTGCAGCCGTGTGTACTTCTGTGCGACTGTCGAGTCCTGACACCTGTCAAACAGTGCCACAGTAAATTGGACGTGTCAGGCCTAGTGTGCTGGTGCCAAGGTGTGAATTAGATAGAGCTTCTCGCTGCTGTTCTTCTGACCTCTTTACTCCATTACCAGGACATCCCGAGACACACCAAGCCTCGGGGCATCGAAAAACAAACCACAACAGAAAGAACTCCACCAACCCACTGTAACCACAGCCGGGTGCTTAAGGATTTAAAACAACACTTTCTTCTCTATATAAAGGGAAGAATTTAAATAGAATACGTAAACATGCCGATTGCATTTGCAGAACTGCTAGAAAATGGCCCTCACATTTTTGTTTCCTGCCACACTAGGAGGCTCTGGGAGGCCAGAAAGAAATGGGAAGTGAGTAGTCAGTGAAGCTTTCAGATGAAAAGACGTGTAAGTCATTCCACACAAAGAAAAACATCTGTTTATATTGTGCCCATCGCTGTAGTTGTGGTTACCAGAAAACTCTGTGCAAACAAAAAAAACCCAAACAATGCATGTGACTGAAATCACCCTGATTCCAGGTCCTTACCTAACGCGGAGGTTGGGAGGTTGTTTTGTTTTTTAAAACAACAGCTCCCAGAACAAAAGGCTGATTTGTGCAGCAGGCAGTTCTGGGGACCACCTATTGCACAGGGCTGCAGTCACATATGGTGCTGCACAATAACAAATAAGAACAACAATACAGAAAGCTGCACCCACTTTGCTCAGTACGGTGTTCTCAAAGTTACACAGTAAGAAGCAATTATCCCAAAGTGGCAATTTTATTTGAAAATAACATTTAAATTAAAATGGGCATTTCAGGGCCTCCTGCTGAAGAGTGACATGGGCTGTTCAGGGGCCCACTGTCACTTTGTCAGCTGTCACATGCTGCCTTCTGCTAAATGGGCACAGTTTGCCTTTACCCTTTATCCAGACTCTTAAAAATGCCATATGCATTTTATGAAGACCAACTAAGTGGGATTGCATCTCTGACAGCTGTTCCAGCTTGGATTCTGTGGCAGTGTTTTGCATACATCCATCTTTTCTGCTAACAATTTGGATAGATAACAAAAGCTGAGGGGAGAAGGGTGAGTGGGCTGGGGACAGGGAGGGAACAAAGAGCTTTCCGACTCCGGGTCACCTGTTAGCATCCAGGCCACGCCAGCACCAACTAAAATCAAAGTTTCATGAGATGTCAGCTTGGTGGTTTTGGTTAAATGAATTTTAGGCCTCATGATTCCTTGCAGTACGTAGGTGCCCCTCTCACAAAACCTCACTGCATTCAAGCCTCGTTGAGGAGCAGCAGCAGAAGAGGTGCTGTTCTGGTCTCGTGTACGAAGAGCTATTGTCAGTACAATGCTGGCAGCGTGACAGGGATGCAGGACTCTGCTGGATTCCTTTACATTTGGCAAATTCTGAGCTGCTGCACAGAATTTGGCAATTGTCTTTACTCTCTCCCCTACCCTTTTTAACCAATATATTTGATTATTAAAAATTGCTAACAAAACCTGTCCTGAGATCAATATACAGCCATGCTGACCTTTAATGCTGCAAGTTAACAGTTTGACAGCTCCAGCAACAACCTTCTGTTGAGATCAGTATTCCCCATAACCTAAAATACATTTTAAGTTTCAAATATTTACTGGTGCTCCTTTATACACAGACATACACTCATCAATATATGCAGACATATATATGAACACCAGGATCAGGGTCCCTTTGTGCTAGCAAGGCACCATCTGCAAAAAATTCAAAACCAACATACCAAAATAAAATAGAGAAGCACTTCTTTCCTACAGTGATTAGCAGAAGCCTTGGGATGGCCACCTGTCCTGTTTCTTTTCCAGGTGATTTTGGTTCATTTTCTGTGTCTCCTGTGCAACGTAAGTGAAGCAACTGGTGGTTACCAACGCTCAAGGGAGGGGCGTCCCGCTATGAAGGACAGTGGCTTGGGTCAAACGTTTTCCTGCTCTGTTAGTCTCTCTGTGCCTTGATTCCCTTCTGCGACTTGAATGTGTATTTTCATGCTAGATTACATTACAAAGACTTTCAGAGCTGTGAGATTTTCACATGTATGGTAATGAGGACCACTTTAATACTTAGAACAGATGGAACGTGTGCAGGAGATCTACTGTTGGGAAGTAAATTCTAATATTTTCCAGCTTTTATTGCTGATTAAAGTCTAGAAATGTCTGTAGTTTACTCAATTCTGTGTTGTGAGATCTCACATAAACACTGACAATAGCTTAAAGTACTATCTGATCTATGAAAGTACCTGTATTTAAAAAGAGGTAAAAGTCTTAAAACCAACATATTAAACATGAAAGGGGTGTCTGGTTTACTTGTTCAAAGTAAGGGATTTGCTCCCAGGAGTGACACATCTATTACTAATTAAACAATTAATTTATTATGCAGCACTTGCAGAAAACAACATATTTGAAGTCTGAAAACGTCTGTTAGAGAATGGAAAATAATTTGGATACAAATAATTATCTTCAGGATTTTTCTTTACACTGCAATATGCTTAATACAATTCAAATGTTGTTTTCCTAGAGCTAAATAATAGTCACGGTGTCACTGAAAATGCATAGACAAAGCAGAGCAGTAACAGGTAGTCCTTTTTCCTAAATATGCCAGTTTCTGAGTCATTTTAGAGCATGTACAGAGACAGACAGACGTGTATCTACAACTTTAAATTGTTAGCCTGCTGAACCAGCCTTAACATAAGAGATTCTCCATCAGAAACTCCTACAAAAAATTGTTATCTGGTTCCCCAAAGTCTTTGTACTGGATGGGAAAGCAAGCTTCTCTATCCCCTTCCAGTTACCAGACATCAGGAGTGAAAGCTTAGGTATATAACCGTTAGAAGAGGAATTGTCAAGATTTTAACCAAATACCGCTGAGAAGATCCGAATACAATGGTTAAGTATTTCTATACACAGTCAATAGCTGTGCTGGGAGAAGTCCAACCATTTCCTCAAAATATTTAACAAAAATTAGAATCATAAGGGATTCTAATCCCTTTGGAATTATGGAAGGGGCCTTAAAGATCATCTAGTTCCAAGCCCCTGCCATGGGCAGGGACACCTTCCACTAGATCAGGTTGCCCAAAGCCCCATCCAGCCTGGCCTTGAAATTCTACATTATTGAATTAAGTTCTACATTGTTGAGTTTCCTCTTCTGAGATAGCTTATGCAATTGGCATATAGCCCAAGTGCAGCTCAGTACTTCAGGGAAAACTTGTCCACGTTTTACTTTATTTCTCCATAACACCTCTAAAAATGTTTTACTAAATACCTACACTCTACCAGTGAAAGATCAGTATACCTTTGGGATGGGACAGGGAACTGTCAAAGGAGCAGAAAAGACTACCTAAAAAATTAAATCACTCATTAATATTTTGGCAGAGAACAAACAATGACTTCCTAAAAATTATAACTAAAAGACACATCACCATCTTGGCATTTTTATAAATCAGTATTTGGATTTAATTATAATTATCTACAGATATATCTATGCATGCGTGCACAAATCCATGTACACTATTGTTAGAGAGTTTGTCAATAAAGTACTTCATCTTGTAAGAGTACAACAGAAAACTATTTTATATATCAGAAATCACTTTTATTACAGACCTATCTCCTACACCAAAGGTCATCTCCCAGCAGAATGGGAGCAGGCTTAGTTAAAGAGACAGCAATTTTTCTAAAGCAGTCTTTAGACTTTAGACTTTAGTCTTTAGTCTTTAGACTCAGCCCAGGCTGAGCCAGGGGCCTGCGATGGTGTGCTGGGGGTGCTGAACCAGAGCAGGCCCTGCTCAGGGGTCCTGAGGAGCAGAAGATTCCCCGCTGCTGCGGCACGTGGGATAATGTGTCCGGAGAGCACAGAGCAATATCGGAGAAATACCCTCATCACAGTCCCTTTACTCTTAAATGTGAGATCTGTGTGGAACGACCCCCCTGAAATACACTGCTTTTCTTCTCAGTCTCACCTCAGCCCCCATCACCGCTGCCATCTCCACCTGCCGCCTCACTGGGGCAGAGAATGGGCTCCTGTCCCTGAAACAACCTTACCTCAGAACTACAGCCTGGCCTTCTTGGCACACCTCAGAATTACAGCCTGTCCCTCTCCTCAGCGCACCTCAGAACTCCAGTCTGGCCTCCTCAGCACACCTCGGAACTGCAGCCTGGCCTCCTCCTCGGCACACCTCGGAACTGCAGCCTGTCCCTCTCCTCAGCACACCTCGGAACTGCAGCCTGTCCCTCTCCTCAGCACACCTCGGAACTGCAGCCTGGCCTCCTCCTCGGCACACCTCGGAACTCCAGCCTGTCCCTCTCCTCAGCACACCTCGGAACTGCAGCCTGGCCTCCTCCTCGGCACACCTCGGAACTGCAGCCTGTCCCTCTCCTCAGCACACCTCGGAACTGCAGCCTGTCCCTCTCCTCAGCACACCTCGGAACTGCAGCCTGGCCTCCTCCTCGGCACACCTCGGAACTCCAGCCTGTCCCTCTCCTCAGCACACCTCGGAACTGCAGCCTGTCCCTCTCCTCAGCACACCTCGGAACTGCAGCCTGGCCTCCTCCTCGGCACACCTCGGAACTGCAGCCTGTCCCTCTCCTCGGCACACCTCGGAACTCCAGCCTGTCCCTCTCCTCAGCACACCTCGGAACTCCAGCCTGTCCCTCTCCTCAGCACACCTCGGAACTCCAGCCTGTCCCTCTCCTCGGCACACCTTGGCCGCCGTCAGCAAAGCCACTGGGCACCAACAGGACGAGCGGCCAGACCACCAAGTGGGTTCGTTACGAACACAGTCAGCATGACAGAACCCGTGTTAGCAACTGAGATGCGTAGCACCAGACAGAAAACAGAGATACTAACACAAATTCAAGTTCTCCTTTTGACCCAGTAGCATCCCATCCTATTTCAAACAATACACATAAAAAGTAAATTAAGCTGTTT